>NC_036245.1:5132972-5207190 GCF_002742605.1 Olea europaea var. sylvestris | reverse complement strand
TGCAGTAGAACGGGTGGCCCCGTTATGTGCAAACTCTACAAATGGCAAGCAAAATTCCCCAACTTTTTAAGAAGTTGTGTCAACGTCTTATAATCTAATACATTTGTCCATCTATTTGTGAGTGACAAGTTACTAGAAAATAATAGTTTGGTTCCCAACTTACCCTATAAAACCCTTTAAAAATGACTAAGGATCTTAACATCTCTACCAAACACAGTACTCGATATAACATGGAATCTTACTATTTCCCGAAAAAAATATGTTAGCTGCATTTGTGGCATCATCTCTTTTATGACAAGAAATGAAGTATGCGGTCTCTTTTTATGACAATTAGACCCTTTATACTCTAGGCAATCCCCAACACAAATTTCATAGACACATCAACCGGCTCACTAGTAATAGGTGTATACAAACCTCGTGGTAAAACCTTAGAAATGTTTTTTACATGTGATGTGTCTATCTCAAATGCGATTAAGCCCTCATTTGAGCCCTATTATTTCTCATTATATTAAATTAAATTTATCTCTCTCCTACTTTTAACCACACAATCTTCAATAAAATAATATTATACGTAAATCAAAAATTTTTCAACCACTCATTTTTCAAAAAAACCACTATTCATCTCATTATAATCAAATAATGGTGCTCAAACGGCCCCTAACTAACATCTATTTTCATTTTGGGCCATTAAAAATTTTCATGTAAACATCTCTATGGTCTTCTTAATACCAAAATGCTACAATTAAACCCCCACTATGTGCTTCACATACTAACAATTCATGCATGGAGCAATTAGGAGCACATAACCTATTTTTCTTAAACAAATTCCTTCATGCTTGTGAAAGTTATCAATTACACCTTTATCACATGATATACATATGTTAGAAAATTCCAGATCATTACCATACATGTCCATAATTTATAGAAATCCAAGCATCTTTGCAGTTAAAGAAGTAAGAATTACATTCCTTCAGATAATGCATCAGCTACTATATTCTCTTTACCATTTTTATACCTAGAAACATGGGGAAATGTCTCGATAAACTCCATCCACCTTGTATGCCTTTGTTCAATTTACCAAGACTCTTTAGATGTTTCAACGACTCGTGATCGGTTTGGAATACAAACTCCTTAGGCCATAGGTAATGCTGTCATATCTCCAAAGCTCAAACATGTACATAAAGAGCTCTTTGTCATATGGAGGATAATTCAAAGCTACCCCACTTAGCTTTTCACAGATAAGCTATTGGTCTCCTCTCTTGCAATTACTATCCCTGAGGCATCACATTCAATCTCACAACCTATCTTTAATAGTATTAAATGTGTGTTCTTGTTCAATGCCCCAATGGTTTCACAATCTCATTGAATGGTGTGGCAATTGTGCTAAAATCTTTGACAAAATGCCTATAAAAGTTACATAAACCATGAAATCCTTTTTACCTCAATTATGCTTTTAGGCGTTGACATGGATGGCTTTGATTTTCTCCTCATCCACTTCAAATACACTTTGCACTAAGAAAAATAACTTTTTCAATGCTTAATGTACACTTCTAGAAGTTGAATAAAGTTGTTCCTGCCTCAAAGCACACACCTATGAATTCATGCAAAACATATATCCACCGAACTCTGTGGGATCTCCTTTAGGCCCTATTTCATGACCATCTCCTCTATGATGCTAACCATTTCAGTCTCCGATAGTTGATCATCCTCATTCTCACTACCCAATTCATTCTCATCATCATATTCAACTCTAGGAGTGAGCCTATGTTGCCTCCTAACTTTATGAACTCCTTCTCTAGGTTGTCCTCTTTGTAGTTTGCAATCTTCGTAACCTGTTGATCTATTCTTGTATACCAACAATATCAAAGACTAGTTTTCAATGAAAGCCCTCTTAATTTCACTATCTTTCGTAAAAGGGGGTAAAAAGGCACACTTTTCGTCTTTTCTTTTCTCTCTACGGGCTCTTTGAGTGTGTTTGGTGGGGATTAAAATTTGCTTTTTTAGTAGAGTGTGATAGAAGTTTTTGAAATGTGTGGTTGAAAAGTTGTGGAACACATGTAAGAGGTAGTTAATATTGATTGTTTAACTTTGACTTGATTAAAATCAAATTTTAATCCAAGCTGTTATCTTTTCTTTCTTGTGGTTCTACTCATTTTTATTATTTTAGCCACCTCTCCATTTCTCTTACTCTCTTTTTTCCTTGAAATTTCAATTTCACTTTGCCTCCCTTTCTTTTTCTTCCCTTCCCCACCTTTTAGTTTCAACTGATCCTCATAGACCTGCTTTCTTACAACTGTAATTGATTTTCCAAATTTGAAAAATCTATAACAATTTCTAAATTTATCGTGCATCATTTTCCTGTCACACTGCCATGGCCTTCCCTACAAGATATGCACAACATGCATGAGAAACACATCACATATCACCTCAATACTATACCTGCCAATAGTAAAGCACACCAAGACTAGATTTTTAACCTTGATCTCTTCATGTCATTCAACCACTGCAACTTATAGGGTCTAGGATGTTTTAACATAGATAAGTCCAACTTCTCTACAATGGTGGTATTAGCTACATTGGTACGACTGTCCCATCTAATCTACTTCATACCTTGTTGTTAGCATAGCATCTAGTATGAAATATATTCTCTCTTTACTGTTTCATATTATTGCCCTTTTGTTTTGCATTGTGAAGCAATGTACCCCAAACCCAAGTGTTAAAAACATTTGATTATCCCTATTCTTTTATGGCTGGAAATCTAACTTGGGTTTATTTTTGCTAGCTACCTTTTATTTTTCCCTAGGTGGTTCTGTCTTATTACTGTACAATGATTTCCAAGGAGGACTAAAACACGAAGAATATCTCGCTGCTCTTTTCCCTTTCAATTGTCTCTCCAACTTACATAATGTTATAACTCAACTATATTGGCTATATCCCTATTTAATCCATTCAAAAATCTAGCCATTGGCCTCCCTATCCTCCTCAATATTACCCCTAACCATAGCTACCTTCATCTCTTTATGATAATACTCTACACTCCTTGAATATTGATTAAAGCTTTGTAATTTTTTTGATAAAGGTCTCTATAGTAATGATTAGGTACAAATATTCTTTGCATAAGAGCTTTTAATCTTCACCCCATGTTTTTATAGGTCTTTCATGATTCTTTCTCCTGTTTGTCACCAATTGATCCCTCCATGTTATTGCATAATCAGTAACTGAAGCTGCTAGATTTACCTTTTTCTCCTCAGAATAATTATAGCAATTAGAGATCAACTCTAACTTTTTTTCCCACTCCAAGTAAACTTTAAGTCGTTCCTACCTTGGAATGAAGGAATTTTCATCATAATACTATCCAAATTGCGATCAATTTATCTCCATCTCAGCAGACAAAATCTCTAGGATTTCCTCTAGGCTACCTTTCAAGCCCAACTCTACTATTCCTCGTCCAACCCACGTCAGCCATTTATATTTGGTCATCCTCATTCTCACTCTCTACATAGCAATTAGAGATCAACTCTAACTTTTTTTCCCACTCCAAGTAAACTTTAAGTCGTTCCTACCTTGGAATGAAGGAATTTTCATCATAATACTATCCAAATTGCGATCAATTTATCTCCATCTCAGCAGACAAAATCTCTAGGATCTCCTCTAGGCTACCTTTCAAGCCCAACTCTTCTATTCCTCGTCCAACCCACGTCAGCCATTTATATTTGGTCATCCTCATTCTCACTCTCTACTTCATTCTCGTCATAAAATTCGTCCATAGGATCACACATATCTTGCCTTTTTGTGTTGTCACTTTTGTAAGTTTACACCCACCGTATTCTGCATATCCACCATATCTCTAATTTCTCCAAACACTCCATTAATCCTATCAAATTATTTTTGCATAGCTTTAAAAATAAAGAATTGGTTATTCTCCTCCTTATTTGTAGATTCTTCTTTTTCAAACATCTTAATACTAGAAATATATAATCCTCACACGTTTGCGCTCAGGTGGTTCACCCAATAGTGATTTCGTTCTCGATAATAAGCTCACTGCTCTTGCCTTTTTTCCTCTCTATGCTTTCTTTGTCAAGTTCTCTACGGAACTAACTAATTTCGATCAAGAATTTAGCCTTTGTAAATGTTCAAACCTGCATGACCATTGAAACAAGAAGGATAATAATTCAAGAAAGGACTCAAGAAGGAAAGATCATATGAAGACTTAGAGAACATCCTGACAATTTCAAGAAAAGATTTCTTGAATTTGGTTTATGCCCTTTCACAACACGATTGATTCCCAAAGATAAAATATGGATTGAACAGTGGAATATTATACCACAAGAATTCCAAGAAAGGGTTTCTTGAAACTGAATTTGCTTTTCTTAAACTTTCTCTATCTTTTTATTGAATTTTCTTGGCAAGTTTTTTAATTTCTTTCTTTTCCCTTTTTTTTTTCTTTTTTTCCCAGAACTTGGCTTTCTTTTGGACTCAAACTTAATGGGAAGATCAAAAGTAAGGAAAGAGAAGGAAAAATTTGTCTTGGTTTTGATATGAATGCTTAAAAAATGGGATAGAGATTCAACGAAGAAGACACAAACCTGATTTTGGAGCCAAAAGTCTACCAATTGATGTGAACTCTGTTATAATGTGTAACCTAGAACTCACACGAGATTTGATAGAACCCCAAGAAAGCTAAAATCAAAGTTATAACCTTGACCTATTAGATTACCTGAATCAAGAAGTAAGGTTAGAAGGGTTAAATGCGACAAAGATATCTTTGATAAGTTCGGAATAGTTTGATTAAGAACAACATATGATAGTGAATAATCTCACTTTGCATATTAGTCTGTCAAATAATGGCTTGGCATTTTGTACAATAAATAATCCCTCATATATATAGGCAATAATAAATAAATCCTAAATAACTTGTAAAACATCAAGATAGTATCAAACAAATAGAGATTTAAATGAAAAAAGGAAAAAATAGCCATCAGATTTTGCACTACTCACTTGCAATTCATTTGATTTGACCTCAATTAAATTTTTGCTTTCCACATGCACATCACTTTCTGGCTAAACTCCCAGCCGCACTTCTTGGAGCTTAGCTTGAGTTAAGTGAACTAAGGTTTCCTTCATGCCCATCTTGAAGTTTGGTGTCTTGCTTGTTGTACTAAACACATTGCCCTCGTTGCTTGGCTAAGTCCTTGCATAGCTTTTATGATCTTCTTCACTCTTGATATCAATCTATCTGGAATATGCAAAGCATTCTTGCTAACCATGATTTTCATCAAAAGTTAATATTTCTATCTAGTTCTTAATTGAACTATCAAGAACTTATCAAAAATTTACGAACTTTGTGTCTTCAAACACTCCAGGGAAATCAAAAAAGAACTAGTGCCAAATAACTTTATCCGCTCAATAATGGAGAAGCACAGTGGAAAATGTGATCCTGCTTACCATTTGTGAGTAAATGACACAAATGCCAAGGTTTCCATCGTTACTTAGATGGACTTGCTAAATGATGGTATTGAATTATTACTAGGATCGATCCAAAGTTGATCGCAGCTGAAATAATCCTTTTAGGGGCACTTGTAGGTAGTAGGATGGTGCAAGCCCTATCCACAAGGCTAAGTGACATGAACCAAGAAAAAGGTGAATCCCTTTAGAGCAACTTTGCATGATTCAGTGCTAATCTGATTGCTTACAAAACTATATCCGATGAGAAGGTCCAATACCTTGTAGGGTTGCTGAAGGATACTCCCTTCTAGTGGGATTTCCGTAACAAAAGCCAACCTCTTACCATCAGCTAGTGAGCAAAATCTAGAATAAAATTCAGATGAAGGACGCCATAGAGATTCAAAAAAAATATAGCAAGGGCAAGCTCTCAAGGGCAAAGCCGCAACATATGCAACATGCAATCTCCCCAACTCCCTGGCAAATGATAAATGAAGCATTTTCATACCTAAGATTCAAAGGATTTTTGTAAAATTCATTATAGCAAGGACCATGATATGGATGAAGTCTTCAAGATAATTAGGATGGAAAAGCATTTAAATTAGTAGGGTGTAATGCACAAAGATTTCAAAAGTCAAAACCCTCCATGCCCAAGTGCTGGAGGGCAGGGTCTTAACGATGAGAGAGATCTATACCATAATCGAAGGTCCTAATGAAGGCAGGAAAACAACTAATGCATAGAAGAACTATGTCCAAGCTAGCAAGAAGCTCCTAATGGAAAATTTTGGATTCCAAGTACTCATCCTGCATCTCTTCTAATTAAATTTAGTGGTGATGATGAGCAGAAAAATCGTATATCATCATTGCAATGCATTGGTAGTAAGGACTGTAATAGCTCATAACAGCCTAAGCGACATGTTGGTGGATACTTGTAGTTGTGTAAATATTTTGTTTGAAAGTGCTTTTGTCCAAATGCAGTTGGATCATTCGTGGACACCCATGGCTGAATCCCTTTATGGCTTTACTAGATGGTCTAATCCTAAGAGTACAAATCACATTGGCAATAGAAATATGTGAAATGTCAACCATGTTTCATGGGTATATATGGACTTCCTAATTATGGACAGTAGGTCTGCATACAATGAGATACTCGAAAGGCTCGCCCAAACATAGTTAAAGGCAGTAACCTGAATCCATCACCTATGCTTAAAATTGAAAGTCCAAAAGGGATAGCCATGGTAAAAGGTAATCAAGCAACTGCGTACGAGTGCAACCTCAGTGCCTAAGGAAAGCAATGCCATGGGCTGCTGTAGTCAATACTATAGTGATGATTGAAAGAAACATGTTTGACAAACCTCTTCTAGGAAATCAAATATCTGATGCTATGAAGGATGGGTCGAAAAACCTCTGCCAATAAGGATAATTTTGCAAGTACTAGGCGAAGCTTGGGTGGAAAAAGGGTCAAACTTAAGTTGGATCAAAAACAAGGTAATAGTACTTCTGTGAGTGAAAAAATGAAAAATGGGCCTCTTTTTGCCTAGTGAAAAACTCTGAGAAATGACAAAATTCTTTTTGCTGAAGGAACTATGACTGAAGTGAGACTCTTTTTGCCAATGAATGTACAATTGATGGCAAGATATAGCACCCCCAATAGAATCTGTAAAGGAGAGATCAACTTCACCAAGGGAGAATTGGATTGAAATCTATTCCCCAAAATGAAAAATGGTGGAAGGGGGAGCCCATGTCCCATCCTTAATAAAAATGTCATGATGATTTGCCAGTGTAGCTATACAAAAGAATATTTATAAATTAAGCCCTAGTGTGGCCCCCATTTTTTGAAATGAAAATAGGAGGAAGATAATTTTTTTTTAAAAATGAGTAGTTGAAAGAAAAGGAAAAGTTTTTGATTTACGTGTAACATTATTTTATGAAAAATTGTGTGATTGAAAACGATAGAGAGAAAAATGAAATGGAATTTAATGGGGGCCCAAAAGGGGGATAAAATCAAAACCAAAATTTTTTTCAATAGTATATTTCACTTTTTAATGCAAAATTGCATAGCGTATATTTTATGAGTTATATTATGAAACTATTTACATAATTACATGAAATGTGGCTGATGGCCAAAACAAACAAATGAACAACTCACGAAATGACACCAAAATACGATATTAAATAAATAAGTAAAGAGAACTTGTATAAAACAATAAAAAATAAAAGAACAGAATGGCACAATAGAAATGTGTTCCTCCCAACTAAACAAAAGGCTTAACTAGGCCATGTGCTATCAGCTATCATGAGTGTCAGCAGCAACCTCAGATAGGGGAAAATCTGAGAATCCATAAGTCGAAAAGGCTCGAAAGTAAAGAAAAAAAATGTATAGAGCCCTAGTGGCTAGTGGAGGAACTTCAGATGACTAGGTGTCGCCGACATGCTCATCGTGAACCTTTAAGAAATCTCATGTTCTATTCGAGATGGAAATCCCTAGTAATATCGAGAATTTTGCTTTCCTCCTCCTGCATTGATTCTTCTCAAAAGTTTAGCTTCATAAACCTTCTTTTCAACAAATATAGTAAAAAGTTTTGCCTTGCTGGTTTTTGACTTTTGATGGAGCAAAACCAGTTCATCCGGAGCCTAGTTACCATCTTTTACTATGAAGAAATGAGTTCAAATCCAGTTCGTCCCGAGCAAAACTAGTTCATCCGGAGCCTAGTTACCTTCTTTTCAACAACTTTTAACTCTTAACATTCCATCCATTTGACATAGGCTCGATTATCCTCTCTAGTTTGCATTAAAATCTTGGGCAAGTCCCTTGATATTGGCAAACAAAGAAGCTCATATCTAGCATATTCCTCAGCACTTTTGCACATCTTTTTATATTGTGTTTTCTCCTCCTCAACAACATCCAATTTGTTATGGAGTGGGTTACATTCCTACTCCAATGATTGGATTTTCCAATCCAAACTATTAACTCAATTAATACAAAGTTCATACTCAGCCTACTAATTTTGGAGTAATACTGCAGCTCACTATGAGAAGCAATTATTTCTCTCTTTTGCGTGGGAGTAAGTTATATTGCCAATTTGTTCCAAGATTGGTTAAAACAATTATAACACGATCTCGTGGTCTGGGCATTAAAACTAGGAAAAGGTTGATAAAATCTCCGAACCCAACTCTTCATAACGACGATGACTAAGCAAAGACCTAAGGTTAAGTAGGAAGGAACTCTTGGATCCAAGGGCTGCCCAGATCCACTTAATGTTCTTCCTTTCCCTTTAAAAACGTTCCTAGCAAAGATGACTCGGGAAGAACACATGGTTTCTGAGGGCAACAACCTTTGAATTGAAACACCAACAATAAAATAAAATTTCGGACTAAGCCATACAACCATGTGATTTCATGGTTCAAGGAATTTGCTCTTGGATTTTGAATTTTTGATGCTCAAGGACATGGCTTTTCGAATCAACTTCATGTTCCTTCTTAGCTTGAATCACATGCACAGTTCTTTCTTTGTGCCCATCTTGAGACTATGTATTGGTCGATGTAAATCCTTACATGATTTCATTGATCTTCTTCACTACTAGCGATCTTGACATTGGTCCATCAAAAACATGTAATGGATCCTTGTTTGCTTGTCCTCTATGATTTTCGTCATTTCCTTTCTTGTCAAAAGGATTCAACATCGAATCTTCACCTACATCAACGAGAAAAAGCTCAGTAACTTTAAAAGTAGGGGACACATTATACTTATTTGGAAGGTTCAATTTGTATTGCTTGGCATTTATCTTCTCAGGGACTTGGAATGGTCTATCTCCCCAGGATACAATTTGGGCCTTCTTTGGGTTGAAAATTGCCAAACTAAGTCAATTGGTTTGAGATATCACATGTCTTCTTCCTTTGGCTTGGGAAGCACAATGTTACTTTTTCTTTTGAAGCTTTCTCAAGAATTGACCTTACCGATTCAACCTTCTTCTTCCCATCTAAACCACTTCCATCAATAGGTAAATGTATTAAATCCAAAGAAGTTATAGTCCATATACAATTTTAAAAGGCGAATAAGTAGTGAGAAAATGTTGAGTCGATGTTCTATTAACTAGTTTGATTTGTCCATCTGTTTGTGGATGATGTTTATAAAAGCTTAGTTCCCTACTTACCCTACAATTTTTAAAATGTAGCTAAGGAACTTACATATCTATCAAACTCAGTCCATTTCTTAAAATTAGAATAGAGTTTGATGTGAATCGATTAGAAGAGAAAAGTAAAGCAATTAGAAAAGCGAAGGATAAGAAGGATGTACGTAAACATGTATAACTTTCAACTCAAGTGTCTGATTTTCACCCATGTGTTTCTCTAAATGACATTATTAAAACTTCTGGGTCAAATTTTATTGTTTAGGGGGTCCATTTAGGTTTTCCTATCTTGATTAATTTTAAGGGTATTTTAGTTATTTTGCATTTAAAATATTTGATAGGGATTCCTAGTAGGAAATCTGACTTGCGTTTATTTTTGTTAGCAACCTCTTCTTTTCCCCTAGGTGGTCCGATCTTTCTTTTTCAAACAGCCTCATCATTCCTATTATTAGCACCTAAATCCAATTTTTAAGTAGGATAAAGAATCACTTTGCTGCTCATTTTTCTTTCAATTGCCTCTCCAACTTCATAGTGCTTGTTTGGTAGAGATTTTGATAATTGATTTTTTGACTGTTAGCGATAAAGTGAATCCTACTTTTGAGAGAAGAATTCAAAAATAACGGCTGAAATAGTGAAATAACGATAAAAAAAATTGATTTTAATTGACTTTTAAGCTGCACCAAACAAGCTATAGCCATATGAATCATGTCTTCAAACTCCACATAAAGTTTTAACTCACCTACATTGGTATTTAATCCGTTCAAAAGCCTGGCAATCATGACCTCCCTATCCTCCTCAACATTAGCCCTGATCATAGAAATATCCATCTCCTCATGGAAATTTTCTATCTTTAAACCTTCACTAAGGATCTATAAATTTTGATAAAGGTATAGAGCAATGACTAGGTCAAATCTTCTCCTCATGAGAGCTTTCACATTCACCCAAGTTTCTATAGGCCCCTCATAATTTATCCTCCCATTTCTCACCAATTGATCCCACAATAATGTTGCATAATTAATAAATTCTACCACTGCTATCTTCACCTTCTTCTCTCAAAGTAGTTATGGTAATTAGAGGTCAATTCAAGGCATCCATAAATAGTTGGCAAAGGTCTTCCATTAGCAAAAACTTTCCTCCGCCATTTCTAAGAGCATAAATCTTAAAAGTTCTCTTTGATTCTAAAGAATAGAGAGTATTTTCATCTTGATGAGCAATTTTTTTAATTTTTAGTTTGGGAAGAGGGGAATGGATATGCTACAATAAATATAGCAATATCTTCCTCACTGATTGGCAAAAATTTTGTCAAAACTCATTTTCGATTTGAATTTCTTAAAAATCAGAGTCTTTGAGCTATTTTATCAAGGTCTCCGATATATATGGTCATTGGCGCCCTAAGTTAGGAAGTTACCCTTAGTGGTGGGAATACCTAAAAAAAAAAAAATTCAGCTTTTTCGTTCTTTTACAAGTTCAAATGGTATGATTTAAATCCCAAGTTTTTGCAAGCATCACATGATTCTTTAAAGTTTTGTAAACCACAGTAATATAGCCCCTTTCATCTGATTGTATTAACTTGTGTAGGTTAAATCGACCAGGAACTCTTCCTGCTCGATCTTGCTCTCGAGTTCTTTTCTGCCAAGAATAAGAAAAAGTCGGTACTTCTTGTATCCTCTGGGAATACCCTGCTCACCATGAATTTGTTCTCTAAACATTTTTTTAATGTGATTATGCCACGTCTTGTCCCAAGCTGGAGACACGGCCTGGGTGTGTTATACAAGAAAGTAGTATTGAAATGGATGGATACACATTAAGAGAAATTTGGGCCATATGCTACCAATCGAGGCTAGAAATATCTGAAGTCGTCATGAAAGATAAGACGCCATCTAGGTCATGTAAAGGTTGTATCTGTAGAGAATATGGATTTTCCACCATCTCATGGATTGTTCATAGTCAATACGTTCAATTCGTTTTAGGTCCTCAGGGGATGAAAAACCTTAGTATTAAGATTATTTGGCAATTGAAAGAAGGTAATAATGATCCTTTCTCCAACTACATATGTTGAGAATCTAAAAGGCGTGGAAATCCGAATGAAATTCTTGAAGGGCAGCAGTGGAATCCTTTTACATTTCTAATCTAGTAGTTCCTTCTAGTCTAAAATTCATAATCCAAGTATGCAGTACTGATGGAACCTCCCAAAAGTTGGAAGAATCCGTTTTTTATGTTGAGAGTTCTAGCTTCATAAATTTCAATTTTTTGTAAGGTTAAAATGGTTAATAACTATGTTGCTTGGCATTGTCTTCGTTATAAGCCAAGTGGAAATAAATGTACTCATCTATATATTATTTGAACCTCAATGAATTGGATATCCATACTTTATTGACAAGGATATTACGCCAATGCAAAACATTAAGAACAAAGCTCTAGATAAAATTTAATGTGGCAGCTAAGAATTAAGAAATTGTGAAAAACAAAAGGGCTTCAGTGTCATGTTTTCTTTTGGGAAAATTACACTAGAATAGGTATTTAAAGATCTCACTTCAAAAATCACATATAAAGTATTTCTAATAAAAAATCAGGTGCCAATTTAATATTTTAATATTAATAATTATATTAAAAATTCAACAACCACCAAAACAATCACCCACGCAATTTCAAACCCTAAATCTAATCCATTCTCTCTTTCACTCTTCTTTTTTCTCGCCAAATCTCTCACTCTCCCTCTCCCTAAAGTTAAATGAATCTCCTCTCTCACTCTCACTCTCCCTCTCCTCAGCGACTGCATTGTGCTCGAATTTGTACTCCAGTCGTCGTAAGCTGGTACGACGTTGTACGCACTTCTCGACGCTATAGCGAGGATACATTTTTTACCCATTTTTCTCTTCAATGGAGGCTGGCAGCGAACTGAATGCCATTGTGAGCAGTAACAAATCGTTGCTCCGCCTCGACCAACGGGCACAACGGCGATCTTATTCTGGCGGTGAGTGGTGAACTACCTACACTCTCAATAGCCTTTTTTTCAATGTTTGTGGTTGAGAGCCGATGAAGTTTATGGTTTGTATGTAGTTTGTGGGTTGTGATTTGAAGTGGTGGTGGTAGTGCCGCCAATGAATTTGGAGTTTTTTTAAGAATCTAAGGCAGTGGTGGTGGTTTTGTTAGATCTAGTGGTGGCTGTATTTTTTTTGTGGCAACAGTGGAGATGGATCTGACAGTCGGGGTGGTTTTTGTTGAATCTGGCGATGGATCTGGTAGTGGTCGGTTGACTGTGGCAATGGTATTTGTAGTTGAAAATGATTATTTGTTTGTGGTTGTGGTGGTGAGTTGAAAATGGAAGTTTGTTGGGGACGATGACAATGGTAGTAAGGTGGCATTACTATTGCAACCAATTCACTGTCAAAAGTAAAATAAATGAAATGGTCGGTGATTGTTGTAACATCCCAAAAAAAAAAAAAATTTGATAAAAATTTATTTAATATCTATACTATATTATTTCAAAAGTTGAGGGACTAAGAGGTAATATATTTTAAATTCTTATACTTTGAGTCAAATAATTAAATTTCGATAGAGTAAATATAAGTATATTAATATTATACTCGTTGGATAGCCAATATTTAATTATGAATTTTAGGCTCGAGAAATAGTCGATTTGGATAACCCAGCACCAAGAAATTTCGATTTGAATAAATTGGTTTTCAAATTCAATTAAAACTTGGAAGGAAGATGTGATGTTGACACGTGTACATGGAATTGTCTTGATTTTGTATGGTGTGTACGTATAGAAATGGTTATGAATAAAAAAAGTAGGTTTATTTTAATAATTATTTGCTTTGGTTTTGAAGAAAAAGAAGGGTAGGTTTCCTTGATTTTAGGGATTGATGATTTTAGTATTATTTAATTACTTGACTTTATGAGTTGATAGACTCCACGTGATGTTTAGATAAGAGAAAAATAACGGTAGATTATACTGGATTGAGGCATTTTACGGGAAAAGCCGTCATGGAATAATGAAACAAGATTAAATAGAATTAGGAATTAATATGATTCCCTTTAATTAAATATTCTAGGCAGTGCTGACTAATTAGGCTACCTTTTGTTTAAACATAATATTTATTAAAATAAGATAGAATTTTAATTATTTTGGAGCACTTATTTTGGAAGATAACCTATATTATAATAGATAAGTGATGGCAAATAAATTTTCTATTTGCAAATATAGTATTGTAGATAGTCTCAAACTCATTTGAATTTAGATGATTTTTCAAAACAGCCATGTATGTGTACAAAGAATGAATATATTAAACAAAGTCAAAAGCTAGCTGTCGATTTCAGAATTTATGATAGAAGATATCTTTGATGTAATCATATTAGAGTTTGAAAAGTTGATGTCTCATTTAGCTATCATGTTTCTTCACGTTGGCATGCATTGGATAACAAACCAACTCTCTATTTTCTTTTTGATAACAACAAAAAGGCCTAATACAAATCAAGTAAAAATCTTTTGGTTAGGATAAGACCTATCTTCTACTCTAGCCTACACCTATAAATAGTAGGCTAGAATCCCACATTTTACCACACCAAAAATTCACACGTGAAATAGAGAAAGAGAAAGATAAAAGAGAGAGAGAGAGAGAGAGAGAGAGAGGAAGACAGAAAGCAGCATTAGAAATAGAATTTCATACATCGAGTATTTTAATCACATAATTTCAAAGCGGAGGAACGATTTTCAACATACTGTAGATTCAACGAGGTAAGATACATTTATGTGCAAGTGTTTTAAGCTTCCTTATGTACTTATGTGCGATTAAATATACATGAAATGCTAGTGGACCTTCGGGTTCTAGGGAAAGAGATATGAAATTCTTACGGGGATTTAAGAGGACCTAAGATGGGTGTGTCGCTTGGTCACCGATATACTCCATAAGAAAAGAACGGTATGAAGTGTAGATTTTATTTGTTATGTAATTGTATATGAAAATTTGCACGTATCTTACTGGGTATTTTTAATACTCACTCTTACATTAATTTTACAGATTAGTTCGGGTCGATTGGAACAGTGGAGAATTGGTGATGCGGACTGCCAAGTGGATAAAGAATAGAGAAAAAGAAATAAGTTTGCCATTTTAAATTTAGCAATTTGTTTATTTTAATTTAGAACGTATTATTTGAATTACTTAGGAGTTTATGTTTATGGTTAGATACGCTTTCAATAATTTTAATTTAAACGTTACAATTATTTGTTTATTGAAGAATTTTATATAGTTCCGCATTTTTAAATTAAAGAAAAATGAGTTTTCGTAACGTTCCGGTATTTAATGTAAAGGAAAGAAAAATTGGAGCGTTAAAGTATGGTATCAGAGCACGGTTTTACTTTCCTGTAGACTTTTTCAAAAAAAAAAAAAAGTTTAAAAATACGTGAACAGTACATTACAGAACGTTTTGATTTTTTGGGCACTTTAATTTTTCACGGTGAATTGGCCTTTCATTTCTTCATTTAGTGCATCTGACACCTTAGAAAGTGTCTCTTTCATTTGTCCTTGTGCAGTCTGTTGCATCCTGCAATGACCATAATTCAAATCATAATAGGTAGAGATATTTATATATATATATATATATTAGAGCTATGAATCTGAAACAAAAAAAGAAACAGTACCAAAAAGATGATTTGATATTCAAAGCAAATCTTTAAACTTGTGTGAACATTTATTTGTACGTGTGTGCATGTATATATTATCAATTAGTGTGTGCATGTCTCAGTATGCGTGGGTATGTTATTTAAAAAAAATCATATTTTAATAAATCTCTTTTTCCCACTTATTGTTTCGAGTTTCTTGGATTTGCGTATTCACAAGATTGAAAGATTTTGTCAAAAAGACCTAAACTGTCTAAGGTGAGCTTGGGATTTAAGCGGTCCGCTTGTGACCCCCCCTCCTTGCTTGGAAGTCTTTTCAGTTACGTGTTATTCAAATCATTAAGACCGGAAACAATAATTCTAAGAAAATTCTATTTTAAGATTTTGCAAAAAAAAAAAAAAAAAAAAATAAACTATTCACGTGAACAGTACTGTTCACGCGAACAGTACAGCAGTGTTTAAAAAAAATATTTTAGTAACTGTTCATCCGTGAATAGTGATAATAAAGAAAATGGTATGTTGTTAACGTGAAGTGTTCAATACTTTTCATGCAAAAATAGTTTTTCATTTTATTTCCTACATCTGTTTAATATTAATGGTTTGTGTAAAATTTATTCTAAATAATGAACTTACATAGTTATCTTCCAATTTTAGAAAATTCATAAACAAATAAAATCAAAGTATTTATATGTTGTGATTGCAAATTTTTAAATACGTAATGACATAAAGAATACTTGGCACATGACGCTCACCATTCGACTACTCTCCAATTGAACCCAGGTATGAAATGTAATGAGATGTTTTTAAACATTGCTGCATGTTATAAAATGTATAAGCATGTTCACATCGCATAATTTATTTGTCATTTTTTTTTCCACATCTTGCTAGAGTATAGTTTATGCACTGAGAATAAAAAAATAATAATAATAATAATAATAATATTGATAATGCAAAGTTAAGCATAATTAAAATTATGTTGTCATGTGATTAGGATGACTAGGAATAGCCCAACGTACCTCCAGCGTGCTGAAATGGCCATTGAGAACTACATAAATTATGAAGTGAGATGAGACAGAACTTTTGTTGAACATGTTGAAGATTTCCTTTCTAAGTGGGAGCGAGCAAGGTCATTTGGATATAATGAGGGGACAATCCTTTCGATATATCACCTTATAAGCACTATGCGACCTCAATGGAGAGACGTGGCTTATTTCATGAGGGACATGGATTATGATTTATATTTGGAAGAAGATTGGGATAAGATTGATTTTAAAGGACACTGTGAAGATATCATAATTTTATGGAACCATAGACAACAAGCACCAGCGCCCGAACCCGAACCGGAGCCAGAGCCGGAGCCAGAGCCAGAGCCGGAGGAAGACCCAAAGGAGGAGATCGAACCAGAGCCAGAAGACCCTGAGCAAGAAGTCCAACCACAAAATTTCATTGATTTGGTTATGGATTCCGAGCCTGAGTCATGCATTACTTCGGATGATGAGACGGCATAAAAAGAAGATTCTAGATTAGGGATAAGTTTTATTTATTTGCTTAGGAAAAGTTGGATTATTTATTTATTTATTTGATTTTTTGAAGAGCAAATTTTTTTTATTTAAGGATTTGGAAATTATATTAAATTCTTCGTTGTTACAAAAATATTAGAAGTGTTTTACCAATTTTTTTTCCTAAATTAAAATTTTATTTGTGTTAAGAAAATGTCGAGACAACAACAAAATCAAGGTACGATCATCAGAGATTTGCTAAGGGCGGTACAAGATGTGGGTAGGCAACAAGCACAGGGTGGTCCCCATGGTGCAAACGCTAACAACACCAGCTCAATCGTGGAACAGTTCCGTCGCTACAAACCCCCAACCTTCGATGGCAAGGCAGAGAATGGAACAAATCTTCAAACGTCTATCTTGCACTGATGCTCAAAAGGTGTTATGTGCAGAATTTATGTTGGTTGACGCGGCAAGCCATTGGTGGGAGTCAGCATCTCGCACTAGAACAGAAGCACAACAACGTGCTCTGACTTGGATGCAATTTAAGGAGGAAATGACGGGAAAATACTTCCCACAAGCCCTGAGGGATAGCAAGGAGACAGAATTCCTTCAACTCAGACAAGGAAAGACGAAACTTGAAGAATATGAAAGAAAATTCGAACAACTCTCAAGATATTCACCACACCTAGTGGATACTGAAGCAAAGAAAGTAAGGAGGTTCGAACTTGGATTGCGTCCTGAAATTGGTAGAATAATGGCATCCCACCAATTCACCACCTATAGGCGCGTTTTGCAAACTGCCCAAGCAATCTCAAATAGGTTGGAAATGGATCAAATTCCACAGCAAGGGGCCGAGTTATCAGAAAAGAGGAAGTGGAATGGGTCCAATGAAGGGAAGGGAGAGGGACAGAACAAAAAGATTAACTTTGGATCAAGTTTTGGACAAGTCATTCCACCCTGTCCAAAGTGCAATAAAATGCATAGTGGTGAATGTTTGTTTGGGAAGCATGTGTGCTATCGATGCGGTAAAACAGGGCATATTTCCAAAAATTGCAAAGAAGACCCCTTAAAGAAGAATGATGAACAAGAAAAGAAGGGAAATGCCCGAATTTTTGCTTTAACCCAGGAACAGACAACAGAGGACCCGAATGCAGGTAATTTCGAGGACGAAATTATTTTAAGGGGGTGAGATTGTAACATCCCAAAAAAAAATTATTTTTTTTTATAAAAATTTATTTAATATCTATATTATATTATTTCAAAAGTTGAGGGACTAAGAGATAATATATTTTAAATTCTTATACTTTGAGTCAAATAATTAAATTTCGATAGAGTAAATATAAGTATATTAATATTATACTCGTTGGATAGCCAATATTAAATTATGAATTTTAGGCTCGAGAAATAGTCGATTTGGATAACCCAGCACCAAGAAATTTAGATTTGAAGAAATTGGTTTTCAAATTCAATTAAAACTTGGAAGGAAGATGTGATGTTGACACGTGTACATGGAATTGTCTTGATTTTGTATGGTGTGTACGTATAGAAATGGTTATGAATAAAAAAAAGTAGGTTTTTTAATAATTATTTGCTTTTATTTTGGAGAAAAAGAAGGGTAGGTTTCCTTGATTTTAGGGATTGATGATTTTAGTATTATTTAATTACTTGACTTTATGAGTTGATAGACTCCACGTGATGTTTAGATAAGAGAAAAATAACTGTATATTATACTGGATTGAGGCATTTTACGGAAAAAGCCGTCATGGAATAATGAAACAAGATTAAATAGAATTAGGAATTAATATAATTCCCTTTAATTAAATATTCTATGCAGTGCTGACTAATTAGGCTACCTTTTGTTTAAACATAATATTTATTAAAATAAGATAGAATTTTAATTATTTTGGAGCATTTATTTTGGAAGATAATCTATATTATAATAGATAAGTGATGGCAAATAAATTTTCTATTTGCAAATATAGTATTGTAGATAGTCTCAAACTCATTTGAATTTAGATGATTTTCAAAACAGCCATATATGTGTACAAAGAATGAATATATTAGACAAAGTCAAAAGCTAGCTGCCGATTTTAGAATTTATGATAGAAGATATCTTTGATGTAATCATATTAGAGTTTGAAAAGTTGATGTCTCATTTAGCTATCATGTTTCTTCACGTTGGCATGCATTGGATAACAAACCAACTCTCTATTTTCTTTTTGATAACAACAAAAAGGCCTAGTACAAATCAAGTAAAAATCTTTTGGTTAGGATAAGACCTATCTTCTACTCTAGTCTACACCTATAAATAGTAGGCTAGAATCTCACATTTTACCACATCAAAAATTCACACGTGAAATAGAGAAAGAGAAAGATAAAAGAGAGAGAGAGAGAAAGGAGAGAAAAAGGAAGACAGAAAGCAGCATTAGAAATAGAATTTCATACATCGAGTATTTTAATCACATACTTTCAAAGCGGAGGAACGATTTTCAACATACTGTAGATTCAACGAGGTAAGATACATTTATGTGCAAGTGTTTTAAGTTTCCTTATGCACTTATGTGCGATTAAATATACATGGAATGCTAGTGGACCTTCGGGTTCTAGGGAAAGAGATATGAAATTCCTACGGGGATTTAAGAGGACCTAAGATGGGTGTGTCGCTTGGTCACCGATATACTCCATAAGAAAAGAGCGGTATGAAGTGTAGATTTTATTTGTTATGTAATTGTATATGGAAATTTGCACGTATCTTACTGGGTATTTTTAATACTCACTCTTACATTAATTTTACAGATTAGTTCGAGTCGATAGGAATAGTGGAGAATTGGTGATACAGACTGCCAAGTGGATAAAGAATAGAGAAAAAGAAATAAGTTTGCCATTTTAAATTTAGCAATTTGTTTATTTTAATTTAGAACGCATTATTTGAATTACTTAGGAGTTTATGTTTATGGTTAGATACGCTTTCAATAATTTTAATTTAAACGTTACAATTATTTGTTTATTGAAGAATTTTATATAGTTCCGCATTTTTAAATTAAAGAAAAATGAGTTTTCGTAACGTTCCGGTGTTTAATGTAAAGGAAAGAAAAATTGGGGCGTTAAAATTGTCGTGGTTGTTGAGGCCGTGTCTATGTTGTTAGAGGTGGGATTGTGTTGGTAATGGTGGCAATAGGCTCTGATGGTTGTGGTCGTCTTAAGTGGCTGTGGTGGTAGTGGTATGTGACGAGCTGGATTGTGTTGGTGATGGTGGCAATAGGCTGTGATGGTGGTGGTCGTCTTAAGTGGTTGTGGTGGTAGTGGTATGTGACGAGCTATTTGGTATATGTGACCAACTATTCGATTATTTGTGACCAAATATTGTGGTGGATCAAAATAGGGTGTTTGGTGTCTATGACAACTATCTGAACCCTGTGATTAATTTTTAATCGTGACCTTGAAATTAGATGGTGTGGTGCAAGCTGCAATTGTGCGGTGGTGATTTATAACCAAGATTGGTGCTAGATCAGGATCGGTGGTGGGGGTATTTGGTACATGTGACCAACTATTTAGAATATGTGATCAATAAATTTGAATATATGTGATCTTGTGACTTGTAATTTTTTGGATCTGTGATCAATGAAATAATTTGTGACTTGTAAATTTTTTATCTGTGACCTACAAAATTTTTGATTTATGACTTCGAAATAATTTGTAACCAATTAATTCGATGATATATGACCAATAAGTAAATCTGTGACTAATAATTATGAATCTACGACCATTAATCGTGTAACTGTGACTTTATTATATTTAATTAATAATATTTTCAATTAATTATACAGAATCTGAATTTTTAATTTTTAAACTTTGTACCTGATTTGTAAATTGGTGCAAATAATACACATGACATATGAATTTTTCCCTTTTCTTTTGGCACAATGAAGTAAAGGAAAAGGAAATATATTTGCAAAAATGAATAAAATTAAGGTAACTGGAAACCAAACATAGGTTTTTGGGGACCAATGTCATAATTACACAGAAGAATATTTGTATTAGATAAAGATGGCAACGGAACTAGTTCAAATCAAGGCGGGGAATGGTAATGAGGCAGGTTCGGTTTCCTCCACCCCTACTCCTACCAGGCTCTAGCCCGTTACTCGTTTTAAGGCGGGGTCTAGCCTTGCCCAGTTTACATAACCATTTATTTTTTTTAATTCATTTTATTGTTTCCTTTCATTGAAGTGAGACAATAACATAGTTAATAAATTTTTTAATTAATTTATTTATTTTTAAAAGTTAAATTATTCAAATATATTAGGTAAACTAAGGTTTTTATTATTCATCGTATTCCTTAGAAATGAGTAAAATGGTAATTTTTCTATTTTATACATAAAATAATTTTAAAAACCCAAAAATAAAATAAAACAATGTAAAATAAAAAAAATGAAAGAGAAAAGAAATGAAATCATTAGCATCACCACCCACCGGCATAGCCTTCCATCGTTGGCACCAACCCACAAACCGTCGAACCCATACATCACTAAAAACCTCTTCATTTCCCTCTATACATCCCACCCAACCACCAACCCTAACTCCACCAAAAAGTCACCAGACTAACTCCCAACTCACGAACTCAAAAGTTGTCGACAACTCCTCGTCGATCACACCCATCATCACGTACTATCAACGGTCGACTCCTACAATCTAGGCGTCCAATTTGATGATAGTATTTCAACAAAAAAAGGGGTGACAAACAATCGATGCACCCTCTCAGATTTCGAATCCCGATCTCATGCTGCTGCAATTTTCCAATTTACAAACTCACTTGGGGGAAATCCGATTCTCGGAAGCCAAGCAACCACTAATCCAATAACCTGGTCATCGATGTAGTTGTGCCTACGGTGGGTGGTGATGCTAGTGGTTGATTTCAAAGGAGGCAGTGGGAAAACGAGGGTGCGATGGAGTGGGGTGGTGAGAAGGAGACAACCCTTTTTTTATTTCTTTCTTTTTCTTTTTCTTTTTCTTTTTCTTTTTCTTTTTTTGGTTTTTTTGTTTATATGTTTAATGTAGCAATTTTAAAGTTACTATTTTACCCCTTTCAGTTTGGTCAATATTAGTCAAAATCCGCATTTGTTAGTCAAGTAACGGTCAAATAGATGGTTTCCATTCATTTGAATCTCGAGTGCTTATGTCTGAAAGGTTAAGGAAATCGTTGGTGCAAATTGAAGATTAAGGTAAAGGTTGCAAAAAAGTGAAAGGTTAGGGGCCGTTATTACAATTTTCCCTTTTTTTCTCAAGGTCCGTCTTGCAAATTTGCCAACACCAGTTTTAGGGTAGTGATAAATGCTTATTATTCACTTATTTTCAGCATTTTTGCTTAATAATTTATGTTTAATTGATTGAATATCTATTTAGTTTTCTGCAAATATGGTTAATTGTAGATAAAATCCTAATTTGGAAGCACTTATTCTGATGTGAAATAGGTGAAATTGGAGCATAATTAGAGTTTATTTGAAGCACTTTAAGATCAACCAAACCGCAATTGAGTAATTGGAAGAGTTGTTGGAGAAGTACGAAGAGATTTACAAATTTTGGGAGATAAACACAATATTTGAAAAGTTTGGAGACTAAATTGAAATTTTTAAAACTTGAGACGAACCAAATTTATAATGATTATAAGGTTATGGGGACCAATGTACAAGATGTTGGAAGTTTGGGCATGAAAATTAAAGTTATGGATGTAAAATGACCAAAATTGGACAAGATCTTGAAGAAATGATCAATGATGCGTAAAAAAGTTGAAATGGGGACCAACTTGAATGGATTTGGAAGATGGTGAAATTTATAACCATGCGATCACATGAATTAGGACACAATTTTGACTTAAATATTGGTTCTATAAATATATACCTTAGTTCAACGATTGGAATGAGACGTGTGGATTAATTATACACATTATACAAGTCAAATTAGGCTCTTATGGTTTCAGTTTCATAAATATTTCATTGAAGAGAGCCAAAAAGGAAGCTTTGGTTTATAATTCCATGCTTCCATTTGAAGCTTTTTATAGAAGCTTGTTGAGAAGAAGAATCACATGGGGTTGATCAAGGAAAGTTTGAAGACATACAAGACTTCAAGATTTCTTTCCATCTTCTTTCATTATTCAAGTCCAGATGATGTTGTGTCATTTAACTTGTATTTTTGTAATTAATTTAATACTTAGCTAATTGTATAGATGCTGGGATAATGTTAATTCCTACTTCTTAAAAGTTTTGATATTTAATTCCAGATTTTACTTCCTCATTTTTATTTTTATTTTAGCATCTTCAATCAATGTAACTACAACTTTTGTCTTATACTAGTTAGCAACATACATAAATTTAATAGGATGGACAAGCACATTTTAATAAAAATAATAACAAACTCACAGTCCAAAATAAATTAAGAGATCGCAACCCGATGAAATGACAAGAATCAAATTAACCATTCAACACATCCACATGGTCAAGTCCATAATCATCCACTGAATAAACATTCATCAAATAAATGCATTCCTATATAATATTTAATATTATATGCAAACATATTCCAAGAATCTAGCAATTATACTCGTCTAAACTCATTTAGATAAATGGACCAGAAACAATTAAGTGCTTGTTTGGTAGGGATTTTGTTAATTGATTTTTTGACTGTTAAATATAAAGTGGGTCCTACCTTTGAGAGAAATATTCAAAAATGACTGTTGAAATAATGAAATAACGATCAAAAATTGATATTAATTGAATTAAAATCTCTACCAAACATATTTTAAATAATTAATTAAATTAAATTAAGAGAAAATTACAGCCCACCAGATGTTTAAAAATTCAAATTCAAAAATCAGATCTAAAATTTATCTATACAAAAATCAAATGCTAATTCAAAATTTTAATATTAATAATACTCTCTCTCTCTCTCTCTCTCTCTCTCTCTCTATAAATAATAACCAACCAAACCCTAAAAATCCCAAATTCCCAAATCACACAACCATCATCCCTCTTCCCTCTCTTCGACGGCTCCGACGATAAGTAGAAGAAAGGCAGCGGCAACTGTACACGATCAGCGATAGACAGCTGCACACGGCCGACGACAGGCAGCTGCACATGATCGGCGCAACTACGCTCGCAGTGGCAGCAGCATCAGCATCAGCATCGCGCGCTCGTACGGCAGCTGCACACAATCGACTGCACCATTGCTAGTTTGGGCATACTACAGCGACAAACGACCAGCTCCAGCTTCGGTGGTCGCTACTGTTTTCTATTGGATCTAATTTTCATTTTCATTCGATGGTGATTTATCTTCTACAAGGCATCGACCTATTTTCTCTATTTTAGTTTGCATCGTTGAGTTAGTGTTGATGGATGTGGTGTGGTAGAGGTGAAGGAGATGGTCGATTTTAGGTGATTGTGGTTGTGGTGATGGCGGTGGCATTAGTGGCGACAGAGGCGGTGAAGTCAAGTTTGTGCTATTTTGTGGTTATTTTTGAAGTGATTTTGTGGTGGGGTGGTGGTCACATGTGCGTAAGACACCAGTGATCCGACAGGATGAGCCGATGATGGTTTCGAAGTCTGCTATGTGGTGGTGGTGTGGATGTGATTTTATGTTAATGTGGTGTGTGGTGGTGTCCGTGAAGGTGGTTTTGCAATCTGGTGAGATGACGGTGGTCACGATGGGTGGTGATCGGCGATAGATGGGATGGGACATGGAGGTGTTTATGACCAGAAAATTGGTTAATTTGTGTCAAATAAATAACAAGTGACCAAAAAAATGTAATTGCGACTCATAATTTATTAAGTTGTGATCGTAAAATTAATTGTGATCAATTATTTTGATAATCTGTGATCAGTAGAAATTTTGATTTTGTGACCAATTAATGAATTGTGATCTAGGAAATTTTTTATTTGTGACCGACATATAAGTTGTGACCAATAAAAATTTTGATTTTATAATTGATCATTGAATTGTGACCTTTGAAATTTTTTATTTTTGACTAATAAATGAGTTGTGACCAATAAAAATTTTGATTTTGTGACCTATTAATGAATTGTGACCTATGAAATTTTGATTTGTGACCGATAAATCATGACCTATAGAATTTTCGATTTGTTACTTAGAAATATTTGTAACCAATTAATTTGATAAGTTGTAACCAAATTATATTGATTTGTGACCTTAATAAATATGTTATATTAATAAAATATTTTTTAATCAAATATTTCAAAAATAAAATTTAATGATATCTGAATTTTGAAATTGTAAACCTTCTTTTTTTTTTTTTTTTTTTAAATATGCTATAGATAAACTCTTAAAAATGAATTTTTCCCATAAATTAATTAGCGGGTGTTCCAAATCTAATATAAGTTGATGGGCTAATATAATTAAAATCAAAATTTTATCAATTGTCAAATTAAAGCCAGTTCTAATTCTAATTGAATTAATATTTTAGTTTATTGTGGAATTTCTAAATAAAATAAATTTCAATTTAAGATCAAAGTTTAATATTTGAGTTTCCAATTTTAACAATAATATAAAAGTTGTCGGTTTTAAATAATATTTTAATGGGAAATTTTCAAAAATGTCACAAAATTAACAAGGTCCCTAAAAGTTGTCATTTTCATTTTATGTGAGCAAAAATGTCAATTTTTGTGTGAAATGTCCAAATTACCCTTGATGACGCATTTTCATTAGCATTTAATGCTTGATTTGAAGAAGTTGATTATGTTGATGTGATGGTTTATTTTATATATATATAATATGGATAAATGTGTATTATATTGATTAATATAAATTTGTGTTAATAAAAAAGGGGTAAAAGAAATTAAAAATGAAATATAAACAAATATATCTTCTTCTTCCCTTACAAACCCTAATTTTTCTCATCTTCTTCATTTTCATTGACCAAGAAAATTTTTCTCTTGCATTCATGATCCATTTTGAGAGGTTAGCTATTAGAAAATATTTATATTTTACTTCTACAGTTTACTGTTTTGTAAATATTAAATACAACTTGGACATATTTACTTAAAAAATTTTAAACTATTATTCATTGATTTCTTTATTTTTGAATCCTTCACAAATGTGATTATCACTATTAAGGTTTTGAATACTTTCTTCAATTCAAACCAAATAATGTTTTCATTAAATTTCTCTTCAATGACAAGGCCAATCTAACCTTTTTCAACTAGCTCAATACAAATGATCACACTTAATGTGTTGTGCTGAAGAATCTGTACTGCCCACTGTCATCTGCTTCTCAACATTTTCGACGGTTCAACTATTGAATTTGACATTTACAAACCATCGGGTTAGACGTTTGAAATGTCGAACCCAACATTTACAAACTGTAAGGATATATAGTTTTACTGTCAAATTGAACACTTAAAAACGATGAAAAACCTTGATTTGACCTTTTACTACTGTACAGATTTACATATTATGTAATGCCACTTTCATGCTATTAAATGCCAATACATTGATTCTGTAGAATTCTTATCGTTGCAATCCCAAAATTTGAGGAATAATCATTTGAGATTCATCACGCATGGGAAAAAATTTGTTAATGCGGATGACGAGTAGAAGTGGAGAGGGGACAAAATCACTTACATTCTGGTTCCGACAAGTAATATCGTAACCAGACTTTTGTTAATGTTGAAGGACAAACTTGATATTCTTGATCCCCGCACTCAAATTGAATTGAAGTTCAAGATCTTTAACTTGAATATACCTCCGATCGAAATACACGACGATGAAGACTTATTTTCATCACATCTCAAATTGAATTTGAAAGACAATTAGTGTGATGCTTTTAAAGTCTAAGTATGCTTGTATCACCCACACTTGGTCTATCATTTATGAAAATTGTGTACATTAAATCATGTGTACCATTTCATCTTGATTGAAACATGGTACGCACAATATTTTAATGCAAACAAAGAAGTGCTCATTATGTTTTGCAAGAAAATGATGTCCAGTAATATTACCATGATTCACGAACGTTTTCGATTGAAACAAATCATAATATTCATTCCCATCATGCTTATTTTTAATGGATACTAGTTTTAATCGATAAATCAAACGAGTTTCGAAAGCATGAAAGTTATAAAATACACCAAAAACCATTTTTATGTACACAACCTTGCTCAAGTATCGAACATGATGTGACCATTGTTTTGTACTGTGGAATAGCTCCATGACCCTATTTAAAAAACAATGTGCAGTTGCCACAATCATCAAAAGTAGACCGTTGTGAAGATTGCTCTTTCTTTGACAACGAAATCGATTGGTTCCACCTCCAATTATAACAAGAATGTGTGCACCAACACTTTGAGGATCATTCAAGTCATGAGTATGAGTCTACTCATGTATCATCATACATTGGTAAAATTAGTATTCCGAGATAAAGCACATAGAAAACAATGTGAAGAAGTGCAATAAAGTTAACTTTATGTGCAAAAACAATCCGATCACAGTACATAATATAACTCAATTGATTCATACAATTTATCGTAATTTGAATTCATTCATATTTTTCAAACAAATAACTTCCGCAAAAATAGATTTGAATTGCATAAGATCCAAAAATTATGAAGAATGAATCGTGACGATGGTGGTATCGTTATACAAATACAAAGGTGAAGCACAAAAATATAACCACATATGGACAAATCGGTCACATGTGAGACGTTCGGATGGAAAAAATCTAACCACATATGGACCAATCAATCAAAAAATCATGAGATCATAACATTTCATATATGTTCATGCAAAACACTCGTGCAATGTTAGAATGAACCAAAGTTTGACTTGTGGAACTGAGCGGAGGGAAAGACTGAACTATCGTTCTCGGCAGTTCATCTGTCGAGAATTACTAAGGCTAACTGTTAGGAACGACAGTTAAGCGCAATAGCATTTCTCTACATTAGTCAACAGATGAACTATCGGGAAATCTACTTTTCACCTCTATTAGGTATTATTGAAAATTATTTCACTCCATATTCGAGCATAACAAAACATTAAAACCACGGATATGCTGTCAACTGCCTAGCAAGAGTTCAACCTAAATATGAGTACCGCCCACAACAAATGAATTCCAAGTGATAGTAATGTTATTTCACATCACACAAGTACCAAAAACATTGAAACGAAATATATGTCAAGTGTCAATCCAAATTTTCACCCAACATTAAAATATCCAAAATACTTGAAATCTGAACTTTGAAAGCAAAGGAAGAGGATAAATATTAAACTAGAACACTATATAATTTTTTCCCTCAAAATTAGTGTTGGCACATGTAACGTGTGCATATTATGCATCACTAATAGAAAATGTATACAAAAAAGAAAATTAAAATTTATTGTATAAAATTGCAGAAAGTAGGGGGGAAAACATTTCCAACCATAACACAACTAAAAATTATTCAAAATGTCCAAAAAAATTACAGGATATTAAAAGGATTTTCACATCTTTCTAATCAAAGCTCCAGCTCTTATTTTAAACCCAGTAAAAAGCTCCATTTTTTGCATCTCATATACCTTTACGATGAAAATATTACAAAATTTGAGTTAAAAAAAAAAAGATTTTTCTCTCTTGGATTGAAGTCCGTAATGAGAAAAATGATAGAGAGAGTGAGAGAGTTAGGGTTGCTTGAATGAGAAAAATAAGATTCATCTCTTTTTTTCCAACTTTTCATCCTTGATATTGACAAGATTTTTGTACAATTTCTTCCATTGGGTCAAATCTCATTTAATTATCTTTAGGAGCAAATATGTCTTAAATTGACATTCTTGCAAAAAAAAATAAAAATAAAAAAAAAATAAAAAAAAATTAGACATTTTTGTAAATATCTTGGGAAAAATTGACATCCTCTGCAATTTCCTCTATTTTAATTAGGTCAAGTTCGAATTTTGGATCAAAACCCATTTTAAAATTTAGATTCAAAACTATTTAAAAAATTGTAGCATTGACCCATTTATTAAAAATAAAATCAGGTCCTTCAATTTTGAAAATTGCATGACAAGTCCGTTATTTAAAATTGCAATTTGAACTTTACACTTTCATTTGTAGGCAGAGGCCCGCAATTTCATAAATTACAAGGAGGCCTCGGTCCCAACAAATTTCTCTAACCCTAGACTTAGTGTTTTGGTTACCAACATCACACCATCCACCGCGGCAAGAAACAGCCACTTGAACTGCTCTCTTGTGCGGCAATAGTCGTCACTATTGCAAAGCTCGGTAGCACTCGACGATGCATAATGCACTGCCACTGCTCGCAACAGCACTCAACTATTGTTCGGTAAGGACAACGACTGTTGCCGCCAATCGTCAGCGTCCCTGTATCCTTCCGATCCAATTTTTAAAGCAAAAATTAATTTATCTTCCAAAGCAGATTTTTAAAATTTGATTTTTTTTGTTTAAATTGCTAGATTTGAAAAGAAGCTATAAAAAAAAACAACTTTTAATTGTTCAAAATGGTTTTTAACAAGCACAAAATAGGTTCTGATACCACTGCTCAGAATTTAATTAATCATACAAAATTAGAGATGTAAAAGAGTCGAGCCGACTCACGACTTGAGTAAAATGGTGCTAGCTTTATTCGACCTCGAGCTAAAAGTTCGGTCAAAAAATCTAGGCTCAATCTGAGCTTTCCACTCAAGACTTACCAAGCAAAGACAGATTGAGTCAAGCAAGCTCAATATTTTTAATAATATTTGCTGCCTTTGTACAGGCAGTGTGTAGCAGCAGCCTTTAGTGTTGCCTTTAAAAGGCAGGCAAAATCTGCTTTTTTTTTTTTTTAATTATTACTTTTTTTTTAATTCAAGGTCACGACTCGAAAATTGCCCATGAGCCAGACGGCTGGCTCGGGTTTGGGCCGACATCCCAAAATGGAGCTTAGCTCAAACCTCGAGCTGGATCAACTCAAACTTTTTTCGAACCAAGCCACAGGCGACCCGAACTGACGATTTAAATTGACACCCCTATACATAGTGAAAAATAAAACATATTTTAATTTTCACCAAAGATCTATTTTGTGTTTAGATGGAAACTACGATAGAAAATTATACCTTAGTGATCTGCAATCCATAGTTTTCCAATCATCTAACCTCCAACAAAAATCCATATTGGGAACAAAACTGAGAGAATTAAGATTTTCTTTTCTGTGCTAGTAAGAATATAATTGTATTGTGTTATAATTTATCAAATCCTAACAGACTATTAATAAAGTCCAAGTGAGCTTAGTCTGTCTCTTAAACTTAAACCGATCTAATACTTAATTAATCTATTTAATGAAATTTGGTCAAAGGTTTCATTATTGACTAAACTGAATGAAATGTGGATCATAAACTCTAAGAATGGGGAATACTCTATTGGTCAATCACAACCTTTATATAATTTATATACCCAAATGATATCGTATTAGCAAATCTTGCCAAAGCAACATGCAATATCACCAAAGTATGATTGTTCGTATATAAAGCACTATGATGACCTCAAGTCAAAGGACTAATTTCACTATCGAACGTTAAAGATTAACCACTGACACTCAAATAGTTATCTGTATTAAATATCTTTAGTGGATCTTCAATGTTTTGTTCTTTAACAAAACATTTACGTGTTTATTTTAATGTCACTAAATTTTAGCTTTGTGAGATCAGCACTCACTTCAAAAGTGAGAATTGCAACACGTGATGATCTAACTGTAATAACAATATTAGTATCCCATTATTACTTACGATCACAAATAATTCAAGATTTAGTCATATATGATTTGCGTTTCATAATCACAACTCTTTGTAATTAACAAGTTATTAAGACTTTAATCTTTAGATTCTATTAGTTTAATAAATTCAATTAAATAATGAACAATACTATAAGTACAGATTTTTTCTACAGAATTTGTATAGAAAGACTGTCTTTCTATAATTGACTGTTGTCAAAAACAGTTTTTGGCAACAGCAAGTAACATGAAGTCTGTCTTCATGTTACCAATTCTATTAAAAAATATGTGCTTGCAAATTAATTGTTAAATAATATCTTACAAAAATATAAAATTTATTAATCATATTAAAAGTGTTTACAAACTATTTGATTGATCCTATGATACAACACTTACAATTTTGTTGATATTTGAAAGAATAAGTATAACATTATGCTTTGCTTGATTCTTTACTATGTTCTTATAACTTTAATACATATTTGTATGTTTGCATCTTTCATAAAGATAAATGAAAAACATGCAAAGATATGTTTAGTTCTAATCAAGAGAGATTATTAAATGAATTAGGAACATTGATCTTCACATCTAAATGTGTATCTAAATATTGAATTGATATTAAAAGGGATAAAAGTAGGAGAATTTGTGACTGTTGAGTTTTTGATACCCAATAAATCATAGGTTATGATGTTAACGTGAATTAATTATTCATAGGCATATGCCGATGAATGAAATAAGTCCAACAACCAAGTCCATGAGCTCCACCCGGACCAATTGTAATCCCTCTTGGATGGCTTGAATCTTAGCTCGTTTAAATCTCTTAGAGGTTCAACTTAAAGCCTAACCCTAGACTACATATAAGGCAATAACCTTAATCACTTTCTAGTATGATTTGTGTGGTTTTGTGTGAGAAAAGGAGAATCATGGCTGTCCCTTGAAGTGTGTGAAAAACGACCCCTAAAAGTGTCCAAAACGCTTATTTACTTTGTGTAATTGATGATTCCTTCATAGCCTACATTTGTGGTGTTTTCTCCTAACCTTTGTGGCCATAAATAATAACTGTTTATTGTCCTACGTGGGTAAGATTGAATAGAAATCAAGGTAAATTATATTGGTTGTGGATCGGTGACGGTTGTATTGGTTGTTGGTAAAGAAATGTGCTTTGGATTGAGCCTAGAAAATAATGAATTGAAGATCCTTGGAGAGAGCTTTCGCAACAGTGACTATAGTATTTATCAATTACTCTTGGTTATCATGATGCTTCCAATGCCGCCAAAAGCGTTGTTGCCACAATTTGGTCGTCCATTTCTTACCTTTTACATTCCCAAAACAATCAAAATGTATTTGCTAATATTCATTCACTATTACTTACTTATTTTGTGTACATATAACAATATCCCAAACTACCTGAAATAAATGATCATTGTCTTCTTATTTGTAAACTCCACTTTGTCTAACAACATCCACTGATGCTAAAAAGAACGAAAGTGTAGAAAAAGAACTTATCAGCTGTTAATTTCCCTATTAGAAAATCAAAAGAAGAGATGAAAAGAAAATGGGAGATTTAGAAAAGAAATCAACCAACTAGGTATAGTTGGTTGGGGTAAATGTAAACAAACATGAATAACTTAAGTAGAACTAAATGCTAATATAATTTTTGTGAGCCCCAACCATAACATTCATGGGCGGATCTGACGATTCAAAAATTAAAGGAAAATTATATAAAGGCAGCCAGGCAATAATGTCAACACGGACATCTACATTAAAAAAAACAAAAACAAAAATAAAGGTAGAAAGACAAGCATCCACATATTGACCTCGAGTCCTTAGAAATGAAATTAGTTCCACAAATCTCTTCATTTTTCTTCAAAAAAAGATCAAAATTCGAGGTTTGATTAAACATAAGTGTATATATCTTATCTAGTTATGTCATTTTCCATTTTATTCAATTCACCTTTCTTTTCCCCTTCGCTTTCATGTACTTGACCTATTTAAGCCCCTGTTTGACAACCTTTAAAAATTTACATTGTTTGCTACAGTATCATTCTGCAGCATACAGTCACACAATAAAATATTCTACACACAAACCAATAAAGTTTCCTTACTTTTTAACCACACATTCTCCAAAAATACTATTCAAAACTCTTTAATTTTTCAAATAATGTGTCAAACAAAGCCTAAGTGACATTTCCTATAAATATTTCTTTAATATTGCAAAACATTTTTTTTTTTTTTTGAAATTTTCGCTATGCATGACCCCACTTTGATTCTTAGTAAAATATATAACAAGGGATCGGACAGAGCTAGGATTGTAGAGTTGTGGGGGCAAAATTCTATAACTAAAGTGGTGGGGACAAAATCTAGAAGTGAAAAATTGCAATTGTGAAGGCAAAAATAACATAAAATGTTGAGAATAGATATTAAGGAACTTAAATATTTAGAGGAACTTTTTGGGAATGAGGGCAGCTGACCCCACTGTCCCATTCTAAATTTCTCACTGCGACGGATGATTATTAATTTAATTGTGTGAGCTTTTTAATTTTTTTTAAAGAGATTTGTTGAATACATTTCAATGTTTACGACATATCTCATACAGTGATCTCGCTTTATAAGAAAGGTTATTAATAGAAACTTTTAAGTTAAAAGGTTTGTTGCCATAATCCTCACATCATATGTTTTAGGGATAATTGTAGCTACTGTCCCAAATCTTTCATATTTTTGTAGACTTTACTTAAACATTTAATTTGTACCATCCACAATCCTACATTTTTCATTTTGTTGCAGCAAAATGACAAATGGATGAAATGATCATTAGTTGACCAAAAAATTGATTTTGACCAAATATAAAATTGGTAAAATAATAACTTGACAATTTTAACGTAAAATAATAAAAACTTAAATAAAAAAAGACATAAAGAGCAGGGATACCTCCATTGTCGTCGCCTTCCACAGCCCCTTAAAGAACAGGGAATGAAAGTAGGGATGGAGCCATTCCAAGTTTGTGCATATTTTGTATGCTTTAACATAAACCAACAATAGCATTCGAAATTCCAATGCTGCCATATTAAAAGCTCGAGGAATCAAGAATAGTCGAAGGAAAAAAAAAGGAAATATTCCCTAAATAAAGCACAAACTAGATCTAGGATTGCTTCAACTACCCATTCTTCCACGTTTTCTTCTCCTAATATGGGAAAAATATTACAGGTTTTTATGTTTTGAATTTTTTGTTCAATTAGTTCCCCAACTCTATCATTTTAAGATCATTTAATACTCCTTTTACATAGATTGTGAAAGAAATAGTCATAATTAGCATTTTGAGCTGAATAAACATCCGCTTTAATTGTGGGTCATATATGGTTAGAAAGCTGGAGATATATTCAGATGTATAATTGATGCAAAGGCCAACAAGATTTGGTTTACAATGCTTAGCTATGAATAGGAATTGGATTCCATTTTTTATGAAAAAAGGAACAATTTTTTCTCGAACTATAACTATCGAGAGCAAATACCAATATCTAAGATAGAACAATTCCGTCTTTCTCCCTTTTTTGCTAATGTACTAAAACAAATCAAGACAACTACTCACTGTTGATTGAATTTTTCTTTGTGCTTATTGAAGTTGTTTAAATGTTGCTATAATTGGGTGTTTGAAGATGGTAGGGTTTATGATTAAGCCCTCGTTTGGCCGACATTAATTTTCATTATATTACATTTCATTTTTCTCTTTTCTATTTTCAACCACACAATCTTACCTTAAATAATATTACAATTAAACAGAAAAACTTTTCCTCCTGCTTTAACCACTCATATTAAATTAAAAAAAAAAAACATTTTTCCACCCATTTTCATTTGCACAAATGGGGGCAAAGGGGGCCTAAGATTGTAGAGATGGTGGAATCAATGGCTTGTGGGTTGCGGGGCAGCTGCTATTAGTGGATTCAATTGACACATTTGCATCTCTATTAGTTGAATTCTTCATAGATTTGACTGTTAATTAACGAGCTTACAATAATTAAAAAAGGCACTGTTGAGCTTCAATTCGATTTTCTCTATAATGGTAGAAACGATACTACGGTAGAAAAATAGATTTGGAAAAAACTTACATCAATTTGATTAAGTTGTGCATGGATTGAAAATTAGAAATAGAAAAAAAAAAATCATATTTTTAAGTTTGAGCTAAATTTACTAGTTAACAAATTTATTTAGGAAAAAGAATTATTTGGCTTATTTAAATTTAGCGAGATTTGGTACTTATTCGATTTTTTAATTCTTAATCTAGAATCGAGAACCGAACCGAACTCCGCGATTCTTGATTCAGATACTCGTTCGAGTATTTAACTTAAGAAGAACCGCTCAATTTGTTCAGTTCGTTCAGTCGAGGACACAAGCGACACTAGAGAAAGGCGGTGAGGATGAAATGTCTAGGTTTAGATTTGAGCAACTGGGCTAGGATAATAATGGGTTGGGTTTCAATTTTTACTTTTTTATTTATTTTTATTTTTTTTGTGTTGGGGGGGGGGGAGGGGGGTTGAGGCAAATTAGAATTGGCAAAATTTTATATGTAAAAGATTAACTATGATCAATTTCAAAATTAGCTCTTATAAAATACTGTAATCCAATCTTATGTGTCTTTTGCTTTTCTCTTTATTGAGTTCTTCAAAAATTTGATTGTTAAAATCATAGAAAGAGCAAGATAGCGAGTTTACAACAATTAAGAGAGGCACAATGAGCTTCAATTCGATTTCTCTCGAATGGTAGAAATAACAATACGATAGAATAACAGATTGGGTAAAACTTAAGTCAACTTGATTAAGTTGTGCCTGGACTGAAAATTAGAAATAGAAAAATCATATTTTTGGGTTTGAGCTAAATTAACTAGTTAGCAAATTTATTTAAAAAAAATAAAATTACATAGCTTATTTAAAATAAATAAATTAAAAAATTAGGAGGATTTGGTTCTTATTCTGATTATTCGGTTCTTGATCTAGAACTGAACAGAACCCATTGGTTCTCGACTTAGATACTCGTTCGAAAATTTAACTTAAGAAGAACTGCTCAATTCATTCAGATCGATTCGGGAGTTTTGCCCATCCCTACGTTCCAATAGGCACAATATCACCAACCATACATAAACCAATCTGAAAATAAATCATCTAGAACATGGGTCCTAATCCAATTCCACAAAGTATGATCATGAAAATTGAAAAATAAGCAGAGAGAATATCATTACCTGCCGACTACAGTTGGAGATTATTACAGCCACCACCCGTGTACTTAGAGTAGGCAATGAAGAGGAGAAGTGAATGGAGATGATGAAATTGGTGCGACGGACTAGAGCAGTGAGAGTAGGGCCAGAGCCGCGGAGAGCCAATGACGTCCATGACTCGAACAACTGTAGAGAGAGGTGGTGAAGATGAAATGTCTAGCTTTGGATTTGGGCAACTGGGCTGGGATAATGATGGGTTGGGTTTCAATTATTTCTTTTTGGGTTGAGGCAAAATTTCGGCAAAATTTCTTATGTAAGAGATTAAATATGATCAGTTTCAAAATTAGCTCTTACAAAATAACATAATACAGTCTTATGTGTATTTTACGTCTCTCTTTACTCAGTTTTTTATAGATTTGATTGTAAAAATGGCGAGAAGAGGAAGATAGCGAGTTTACAATAATTACAAGAGTCGCTATCGAGCTTCAATTCTATGTCCTCATAACGGTAGAAACGACACTACCGTAGAATAACAGATTTCGGATAAAACTTTTATCAATTTGATTTAGTTGTGTTTGGACTGAAAATTAGAAATAGAAAAATCATATTTTTGGATTTGAGCTAAATTAACTAGTAAGCAAATTTATTTAGAAAAAATAAAATTATTTGGCTTCTTTAAAATAAATAAATAAAGAAAATTAGGGAGATTTTGTTTCCATTCGATTCTTCTGTTCTTGATCTAGAACCGAGCATGTCGATTCTCAATTCAAATACCTATTCGATTATTTAACTTAAGAATAACAGCTTGGTTCATTCGGGAGTTTTACCCAGCCTTACCAAACAATAAGCATAATAACACCAACTATATATGAATCAACCTGAAAATAAATCATCTGGAACATGGGTCCTAATCCAATTTCACATAATATGATCATGAAAATTGAAAAATAAGCAGAGAAATAAAATCATTACTTGCCGGTTGTCGTTGGAGATTATTACAACTACACACCCGTGTACTTATTGAGGTAGGTGATGAGGATGAGGATGAGAAGTGAACGGAAATGGCGAAATTGGTGCAACTAATTGGAGCAGTGAGAGCAAGGGCGAAGCCACGGAGAGCCAGCGACGTCGAGGTCTCGAGCAACACTAGAGAGAAGTGGTGAGGATGAAATGTCCAGGTTTGAATTTGGGCAACTGGGCTGGGATATTAAATGGGTTGGGTTTCAATTGTTTTCTTCTAGGTTGAGGCAAATTAGAATTAGCAAAATTTCATATGTAAAAGTTTAAATATGATCGATTTCAAAATTAGCTCTTATAAAATAACGTAATCTAATCTTATGTGTCTTTTGTATATCTCTTTACTGAGTTTTTCATAGATTTGATTGTTAAAATCATAGAAAGAGAAAGATAACGAGATTACAATAATTAAGAGAGACGTTATGTCAATTTAATTAAATTGTGCTTGGACTAAAAATTAAAAATAGAAAAATCATATTTTTAGGTTTGAGCTAAATTAACTAGTTAGCAAATTTATTTAGAAAAAATAAAATTATTTGGCTTATTTGAAATAAATAAATTAAAAAAATTAGGGAGATTTGGTTCTTACTCAATTATTCGGTTCTTGATCTGGAACCGAGAACCGAACCCGTCGATTTTCGATTCAGATACTCATTCAAGTATTTAACTTTAGAAGAATCACTCGGCTCGTTCAATTTGATTCAAGAGTTTTGCCCAACCTACCAACTAATAGGCATAATAACATTAACTATACATGAACCAATCTGAAAATAAATCATCTAGAACATGGGTCCTAATCCAATTCCACATAATATGATCATGAAAATTGAAAAATAAGCACAGAGAGAATATTATTACTTGCCGACTATTGTTGGAGATTATTACAACCACCCACCCGTGTACTTGGAGTAGGCGACGAGGAGGATAAGTGAACGGAGATGGCAAAATTGGTGCGATTGATTCGAGCAATGAGAGCAAGGACAGAGCCGCGAAGAGCCAGAGACGTTGAGGACTCAAGCGACACTAGAGAGAGGCGGTGAGGATGAAATGTCTAGGTTTGGATTTTGGCAACTATGCTAGGATGATAATGGGTTGGGTTTCAAGTGTTTCTTTTTGAGTTGAGACAAATTAGAACTTATTAAACTTTGTGAGTTCCAATGCACTTATAGCTCCCACATGCAATTTGCTACGATTGCTTTGTTTATATGCTCACAACTCATCTTTTATGCAAGTCGCTTCTTTTCAAATTAATTCTTTAAAATGATTTCTCATAATTTTTTTTTATTTATGTTTCATAGGTAAAATATAAATCATTTTTTTGTCCAATTTGTCAATTGCTTCCGTTATTTGTATGCAACAATGTGAAATATTTTTTTTTAATGATGGAAACTATTACTTGAAAATAAATTGAGACATAAATGATGAAAGGTTTTACGATCAGAAAATGCTTTCAAATTAATGGATGCTCCTCTTTCATATCAAGTATTGAATTATAGATTACGTCAAAATAGACCTATTTATTTCTAAAGTTCAACTTTATGTGAAATATACTCACATCTTAATATATTCACTATCTCTTTTCAGCTTGATTACATCTTGGACTATTCATGATCTGCGACAAGGTTGTGATCCTTTTGCATCATGGGACTTAGATGAGGGCCGGGTTAAATCTTTGGACGTTCTATTCAATTGGCCTAGAGGTCTACTCTTGAGTATGCTTAACGGCCTTTTCCATATGTGAAGTTATGAAATATTTCTAGTCATGTTTAAAAGGATTAAAAGGAATTTTGACTCATAAATATTGCGACTTGCTATTTGTTTTAAGTTCTTTATTCATTCCCTAAGTCCCTTTGCTTAAAAAATATTCTAAATGTTGGGAAAATTGACAAACTAGCAAACCTTAGTGTCAACAATTAGCAAAAAATATGGTGATTTATATTGTTTGATGCTTGCACACAATACATTTTGGAAGAACCTTTTAAAAGACTTCTAGTTGCTCTCAAGGAACCATATTTCAGAAGGGAAAAAAAAAAAAAAAAAAAAAAACAAAAAAAAAAAATAAATATCTTCTAAATAATTGGTAAGTACCTTGTGTCTGTATTGGTCATGTTTGAATAAGTTTAGAAGTAATTCAATATTAATTAAAACATGCTTTTTCTATTTTTAATAAATAAAAATTGCTTGTGAGTAAAAGCAAAAGCGAACAAGTGTTATAGTTCCATTTTTACCCTCTTTTTGATATCAATATTAGTATGTTAGTGCAGTAATGATGCATATCTATACTTGAATTTTATTTAATTTTTATACACTTTATTTTATATGAAGTTTTATTTAACTTGTATTTTGCCAAATATGTATTTTTATATTAAAATATACGTTAAACACATGAAAATTAAGTTAGCAAACTTCACTGGAAATATCAAAGCAGGTAAAGATTATTTAAAAAAAAAAAAAAACCTAATCTTGAGACAACTTTACCTGAACTTTGTTTATCCAGGGAAAATAAAAAAATAAAAGAAAAATTGCTGAACGCCCACGGTGGAGCTCAAACCCACAACCACAATGTTAAGAGAGTTGCTTTCAACCACATAGATTGGCTTTTTGTTGCATCATATCAACATTTAAGGGTAATTATATTACATCTATGAATTATAATTACTACCCCACATTATAATCACACCACGATTAAAATATGTTTTTAATAAATACACCACAATATAATTACAACTATACTCCTAATTCAATAAAAACAAAAAAGTGAAAAAAATACAATATTATGGTGTACATAATACCAATATCAATCATCATCTTATCTACCTTTTCCCTCATTATTTCACAGCCATTAGAAACAGAAGATCAAGGAAAAACACCACGCCATATTCATATGGAAAATTCAATGAGGAGCTTCTGCATATGAAAGTGAGGCCATATTTTAATAAATTACTCTTAGAACCAATTTCCCTTGAATGCAATTAGAACTAGCAATAAAAATACTTGAGCACTAGAGACGAGGATAACTATGACCACAGAAATAAACAAGCACGGACAAACCATCAATAAACCATAAAGTTTTACCCCTTTCAATAGTTTGCATATCTAACTTAGTTTAAAGAACCATCCCAATTTTTTTTCTACATTGAGGTACCTTATTTCTTCAGGGTAACATTTCACAGTTTAATGATTCTTCCACTTACTTGATGGGTTGGCAAAAAAATTATTCTGAGGGTTTACAAGAAGATAAAAAAAATAAGAGATTTTATCAATAATTATATGGCATACAGGCATTTCAGCCCGTTTTAGTGAAGGGACGTGCTATTTGTTTAAATTAAATAACATGGTCCAATAATCAAACATTCTGATTAGTTGATAATATTAGTAGAGGGGCACCATCTGCTGCTCAAACTACAGCAGCAAATGCTATTCATACAGTAGTAGATCATGGTTCATATTCTTAGTAAGAAATAATAGTCAAATTTCAATTGAAACCCTCTAATGGTTTTTGCTAGACCAACATATTGCCTTGGAGAATCGGTTTCGGGATGGGACACAGTATCAAAGATCTTTTAGATGCACATATTCCTCCGAGAAGACCCATGAACTATTTGTGTCAATAGATTGGTTCGATCCGCCTGGGTCCCATGAGTGAATCAAAAGTTGGATCTACATTGGATCTCACTTGAACCGCCCCATTTATCCTCCTCATAATGCATGCGCGGTAATTCATAGACGTACATGCAAATTCATGGACCTACAACACACGTAAATTCGTGGACCATTATGACTAGTGCAGCACATATAAATAGCTCTTGGGTATGCTCTCACGTAATGAATGCACAAAAATTCATGGACAATATGATGAGTATATACATGCAAATTCATAAACTCATTTAACAATTAAAAATCATAATCTTACGTACTTTCTAATAAAAGTGAAACAAATCATCTATAAATACACACAAATTCATAAGTGATACAAGCGCACTAAATAATAAATTGAAAATAATCGTATTAAATTCATAATAAATTAAAGATATTAGACTTGCATGCTTTTGATTGTTTCAAATTCATAATAAATCTTTTTCAATTAACAAAAAATTAGATTCTTAATTTTCAAACTTGACAAATAAACTAAAAAATTTCATCAGTAAATCATGGTCAAATAGAATATAAATTCATTTACCATGAGAAAAAAAAAATTATCATGGGCAATGTGGAAGAAAGGGAAAATGCCAAAAAAGTTATGAGAAATAAGATGTTCAGGAAAAATAAATAAAAAAATTAAGTTTTATATTTGTGGTATAACAATAATTTATTTAATTAAAATGTATATTAAACTCCTAATTATGTAATTTTACTTAACGATATTTAAGTAAATAAGAACTATGGTGTACTTAATAAAATTTGTAGCGGTAATATAATTACCCTACATTTAATTATTTAACTTTTAACGTATTTGATACTCATTCAACTCTCGGTAAATATCAAAATTTAGCCCCCAACCTTCGGAGAAATTTGCGACTTATCCCAAACCAGTTTTTCATCTGATTTTTATCTCAACCTTTGATAAATTAGTAGATTAAGGACATGTTCACGGATTCCATCCATTTTCGCATTAAGTCCAGTTAGGTGAAATGCGCATGTCTTTTAATTAAGGGTAAAATAGTCCAATCACCAAATGCTAGTATTTTATTGTACAATAATTTATAAAAGTTTAAATAGATATAAAATTATTATTATTATTATTATTATTATTATTATTTTAAAAAAAGTTATCATATCATCTTCAAAGCCGAATCCAGCACTCCACCAGAATTAAGCTCCGCCTTCATTCTAGCATTTGCTAACGTTAATCTTGTAAAATCTTTTTTTTTTTTTTTTTTCCTTTTTTAACGCCCCTTTACTAATCTTCGTGTTTTGAAATATCCAATTATTACTTGCTTTACATTCTTTCCGACAACTCAAGTTTATTTGAAATATAAACATTAGTATTTTCTAAATAATTTGTTATTTTTATTCTATGATGCACTACACGTACAATAGGAACTTTAAAACAACCGATTCAGTTCACGTCAGTTTGGCTCTGTTAGAAATTTTATCAAATTGATCCAATTTGACTCAGATCCACCATAACTTCCCATTTGTAGATTTATTAAAAAGGAAGTAGTTTTGAATCTTGAACTAATGTATACATCCCCTATTAATTTTGTTATTTTTATTCTATGATGCCCTACAACAAGAATTTCGAAACAACCTATAAGGCTCTAGTTGGTTATGCTCAACCAAATTGATATCCAATTCGATTTAGGTCCACCCTAACTTCCAGTTCGTGGAATTTGTTTTTTTATTATTATTTTTTTTATAAACGAAATAGTTTTAAAACATCATATAATGTACCTACTTCATGTTCTTTCTGGCAACTCAAGTTTACTTGAAACATGAATATTAGTATCCCCTAAATCTTTGTTAATTTCATTCAATGACACTACAACAATGTACTACAGGAAATTTGAAACAATCGATACAATTCAATTCGGACCGATTAGTAATTTTATCGAACTAATCCAATTCAACCCATGTCCAACTTAACTTCCCATTCGCGAATTCCTTGTAAAAGAAGTACAAAGTAGAAAAATGATCGACTATATACTAATCGTAGATTGACTTGCTAACACAATAAGAATGGGCGATGACTGAGAGGGTGTTTGACACTCATTTTCTTGTAAAAATGCATTTTCAAGTATTAAATTGATGGAAAATGTGTGGTTGAAAAATAATAAAAAGTTTTTGATTTACGTGTAATATTATTTTAATAAAGAATGTGTGATTGAAAAGAAGAGAGAGAGAAATGCATTTTGAAAAAAAATGGGTACCAAACGGGGCTTGAATGATGCACGATAGGATAGAAAAGGTGCTGCTTGCGGGTTGCACAGGTGGGATGCTGCGAATGGCATTGAGCTCACAAAATCTGAATTAGTGTTTATATAGAGTCCGAAAATATGCACTATAAAAATCAATTAAAGAGATATTACCTAAATTAGAAGGTTTCACTTGTCGAAGCAATTATTTTAAAGGTCGTAGGGCCTCCAATGTAGACGCATATTGGACTAAAACACTTCCAAAATTGAAAGAGGAACTCAAAACCTTTTTTGATACGAATCAAATCCTCAACACAGTCCTTGTTCATTGCCATTTGCTTGGCTTCCCAAAATCTGACCCATAAGGCACAAGTCCAAAAGCATCGTCCCTGCTCCAAAGTTCTTACTTCTGTGCACATTGTATCAATCCATTCTTGTCCAAAAGTTTGAACTTGACACATAGCTTTGAAAGGTCCATTAAGTTTGTAGTATATCCTTGAAAGTAATATATTTGAGCAGTTGTGCATTACAACTTATAGATTTATTTATCAAAAAATAGCGTAGTTGGAATGCGGAAGCATAATTATCCAGAAATTAAAAAAAATAATCTCTAATTCAATAAACAAAATCATCTAAGTGTTCACGTATAAGTTATATCAAGATTATATGATTCAATTTTTTTACCTAAATTTAATGGTCAATTCTTGAATTAATTTTGAATCATAAACTTTCAACTTTTTAGATTATGAGCTTCCAACATTTTAATTTCAAGAACTTGATAATTTAAACATTCAAGTCTTCTATGGTATTCTTTAAAGTCAATAGCATATCAATAGGTGAGCACCTTCTTTTCATTAAATCAAAAAACTAATTCTTCGACCGGACAATTGAATATGATAAGAAAATAATTATTTCCTCTCTTTTTTCTTCAAATTTGAACATTATGAAATTATTGTATTATGTCTATTCTTTTTTATAGGATGTCTAAGTTTTATCTAATCTCTATTTATAGATATCAAATAGTTTCAATCTTAGTACAATAACAATTTCACATTCAAGTAAAAGTCTTAATTAAAATTCCAAATATGAGCCTTATCCTCCATTTTTTGGAAATGAAAATTGGTGGAATAATTTTATTTTATTTTTTTGAAAAATGAGTTGTTGAAAAAGAAGGAAACATTTTCGATTTATGTGTAATATTATTTTATGAAATATTATGTGGTTGAAAATAGAAGAGAAAAAAATGGAATATAATTTAATGAGAATCAAATGGGGGGTTAACTAAAGCTCACTTCCAATTAGTTTAAGTTCAATTACATGTGTAGTTTTATAACTTCAATTGCAATTGCAATTATATTTACAACTTTTATAGTAATTATAACTAAGTACAAAATTTGTTTTAATTATAACTGTAATTATAATTAAGCTCAAAACTATTATAATTACCGTAATTATATTTCAATACTTTATATAATTACCACACGGATCTGATCGGACATATATTATCCAAGCTCCTATAATTTGATCATATCTAGTCAACTCTATATCACTTAATGTATTTACTAGTCTTCGCTTTTTTCATTAAAAGCAAAATATTGAACTTTTGGAATATATAAGATCATAAAAGTCAATAAATTTTTAATACTTTCTTCTGACATATCGTATATGTGTTTTACCCCGGTTTGAGATTCAATAATTAACTACGAGAATAAATGACTGTTTAACGATTCTAATTATTCTCACTAACTTAAATATCATTTTCTTCAACATTCCTATGAACAAATAACAGATGTCGAAGTTTAGTCATGTTTATAACACTGAATTCAAGTTTTAACCATTCATCAGAAAATACTCTAATAACTCTACCATTTTTCAGAGTGAGGATTTTAGACACGAATTCATGTTCTCTACTTCGCTCGTTTTAAAGCACCCAATTCAATAAGATATTTGACCAATTAAATTGATTGCACCCACTGATGAATTAAAGAACCATTAACATTACGAAAAGATAATCATGTCAAGGAATTTAGATGAAATATATAGCGATCAAGTGGATTTAATTATCCGCACAATTATGCTATATAATAAACTTGACATGTGGTTCATTTGATATGTAACGACCCAAAATTTTCAATAAAATAAAGACAAGTCATTACCAAAACTTCCTTTTATTTAGTTTAAGTTGGATTATTGGCAAGCGAATGTCGTATTTTCATATTGTTGAAAAGCCTTCTATTCAATTAATCGATCAGCTGAATATCGTGATGGGTTCCATAAATAAAATAAAAGAAAACAATTTATTAATCAAGTTGTCGTTTGGCACAGTAATGCTAATTCAATTGTATTGTTTGCCCATTTTATATGTATGCATCTAATGAGTACCTCATGCTTGTGTGAGAGATGAGGACATAATATACATGTGCAAGTGCAACTGAAGTGATAAAAAAATATATATAATTCATCCGATAAAATCATCCTTGCATATCACATTTTATTCAACATAAGTGGTTGTAAAAATAACATTTTGATTTCACTGTCATAAAATAACACCCAAGGAATACATTATCAAGATAAGTTTCCACAACAACAAAATTAAAAAAGATAAAATTACGTGCTAAATTCTTTAGATTTTCGTCCAGCGAAAATGAGGCACAAGCACACCATTGAACCACCACTTTTCGTCACGACCTGATTTAACCTGTGAGATGTATGGAAAATGGTGAGTGCATAAGAATACTCAGAAGTATATAAAATTTTAATGGTGCAATTCTGAATAATAATTTAAAACACATGTATCAGAATACCATAGAGTCTCATATTTTTAAAATCCGATAAGAGTTCATATTATATTATATCATATCATTGTACCGGAGTGGTCATATCATTCATATTATAGCATTTCATATCATAACTTTAACTTTCATGAGTACAAAATTCATTAACATGTAAAAATAATAATTAAACGGGACTTAAAACACTACACCTCGATATCCTACCTTGTTAGATCATTTTAATTTTTGGAAGACAAAACCAAAGAAATCACTCTACAAAATCTTTCTCGCTGCTTCAAGAATTTATATTATTTGAAATTGACTTCCTATTTTAAATTCCAATACCATATGTATAAGTATCCATAAATTTTTAGGGTACAAAGTAAGAATCTTTTTACACTGCATAAGTATAAAATATGTAATTTACTTGATTCCAACACTTTTCTCTCCTACAACCAAGTATTTATGCATATCTTCTTTTGATATACATATATAAATATATCACCAAATGATCTAGTCTAACAAAGTGGAGGAGTAGTTGGGGAAACGTGTAGTAGTGGCGCCTCTTCCAACAAATTGAAAGGAAAATCAATAAAGTTGCTCTCTCTCTCTCTTACGTGATTTCCTTGTCCCCCCCCTCTCTTTACAGCCTGTTTGGGAGAGATTTTTTATCCTAAAAAATTAATTTTTTGACCGTTATTTCACTTTTTCAGTGATAATTTTTGACTTCTTATCTCACAAGTGGACCCCTCTTTCTTCTAATGGTCAAAAAATCAATTTTTAAAATCTCTTCCAAACGAGGCCTTAATAAAACATCAATCACTACCCTATTGAGAATCTAGTTCCATACACATCAACCATATATAAATTTTGAATTTGTTAAATAATCATTTAAAATATAGTTTAAAGCTATATCTTTCAACTTTGATAACTCGGGCACTGCTAATCTAAATTAATTTTTTCTCTAGTCTAACATGCATGATTAATTACAATCTATCCAATGAGCCAAATATTCATATATTTATTGTCGCTCTGTCAACATCTACATTTTAACATCCGATAAAATTGAAATTTACTTTATATATAATTTTTGTCCCTAAACTTTCAAAATATTAAAATATATAACACATAAATTAAATTCTATTTGATGAGATTTCGGGACATTACATTATACATTCCAAGTATACTAGTGTCATATTTAACTATTTTTGTAATAAAGATAAATCACAAATTTGAATAGAGAATCGATCTACACTATAACTTTCCAATACAATGTGCCAACTCTCATACATTGATTAGAAACAAATTATTTATGATTAAAAGATAAATCGCGTCACACTGCATTTCTTAATGTAAGTACTTGACTTATGTTATCACAATTGATTATAGGCACTTTAATTCAATGCTCAATGTATAAATGTAATAAATAAATAAAATTACAATTTATTTATTATAAATTATTATTTTATCATAGCAAAATATACTATATGGGCACACAATCCAACACGCTTGATGAGATTTGAGTGAGTCAAGATCTTATTTAACCAAATAAAAAAATTCGTACAAATTCTTTTTTGCCATTAACCTACATTACATAAGGAGATTTATTGCTATAAGGTCAATATGTAAAAGAATATGTAAATGATGACGTACACCAAGTATTTTCTAGATTTGAGTGTTTAGGATCAAGAGTTATATAAACCACCATCTTAAATAGAAGATTTCGACCAGCAAAAGCTTAATTGCACACAACAATGGTGGTGGAATAATTCCTAGAAGGCGATCTTCTTGTAAAAACTTGGTATCCAGAGAGGATTTTTTTTTTTAATCCTTTGTCTTACGTTAATTTATCCATTTTAAGGGTCCGTTTGATTACAAATGTGGAAAAGATAAATCAATTCCATATAAGTTGGAAAATAAAAACTCACCAAAACAATATGAATGCATTTTCCATGAAATTGACCAAAAACATTATTTAAGTGTTTGTATCTTAAAATTCGAACTTCGTTTCCACTTTCGTACCAAACAACCAAAGTAGAAAACGAATTCCTCGATTATAACATTTTCATGGAAAATATGCCAATCAAACAAGCCTAAGTTTTATTTGCTTTCTTTTCTTTTTATTTATTTATTTATTTTTATATCAGAAGACCAAACTTTCTTAAAGTATGAGCTTTTTAAATATCTACAATATTTCAAATTGATAAATTGTGAGACGTTGTGAGAGGAATTGACGAGGGTTAGGAGATACATAGAGATTATATGAGTTGAGGGAGGCAGAAGATGAGTATAACTATGTTAGAATTTTAAGAAAATTTAGATTAATTAAAGAATATGAATAGTAAAACAATTTTTATTTTTTATTTTTTTAAACATAACACGAATAATGAATTTTTTAGCGAATAGCCATAAAAGAAAAGTTAGAATATAATTATTTAATACCCTTGCTAGCATTAAAGAGTTCTTAAGGTTGCGTTTGATTACATTTATTTTTCATGAAAAATATCAATTTTTCACCCAAATTCCTACTTAAAGTATTTGATTATTATTTTTTTCCATGGAAAACATTTTTCAACTTTTGAAAATATGCCTAATTTTCCTTATTTTTAAGGAAAACATTTTTCTTGAGTGGAGGTGGTTTTTATTTTCCACAAAAGATGGAAAATATTTTCTTTTCTAGGTGATATTTTCCATGTCAATCAAACACACTCTAAGTTCTTATTGTTTTTGTTTTTTAAATATTTGAAAGTCTATTAAAAATGCCTCTAAAAATAATTGTGGAATGATCAGCATGCACGGGTAAGTTTAAAATTATATGTAATGCATTTAACGAAAAATGTGATAATCATCCAAAACTAAAGTCGATAATTAACAACAATAATGAACGAAATTAAGATCAAATTTAGGAAATGATAAATAAAGAACATTAAAACTGCTTGTTAGGTAAAATCTAGAAGGGACAAAATTACTTTTAATTAATTTCTTTTTACATATTGTATTATCTTACCTTTCTTTTTCATATTTAACTCCAATTTGATAGGAATTATTTTAATTAAATTAAAGTCAACAATTAATTTTAATCTTATATTTCATAGAATTCACAATTTTTCCATCATACATTTTTTCAATATTTATCAAAATCTAATAAAAATTTAATTTTATTCCCCGTCAAATACGAGTTTAGCCATAAACAATGGTTCCTTTTTTTTTTCTTTAAATTAAATCATTAAATTTTAAACGGATAGTTATTTAATTTTAACTTTCACTAACGACTAACGATTATTAACCTTAAGAATTACTTTGGCCCACAATTATTTTTTTGGAAGAATGAATTTTTAAATAATAATTTGTTGAAACATGTGTGGTTGAATAGTATAAAAAAGTTTTGAATTTATATAAATAATATTTTATTGTAAAAAGGGTTAACAGTATGGGCCTTTTCTACTGATACAAGTAAATTGACCAAACATGCTAGAGTAAAAAATTATAAAGAAAATTTTGCGTTAGTGCGAAAACTTACAAGGTGTCCGGGCTTGCGTCCGACTAGATTCTTGTCCCTAAACTTCCGGCCCCTCATCAGCTCAGGGAGGTAAATCGCAGGATGTGTCATTGTTGGCTTCCAGGTTCTCACAACTTATTTGGACTCCTTCCGCAAAGAGAGCTCTCCTCACTGGACGTTTGTTCACACTAATGACTTTCTCTCCATATGACTCCCAGTGTTAACTCCAGGAATCGAACTCCCCACCCTTACTTCCAGCGTCCCAGTAATTGTTCCACCAAATCGAATGTCCCTGGAGCGGCACGTTAGTGCGAAAACTTCAAACCCCTCTCGGACGAGAGAGAGAGCAAATCGCGATCTTGGGTAGTAGTGAGTCTCCGAACAAGATAGGTTTTTAACTCGTTCTAACTTCCCACGATCTGTCGGTAAGTAAAAATTATTTGGCCAGATGCGTATTTTTGTTTTTATGAATATATCAGTGTTTAATTGTTTGATCTTTTCATTTTTGTGTGGATGAATTTTCTGGAATGCTCGGTGGGAGGTCTGCAAATTTGGGTTCGTATACACTGGATATTTCGCTGTTTATCTGATCATTGCTGGGAAAAAAATGTCAATGCGTTTAAGAGAAAAATGTGGAAAATTTTTGAATTTTTTGTTTTGAATGTGAGAATTGCGATTGCGAAAATGAAATTGAAGGCAAATCTTAATGGGAGTAGAAAATACAGTGAATTTTTTTTTTATCTTGATGAGTATAATTCTGGATCGAATTATGGGTGAGAATAAAATGAACCGCCTGGCTGTCTCTGCTGCCAGATTAATAACACGATTGGGAAATAATCCTCTTGGTTGCAGTTTAATTTTCCTTTTTTAATCTAAAACTCCAAGTCTAGTTTTAAATTATAAATTGCCAAGTCTACCATGAAATGCTTTATAAATGTTTTAAACTGAAACGGTATCTTTTTTCCAGATATTAGTATGAGTTATTGTCTTCTAGTGTTGATGTTTTTAGACTGAGAAGGTTAATCCCGAATTCTAGGGAAAAATTGTTTTTTGTCCGATCGTGTCTTTCTAGTTGATTGTCTTTAAATACTGATGGTATAACTTCTTCCAACCCTAATTGGGATTGAAGATTCTATTTTCTATGGCATCCAAATCTTCTTTTCTTGAGCTATTCCCTGGACTAAAGCAGATGAACTCTGGCTTTATCATCATTACAGTGAATGAACATCCTTAACAGTGAGAGTGATGATTTAAAAATCTCTCTCTCTCTCTCTCTCTCTCTCTCTCTGGTTGGTGATTGTATCTTAATTGATTTGATAGAGATATCCAAATCCATCCATTTGATAGTTGTTCATTTTTTGTTACCTCCCTAATTTTTGAGCAGAATGAAGCTCAAAACCTTCTTGTTTGGCTTTGAGATTTGATGGGAGATACTTAAGACACTGAATAGTGCAGTAGAAGTTTGATAGGACTCACATGGTCCTTTGGAGAAGAGTCAAGGCTTATCTGCAATTCTCAGTCTATAGAAACCAACCGTTAAAGTACCAAAAATAACTAATGAATTCTTTTCAATCATTATTAGAATTCAAGAAAATATTTGTTGTTACTTATTTGCTTGAGAGTGACACTGAGGGTGTGTTTGTCACCCATTATTTGGGAAGAATGTATTATGGAATAGTGATTGATGTTGAAATGTGTGGTTAAAAAAGAAGGAAATGTTTTTGATTTACGTGTAATATTATTTTAATGAAGAATGTGTGGTTGAAAATGAGTACCGTGGAAAAAATAATGGGAAAGAATGAGAGAAAATGAATGACAAATAGGGGCTGAATGTTACTAATTTCTATATGATTGTTGATGCAACTATGTTTTAGAGAATAGTAATTAATTACAGAATTCTTATCTGAAACTAAGGATCTTTTCATGCCATCAACTATAATGAGAGAAACAAATAACTTGAAATAGAAGCTACTACTAGCTTTAGTAGTTAAGCTTGTGCAGTAGGTATTTTGATTACGTAACATTTTTCTTCTGTGAAATACAACTAAGTTCAAACATTTTAGCCAACTACACATGAATATGGACTTCATCGAGTGTGTTGAAATACTTTGACTAAGACCTAATGGAGGTGGAACGCAAAGATCTCTGTCAACTTCGAAAATGGCCAAAATTTAACCTCTTCACAAGATGTCTGTGATTGATCAGAATGTCTGCATTCTATTCATGGTTAACTACATTACTTGGTTTCTGATCGGTAAAGCTTCACCGTTGTTCTTTCATCCACTAGCAGTGGCTGCTTATTTCTTCTTGTGTTTCTGTGGAAGAAGATTCATTTTTTATTATTTCCCATGTAGCAGTGGCTATAATTTGTGCTGTCAGCGATTGATTCATTTTCTCACAAAATCTTTTAACTTCCCTGCTATTACATTTTGTGGTTAAATTTATCATTCTAGCAACTAGATTTTTTGGCTTTTTGCACACAATGCTTTCAGAACTAGCACATTGATTTCTATTCCAGTGATAGCTTTAAGGGGTAAAAATTATTGGGAAGAACTATTATTTACTGCTCCAGCTGTAAGTTTCTGCAAACATGGTATTCAGTGAATTAGCAGAAATTGTTTATTCTGCAACAGCACGATTGTCAGCGCCAAAGTCTTCTGCTCTTTCGTATATGTGTTGTCTTGTATTCAATCTGGATTTTCTTTAAGTTCCTCTACAGATGTGTATAGTTTCACGAAAGTTTACTAGAAGAGTTATGATGTGATCTGTGCCTTCAATTGGGATTTGCCTGGTTTTGATCGGTTCATTTGTTGATTGTCGAGGTTTCTATTCTATGGAACAGTTTTTAATCTTCATAGAGGTTATAATCTGAATCAATTTACAATTGTACATGAGGCGTGTGTAATTTTATTTTCACATATTTTTCTTTTCCTTGTTTTCGAGTAAAAGTATATCTGTAGGAACTTGTGTTGAGAATGTGGTTGAATGTATAGGGGATGCTTTAGAACTAATATTTCGATATGCAAGTTCCGATGATTTGGCTTGCTTCCACCACAGTATTTATGAAATAGGACAATTTCCATTGTTTTTGCAAAAATAAGGTATATTAGCCTAGACACTCCTAAATAGGATTAATGAAGGAAAATTCAAAATGATGCCAACCTAAGAGAATATCAGTCTAAAATTTTAATAAGTAAAAGTTAAATCTTTTGTTACCGTTTAGAGCATAATAGTAGAAGAGTTTACTTTATTCATTTTTTGTTTAACAACCATTACATTGAGCTTAAACATACCATCGGAAATATAACATTTTTCGACATATATTCCACTTTTCAACAAAATAACTTTGTCTGACTCAAATACAATGCGAAAATCATGTTTATTCAAAAGCGACCCGGACACTTGGTTCTTCCAAATTTTCGACACATATAGCATATTGTTGAGAGTCAACTCATTTCCCGATGTCATCTTCAAAACCACATTTTCTTGATCTTTGATTTCAGAAGTTGTTGACTTTTCCATGAACAACTTCTCCCTATTTTCAATTGCTTCGAACGTTGTAAACAGCTCCTTATCAGAGCACATATACCTCGTAGCACTGATATCAATCCACCACTCTTTAGGGTTTGAACCTACCATGTTCACTTCGAAAACGACGGCTGAGAAATTCAGTTCCGACACATCTTGTGCCATGTAGTTAACTACATTTGCTTCTTTCTTCTTCTTTGACAATCTGCACTCCAAAAACTCGTGGCCTACTTTGTCACAATTGAAACATTTCCATTGAAATTTCTTCTTAGAAATTCCATCTTAGAACTCTTATTGTCTTCTTCAATTCAAAATTTAACAATTAGTTCTTCGACGTTCATTTCTTTTCGTTTGTACTGAAAATAATTCTTGAAATCTTTCCACGCGGGGGGCAATTTTTCAATAATTGCAGCCGCTTGAAAAGTTTTACTCAAAATCATCCATTCAGCATGAATTTTGTGAAGAATCACTTGGAATTCTTGCACTTTACTGATAACTGTTTTGGAGTCCACCATTTTATAGTCTAAGAATCTGCCGACAATAAACTTTATAGTTCTGGCATACTCAGTTTTATATTTTTGGTCCAACGATTCTCACAACTCTTTAACAGTTTTCATAGTACTATACACATTGTATAGCGTGTCTGCTAAACTGTTTATAATATAGTTTCGGCACAGAAAATCCAAACGATTCCAAATATCAAATGCATTGATTGCTTGAACATCTCTCTCACACCGATTGAGTTTTGGAACAGTTTCAGTCAAGAATTTCGTAAGATTTAAAGTGGTCAAATAAAATAGCATTTTCTGCTGCCACCTTTTGAAATCTAAGCCATTGAATTTCTCCATTTTTCTCCATGATTAACCAGAATATTAACGGTATGATCATTTGTTGGAGTTACAGTTTGACTCAACACATGACTTGGCAATTTAGCCCCATTCTGAGCCGCAACAGAGCTTGAGCTGAGTCCACAACCTGATTTCGGCACATTTTGGATCACATCCGTGTTGGTCGATTCGGCTGCCATTTCTGAAAGTCAAACAAAAAAATTAGTTTCTAAAATTAATAGTATAAGAAACCAACTTTTTTCTTAGAAATCTGTTTTAAATTTGTTGGAATTTAGTGGTGTAAATGAAATCAGATTATCGCATACTGTATATGTAGTTTAGATATTGATTTTAAGCATACCGTATATACAGTTTACCGTATTTGCAAGAAGCTTACCGTATTTGTAGCCAACTTATCGTATTTGCACCTTACTATATTTTCAGCCTACCGTATATGCTTTTAACGATATTTGAACATATTATTTTACCCATTTTATATATATCGTATTTTCACATATCAGTTTTGCACATATCGAAATTTCAGATTAATATTGCAGTAAAATTTCACATACCGAAATTGTAGAAATATTTTTTTCTTCAAATTTGTATTTTTAACATAAATAAAAATTAAAGCAGATTAATTTTAATAAACAACATAAAAAGAACGATAATATAATAAAACTAAAACAAACGAATAAATTACATAAATATTAAACAGTGGATGAACTTTCAACTAAAAGCCTGTGCGAGCACAGTTTCCCTAAAACAGATTCTCTCTCTCACCGTAAGTGCTTGACATTTAATCCGGGCGTCTATTTTTCAGGATACAACGGTAAAAAATTTGTAGAACCTGAACACTACAGATACTATTCCAGCAAACTGACTAATATCCGAACAATATCACCACAATGATGACGCTGAACAGAAATCGAGATGTAGACTAGAAAAAAATATGCATAATGTTTTTCTCCTATTTTCGTGTGTGTTCTGGAATTTCTGGAGAATGAGAACTTATATAGACAAATCTACCATCAATTCTATGACAATAAATATTGGAGTCACTTCAGATTCTTGGAGTCTTGTTCAGGAACTCAAAAGTCACTAGAGAAAGTAAGAAAAAAATTGCAAAACGTGGACATTCCAAACGGGCGAATTTTTGCTCCGTTCGGTCTAACATTCGTGTACACATGTTGCGCTTGCATACAAGTTCAAGATCCGAAAGTTATTTCGGTCCGTGATTTGCACCCTTTGCGCACGCAAGTGGAGAGAGTCTCTATGCTACAGATGATTACACTCTTTTAATGTGCAACCATATTTAAAGTGGTTATTGCTTTCATTTTTTTCTATGTGGGACAAATTTTATTTTCCCACATAAATCATCTTTCAATAGTAATCTTTGAGCTCCAATTTTTCATTCATCCATTCATCAATTTTGGCAAGTAAATATATGATTTTGATGCTCTCACGAAGGAGAACACGAATCAACTTTGATATTTCAAATTGGACCAATGGATCCCACCAAAAATTTTGCTAAAAATGAGCCTTTCACTCTCTTTTTTTTTCCAACAATATTTTCACAGAGTCCTCGACATATCGTAATTCTTACAATTGGATGATTGGTTTCATTACTAAAATAATCTTGAATTGTCACATTCTCAACTGAGAATATATTTTTCACCATTTGTAATCTAGTCACTGAATCATAATCCTGAAACATCAGTGTCTTTTCCGTCCAATTTTCCACCATAGAAATCATCCAAAAAATCATATGATTTATAAATTACAACATTATAATAGAAACAAGTTTGTGATATACAAATTAGAGGGACACAGGTGTGTTTGTCCTATTTCTAAAATATCTAAAATCTCAATACAGCGTACAATTTTCAAACACTTGAGTGAGACAGACAACGAAAAAGCCATTGATTGGGTGACAGCTCACTAGTGTAGTATCGAAGAGTTAGGCCCACACCCATGCTTTTTCTTTTATATTCCATGAACGAATCTCCCAAGGTTTATTAGAAATTTTAAATTGAGTCCTTTAAAACATTTTGCTTACTTATTAAACACAAACTTTACATTGATTTCACAGATTGGTTGAACAAATTGTTGATAGAAATAAAATGAAGGTCCTAAAAGTATAATTTAACGAGTCGCAGTTAGCTGGCATAACAACGCTTCATAAACCTAGAAAGCCCCAATCTTTGCAGATAGGAAGTCGAAATGGAACGCCCCCATGGCTATCGCCATTCACACCATGGTCCAGATAGGGAAGAAGAAGATTACCCGCCACCCCCACCACCGCGACCACACCCCCCTCCTTTTTATGGGGAAGATGCTCCACCGCCTCCACCGCGGCCATATCCGCCTCCCTTTTACGGGGAAGATGCGCCACCGCCTCCACCGCGGCCATACCCGCCTCCCTTTTACGGGGAAGATGCACCACCGCCTCCCTTTTACGGTGAAAATCCGCCGCCGCCTCCCTTTTACGGTGAAAATCCGCCGCCCTATCACAGCTCCCATATAGGGGGACCACGGTATCCTCCGCCTCCTCCAGTTGTCTCTCATCAGAGCGAAAACAATCCGCATCACCACCATCATCATCATCCCCACCTCCCTTCGTTTGTCCATCACCACAGCTCTGAATTCGCTAACAAAACCTCTGTTAGGGTTTATTCTAAGGCGGAGACTAACTACTCTTTGACCATCCGAGATGGGAAGGTTATCCTTGCCCCTTCCAACCTATCAGACCCATTTCAGGTATGTTCTTTTGTTACAAAAATTGCAATCCCCTTGTGTCTTTTTCTTCAATTCAAGTTAAAAGTGATCGGTTTGTCATTTGTGGTGTATCTTGCTATTTCAGCACTGGTTCAAAGATGAGAAGTTCAGCACAAGAGTCAAGGACGAACAAGGTTTCCCTAGCTTTGCGTTGATTAATAAAGCCACTGGGCAGGCGATTAAGCACTCAACTGGAGCCACACATCCTGTATGTTCACTCTTTTATCTGTTGATCAGTGCGTTAATTTTTGTTTGTTTTCACGTTTAGCATCAGTCCGTATATATCTTTCTTCCTGGATAAAATTATCCAAACACAGCATAAGTTTATTTTCCTCTCTTTTAGTTCAATCTCGAGAGCTCCTTGGAACGTTTGGCAAAATAAAAAATAATTCGCGTTGAGTAGGCTTTTGTGAAGTGTGCTTCAAGATAAAAAAAAGTTGTCTTGATGCATTTTAGTAATCACTCAGTGTTAGCAACAAGATAACTATCTTCCAGTGTTTTTTCCAAAACATGGACAACTAGTTCCATATGTTTCATTTGGACGTTATGGGTGCAATAATGCTATGGTTGTTTGGGGTTTCTCGGCCAAGAGAGATGGCATCTGAAGCTGATGGAAACTCATTCAGTTACAGGTTCCTATAAAAAGTGAATGGTAATAGTCAGGCACCAAAATGGGTGCTTTTTCTATGGTGTTTGTCTTTTTTATAGGGGTTGTTCATTCATTAACTAAGCTCTATGGAAGTAGGCATATGTGAGGGTTTGATGCTGATTTCGAGGCTACTTTGTTGTAAATGATAATATTATTATGTTGTGATGCCAAGTATGGTACTGTACAAATTGAGAACCAAAGAAACTAACTGTGAGTTCATCCGAACTAATGATAGAATGTTCCAAGCAATCAAAGATTTGCTTTGTTTATACTGTCCATACAACAGCTAGGTACGAAAATATGAAATCTAATACGAAGTCTCCAATTAATTGAAGCAATACAAAAATTATGAGTTCTACGTTACGTCTAATATAAATGACTGAAATTTAATAACCCTTCTTGCTCACCGTCAAATTACTTGCTAGCATTTTGCTTTTGAAAGTACCAAATGCTTTTGAAATTTCCACAATCCTGTGAAGGAAAATCGTAAAGCTGAAAGAGAAAACATTGTCTAGGCCACTCTCTGTTGCTTGATTCTTCTAAACTGCAGTTTATATGAAAAAGACAAACCTAACTCATAGCATGATTTCAAATCCTTGCACATCATTCCACTGCTACAAGCTATTTAGGTCTCTTTTAATTTGGCAAAGCTAATGTCACTGAGAACTGATAGCTCTGTGATTTCTCTGCACAAGGCAGAACTTCCTCATTGTTAACCCCTTCCACACGCTGTATGAATATAAATGTTGAATGAGGGAAATGGTAAATTTTACCTATTGATACAAGTTGGCACACTCTTAAGCTGCACCATGTATCTTTGGTGGAGATTTAGATTGCATTGGCTTTTCATGGTCAAGTTTAATTATGCTTTGGCACGAATAAAAGTGTATTTTGGAACTGAGAATTCATTTGATTTGTTGTGAGTATGATATGGATCATAGACTTGTATGGAATAGGTTAACAATTATATGATTCTTCACAGTCCTTAGTTGGCTGATTTCGATTGTGGGGCAGTCTTTGTTTTGCACATATCAATCCCCTCCCCCTTCAAATGTCCAATCCCCTGCTTCCCCTTTAAAAGTCACAAAGTAAAAAAGATAAAATGAAAAGTCACCACCATAATTTGGTCTCTCCTCGAGGAGAAATTGTTTCTCACTGTGTCATTTGTGGGGGGTTTCTTGTTCAGGTGCAATTGATTCCTTACAATTCTGATGTTCTTGATGAGTCAATTTTGTGGACCGAGAGCAAAGACTTGGGTGATGGTTACAGAACCATAAGGATGGTTAATAATATTCGCCTAAATGTAGATGCTTTAAATGGAGATAAAAATCATGGCGGCGTCCATGATGGCACTATTATTGTTCTATGGGAATGGAAAAAGGGAGAAAATCAGCGGTGGAAGATTGTTCCTCACCGTAAGTCTCTCAACATGACGTAAAGATTATGATTTCATGCAGATTTTAATCGGTACATTATTTAATCCACGTGTTGATGACCACTCTTTTGCACCATTTTATCAATATATAATATAAGAAATAGTTGCTCAGATAATTTCATAACTCGACTTAATTGTCACTGTTCAATTATTTTATTGCCAATTATGTTATTATTGAATTGTGTCTAGGATACGAGGACCTGCCGTGCTGAGTTTGTGTTGATTACGCCAGTTGGTGGAAGGAGATGGGAGTTCCCTTATTCGGACTTACTATCATCATGTATGTTGTAGTAATAATGTGCTGTGGGGCTTCAACAGCACTGTATGCTTGATTTGATACCTTAAGGATGCAGCTATGTTTATGTGTGGTCACTTTAATAAACTTTCAACTATGCCTACACTGATTGCGTACCTTAATTTGATATGTTCGATTAAAGGTAAAATTATATGAATTATTTAATACTTGTACCTTTGATTTAATGATATTTAGTTCTACCTAAATTGGTGTTATAATTATAGTTATATTAAATAGTATTCCCTTCATCTCATTTATATAGATTTAGTTTCCTTTTTCTTGTCCCAAATATATCGTCTTTTTTTTTTTTTTTTTATAATTTAGAATATTTTGTTTTGTTCTTTTACTAATATGCCCTTATTTAATGTGTCTAATTTCAATCAATTTTTCCAATTTAATTTGCCTACTACTTGAAATCGTCCAAATATATGCACATTTCCCAATAATTTGCCTACTACTTGAAATCAATTTTCAAATTCTGTATTAATTTTAACAATAATTTACTACTAGTTGTTGGGAAGTGAAAATTAAACGGGGGTAAACTAGGAAATTTATTGACAAAAATAACTTTTTCAATAACATTAAATAAGATTTCTTAATCCGTTTATGAAAAATAAAATAAGCTTATGTAAATGAAACGGAGGAATATTATCCTAATAAACTTCAATGTACAAATATTCCTGTTCGAAAAATAAGGATAAGTATTTAGCTACCCCAAAATTTTCTAGAACTTGATGCAAGAAAAAGTATTAATTTCAATAACCTATTTAAAAATTAAATCTAAATTCAAGAAATATAGTTAACAACCTAAGCATTCTTTTCTTAAAATGTAAAGGTAATCAAAATAGTTGGCAAAAATTGTTCTAGGGGGGCTCTGTCTAAGATGTCACAAAACCATTCGTTTTATTTTCAAAGGTGATACCCAACAATGGAGAAATAATTACATGGTTGAAATTCGATCTTAGGGTAATGTGGAAACGTGTTGAAATCCTTCGCTTGCTTCATGGTACCATCTTTCACTTTCTAAGGAAAATATTGCTTGTGCGGAACGATAAAAAATTTCGATCAATGAAAAAAAAAAATGGAAATTGAAAAACCTTGTGGGTTTTAAAATGATTATACTTTACTAAATTGTATCGGATTACAACATTTTATTTTAAAAGTACTGCTGCATCCCCTGGAAAAAACATGTGCTTTGACCGTTTTCTGCACGGAGTTTTTTAACTGAAAATACTCAAAAAAAAAAAAAAATCGTTTTGAATTTTTAGTTATAAATTTTTCTTTGTTTTCGGAAATGTATTTTCAGAAATGACAGACTAAACGTGTTTTGGGCATTTTTGAAAACTAAAAACAGGCAAACCAAAGGCGCTCTAAATACTTCAACCAATGGAGACAAAAAATTAATTAACCCGACTGAGAGTAAAGAAAATAATGAATACTTAATGAAGGATGTACAAACAATGAAACTATATGCTTTTTTGGTTCATTTCATATGATTTGGGTGTAATTTTAGTATAGTTTAAATATCGGGTCAGGACGAGTGTAGTGCACTTGTAAAATCGTGGGCTAGTAACGATAAACATAATTTACTTTATATGATTATTTCAAATGGTCGGTAGTAATTTGTATTGCTAAATTGGTATATTTTTTTCGAAGGTGATTATTGTAAAATTTATAATTTAATAAAATTAAATTTCTAATTAAAAATTAAAAAAATTGTTCGGTTCCTTTTTGTGCAGTTTTTGAAAATCGAAACCTAGACCAAATCATTTTAAAATGGTTTGGTTCGGTTTGAGGAAAAAAATGACGGGTCCACATGGATTGGAACAAATGGGTTCAAACCAACGAGTTCGGTTCAATTGTGATTTTTTAATTTTTTTTTTTTGTGCTACTCTACAAAATATAGGTAAAAATGAAATGTAAAAAACAACCCAACCTCTATTGCATTAAACATGCCAAATTAGTTTACTCCACCAAATATGCCCTTCACATACGTTTAACAATCATCAAAATCCCCAATTTTTTTGCAATTTCCATTTATGTGAATGCTGATTCTCTCATGAATGATCTACCAAAGAAATCACAAAAACATCCCAAAGATCAATTCTTTACCGATTTACAGTAAAAACTGTAATATCATTCAAAAAATCGAAATGGGCATAAATTATTCAAATTTTTGGACTAGTCGAAATCCACGGAGACTTTGTAATAGGACTATCACTAATCTCGAGTTTCACCCTTCTAACTCTATATTGCTTCGCATGTCACTTATGTGTTCATTATTCCTTTAAATATATGGTATATTACCAAAGTTTGAGATATGAGAATAATGTACTGATCTAAAAAGAAAAACAAGTAAGAAAAGAAGATGAATGATGTTATACTCTAGATCTTGAATACTTTCTTGATGCTTATAATTTATAGTGATCCATCGTTAACTGCACCTTCTCTTGATTTCCCTTAAGCATAAGTTTTAAGTCACATGATACTCGCATCTATTTTCAAAATTTCACTATCCTTCTACTTAATTCTTATTCTGTGACTCATATCTAATATACTATCATGCCTCATACCTGATATGTAATATACTATCATGTTTCATTTTTTATAAGATTGCCTGAAACTGTNCATATCTAATATACTATCATGCCTCATACCTGATATGTAATATACTATCATGTTTCATTTTTTATAAGATTGCCTGAAACTGTTTTTTAACTGTAAGTTGTAATGCATGATATGTAATCTGTGTTTTGGCCCCGAATTTATATATCCTTTTCTATTGTGCGTATTTGTGCACATTTTCGAGGAGGTATGTTGTTAGGAATGCTTTTAAATAACACTACAAAGGTATATAAACCATTAATTCCTACAACTCTTGCAATGTATAGGTTGAGTACTGTCATAATTTCTAGCATTTTAAGAAAAGGGATGTTGAACAATTGTAGATGCAAAATGGAAATGTCAACGTGACAACATACTTCAATGATATGGTATTGATGTACATGCATGTATGTTCATTCCATTTTAGATATTAATACGTATGAATGTGATTATGCATTTGTTCAGTGATCCATCAAACATTTCCATACAAAATTACATACATGTTCGTTAATCAGTTGGATATTTCGGTAGATTATGCATGGACAGGTTAAGACAATGTTGTGCATATTGAGGGTTTGTTCTGTAGTGATTATAAGAATTGATTTTTTGACCGTTAGAGAGAAAGATGGGTCCTACCTGTGAGTGAAGAAGTAAAAAATATTGGCCGATTTAGAGAAGTAACAATCAAAAAAATTAATTTTGCGGGATGAAAGATCAGAACCAAACAGGGGCTAAATTGGTAATGATCAATATGCATCCACAAGTGCATAAATAATTGATGGCTATGGGGTGATACCAAATGTAATATAAAAAATGCGATAATAAAATCTGTGAAAGCTGCCATGTATGCTTATGGGATTTTAAGTTGTTTTAGTTCATAGATGTCATTTAAATAGTGAACATTTGAATTAGCATACATAACTACTGCCATTAATGTGTGAGGGTTTATGTAGCACCATTTTCTTTTTCTTGGAGTTCGATTCCGCAACTACATTATCTATTTGCTTCTCAGCATTGTTATTCCTTCAGGAAATATTGCTAATTGCATGCAACCATTTCCTCTATCCCAAATAACAGGGGATCCATCGAGCCTTCTCTTTGAGTCGGACAAAATCATTATCGAATGGGTTATAAGATGTGGAGTCATGTATCTTCCTATTTAGGATCAATAATTTCCAATAACTTCGAACCTTCTCAGGCCTGACTGTTCCATATGGAACCCAAAGATTTTTGGTTGGTATCTTCATCCCTATTTTCGTTCCTATCTGAACCCATTAACAAAAAGTGTGACGGTTAGCAACTAGTTGTGAACCTCCGATTGGTTGTTTGTTCTTGCTTGAACCTAATGTTGAACACCGATTTAGTGTTTCCATTTTTCAATTTAAAGCTATTGGAGATGTAGGAAATAAGTCTAGATATTTACTTTTTCAAAGAGGGCTGTGTTGAAATATCTATACAACTATTAAGGTTAATATAGAAACTGGAAAGTCGCCAATTATCTCAGTGTGAATTGCTGATTTTGATATCTTCATATGATAAAAGAGGGATTTATATGATTTTCAGGTTAAAATGTAAAATTTATTCACAGCTATTAGCGATTCCATAATTGCAGAGTAATCGGATATATGTGAAATCTCAACATGGTTATCAATTTGTTGGCACCTAGATTTGGATGTGAAGAAAGTTGTGAATGTGATTGAAGGGGAAATTCTTCAAATCAGTGGTAATTTTTTGTTTTTCTACCAAATAAGACTCCGATTTGGGGATTTTTTGGGAAAGATAACATGGACTGTTCAAGCTTGTTTAATGGATTGATTATAGCAATGGATTCAATTAATTGATGATAGATTCAAAATTGTATTTTTCCACGGAGAATGTTGAGGTGTGTTTGGTGGAGTAATTATAGCCATGGAATCAATTACGTGTCTTTTCATAGAATGATGGTATGTAATTTAATGGGAGTCAAATGGGGGTTTAATCAAAACTAATGTCAATATGTTCCAAAACCACATACTGAATGATGTTAACTATCATATGATTACAATGAGCTCCTCATCAAAGTTATGCAAATAAGCTCGAACAAATGAGGGATAGTGTCTTTAGTTTATTGTCTACTTTTGACTCGGTGAAAAATATATATATACCAACAATGATGATGAAAAGGAAGTTTACTTGACATGCGACCCAATATTTCAAAGTGGAGAAACTAACCTCATATTTGATATTACGATAGTATCAAAGACACCTTAAAACTTGATCTTGTTGTTCTTCTAATAGTGGTCCTAACTTAGACTTATTCATGATAATTCTATTCGTACTTATAGTGATAATTATTATTAAAAATATGGATGTTTGTGCAATGATTTGAGGTTTTGAATTGTGAAAACAATTCAAGGATTACAAGAGCTAAGCTTCTTTATAGTCCACTTGAATATCTTTGCTAGTTATGATTAAGAGAGGGGTGAAACCTCATTTTTTAATTATATTTATAGATGAATTCACGTATTTCCGTTGCGCTTCGGAGTTTATAAGTTGAAAATATTGTAATGATTTAGACTTCATTGTAGTGAAGTAGAAAATCAAATTATGAAAATGACGACTTTGAGAATTGTTTGAGTGCATAAGAGTTCAATGATCAATGTAATAAAATAAAACGTCTCACTGAATTGACTATTCCTTGTTCACCAAAATTATATGGTGTATTGGGTAGAAGGAGCAAAGTATTGCTGAATGTGATGACGCTAAGCTAATACAGTCAAATTTTCATAGTTGCTTTTGGGAAGAGTGTTGGTTAACTACAACTTGTGACCCAGTGAAGTTATCTCAACGTATCTTCAGAAGTGGATTAATTTTGGACACATAAATAACCAAGTATAAGTTATCTTAAACCCATTATCAGTTACGTAAGTTCTTGATTTTCCTAATAAGTTTAGAAACATGAGTCAGTTAAGAACAAGCTTTGTAACTATGAGATACACATAACAATCCAAATGGTGCTTGTTCATAAGTGAAATTTTGGGTGGAAATTCAGTCCTAAATATGTCATAATTAATACTTCTCTTTGGAAAGGAGAAACTTTTGACAAATATTTAGTGAAATTAATAGTATGTGTATTGGTAAATCAATTTAACTACAAAGAGTTGTTTTAAACTTCGGATTCAAGTGAGAGTAATTTGTTTTCAAGCGAGAGCAATCTAATTTCAAATATTCCAAATTTCAAATTAATATTATGTGCTTTGGTAAATCAATTTAAGTATGAATGGTGTACGGAAAATCCAATCAAATCTATGATGTCAAGGAAGTTCTAATTGGACAATAAATTTATTAAGAACATTTGAGTTCTTGAAATTTATATGGCCGACTAATGAGTTTATGATAGATAAGGATCATTTTAGTTGTGGAAAAATGGAAAAACTTGGTTTGATTTTTTTCTAACCCAAACTCAACCCAATGTGGCCAGTTTGATCTAAAATCAAACGAACCAAACCTAGTTAATGGTCTAAACCCAGCACAACCCAAACCAATCAAGTTTGGGTCGGTTTGGGTTGGGTTGGTCGGTTTGGACTTCTCCATAATAAAAGTTGAATCACTTTATTGTCAAATAACATGTCATTTGTACATAGTGTTCATGTGAATCGGTCTATATAAAGAAAATGGATGTTTCACTACTATATAAAAAGGGCAATGTTTCACTACTGAAGATTCTTCTATTTTGTCTCACTGTAGCTTTTTTTTTTTTATTGAGAGAAAAAAACGACGTCATTTATCTTACGTGTTTGATGCAGTGACTTTGCTGCTTTTCCTCAATTTACGTGGCGTGGATGATTATGTCATAAAGCCCTCTTTACTCTTTCTCCATTTTTACACGCTACAGCTTGCCTCTCTATTTTTCCACACTATCTCTTTCACCATTTTCTTACGCTATCAACTATGTATCTTTAGAAAGTTTATTTTTTAGCACATAAGTAAGTTTAAATAAAAACATTATTTTTATACATGTACGTAAAAGGTATATAGTAATCATTTGATTGACCCAAAAATTATATCAATCAAAATGTTTACAAACCGTTTAAATAATAATTTATTGAGGGAGTTAATTCAAGAGCAAAAGTGTGAATTCCATAAATATATGATTGAAAATATATTTGAAGAAAAATAAATTTTAAAAAATGAAGACCAAACATGTTAACAAATGAATATATTTATTTTTCGAGAAATGAGTTTTTATTACTATTTCATTTTTATCATGAAATGATTTTAATCTTAATATGTTTGATTGTGCTTCAAAATTACATAATCTATCAAATATAATTTTTTAAATTAATTTTTATAAAGTAATATGTTTTTATGATTTTTTATTTATTTAGTAAAGTAATAATGGAGGCTCAAGTATGAGCCTCAGTTAAACAGAGGCATTGTGGAATGCATTATGGAGGCCAAATATATTATTTTATAAAATTACTAAGAAATTAATTATTCTCTATTTTTTACTACTATTATAGTTCACCTTCCAAAAAAAAATCGTAAAAACAAATTATTTTATAAAAATTAATTTTAAAAACTATATTTGATAGATTATGTAATTTTGAAGCACAATCTAACATATTAAGATTAGAATCATTTCATGATAAAAATGAAATTGTAATAAAAATTCATTTCTCAAAAAATAAATATATTCATTTGTTAACATGTTTGATCTTCATTTTTCAAAATTTATTTTTTTTCAAACATATTTTCAATCATATATTTATGGAATTCACACTTTTGCTCTTGAATTAACCCTCTCAATAAATTATTATTTAAACGGTTTGTAAATATTTTGATTGATATTATTTTTTGATCATCCAAATAGTTACTATATACCTTTTACGTACATATATAAAAATAATGTTTTTATTTAAACTTACTTATGTGCTAAAAAATAAACTTTCTAAAGATATATGGTTGATAGCTTGAGAAAATAGTGAAAGAGATAGTGTGGAGAAATAGAGAAGTATGATTGTAGCGTGTAAAAATGGAGAAAGAGTAAGTCTCCATTATTTTATGTATTTAGTTTAGGAATATTAAAAAAATTAAGTTGATTAAATGAAATTAAATTATTGTACTGAGAGCCAATGAAAAAAAAAAGAAAGTTAAAAAATGCACGTTGGAACTTCCGTAATTACGGAGACTAAAGCACACATGAGCCTCCATATTATGGAGGCTTTATCTCCATGTAATACGGAGGCCTCCCTTTACCTCCATAATATTTTTTTTAATATATACTAAAATTATTATTTTTTTTAATGTTGTTGGCATGATGTGTGTGTGGAAGAATATTTGTCAATTACTATAAACAAAATTTTTCACAAAATACAAAAAATAAAAATGTATAATAAATCTTCTTATTACGCTAATAAGATTACAATAATTTTTTTTTACAAATAATATAAAAAAATTATTTTTATTTTCAACAAAAAATCACATTTAAAAATTAGCAATTTCATAACCAATTTTTTTTTTAATTTTTGGAAATACAATTATAAAAAATGAAACAATATTGAATTACAACATTTAATACTTAAGAAATTCAATATTAAATAAATTTTATACATTTACAACAAATTATAAATCCATATATGCAGCTTACCGTATTTGCAGGTAGTTTACTGTATATGCTGCCTACCGTATTTGCAAACAACTTACCGTATTTTGCACCTTACCATATATGTTGCATACCGTATTTGTAACTTACCATATATGCTACCTACCGTATTTGTAACTTGCTGTATTTTTATATATCGATTTTTGCACTTACAAATACCGAGAATGCAGAACACGTTACATTCACTTATTAAACCAAATTTCAAAAAAAAATCCAAATTTTTATTTTTTCAACATAAGTATAAAATAAATATTAAATATGTATGAAGCACAAAATATAAATACATATGAATATGGTGCCGAGAGAAATCAATATCGTAGTTTTACGTTACAAATAATTTTTTTTTCTATTTAAAATTTTTTTTAATTCTTTTCTCTTCAAATTTTTTACTTACAAGTAACTTTTTGTAAAATATTTTCTGTCTTATACTATCTTTATTTTTTAATTTTTTGGGAGGTACGGAAATTGCGTGTTGCAGTGCTTTCTTATAGTATAAATATTTTTTAATTAAAATTGAAAAAATTAAGTTTTTTCATAAAAAAAAAGAATTAAAAAGTATTTTAAATAGAAAAAATATTTATAATATGAACAAAACAAATAAAAAATGCATAAATGAGGAAAAAATAAAAAAACGAAAAAAAAATCTCCATGCATCCTGCGCTAATGTAAAGAACCAAACGATTAGACTTCACCAAATATTTCGAATCTTCAACCAATTTTGAAAAATCTACAATTTTGACGCTAATAAAAATACAATAAATACGAAACTCGTGCAACGCACGTGTCAAAAACTAGTATTAATTATAAGTCCTTATATCTTTTCTATTGTGTTTATTTATTTATTTATTTTTTTCATTTTCGATATTAATTTTATTTTTTTAATTCATTGGGATAGGCTAGGTTGGGTTGGGTTTTAGATCATAACTCGAGACCCAACCCTACCTAGCCTCAATCCAACCCATCCCAATTGAACTTAAAAATCAACCCAAATTGATCGGTTTGGTTTGGGTTGATCGAGTAAAGCGGTTTTGGTTGGGTTTTGCCCTGCCCTAAGTATACTAATTGAGATAAACAATTTTCATTACGATGAGATTTGTGTTCGTAGTCCTATGTTAGCCTGATAGTGTGTTTAAGTTTTGAGTTACACCAAATAGACCTAGAAATTGCATTTTTATTCTCAATTGAGAGTTGATTTATTAGATCTATATAAATCTACTTGTATACTTCATATTGAAGGTCTTGTCAAGTATTGTGATAACTTTATAGTTACAATTGTAGCTTGATGCGAGCAACTTGAATACTTGAGATTTAATGGTGTTTAAAATCTCATACAAATTTCAACATGTGGATGAAGATGACATTTTATCTGGCTAAAACATGAGAAAGAGTATATTGAGATAATTTTGAAAATGGTTGTGCTCAATCTTTTGAGAAGAAGGGCCTATTTAGCAAATTGTATATTTTGTTTTAAAAGATTATTTTAGTCTTCTCGCTCTGTGCCAAGGGTTGTATATTATAAAATTTCTAAAATGTTTCTAGCTGTAAAATTGCTACTCTATTGATTATATCGGAAGGCGACCATACGAGTCTTTGTATATGTCCAAACACTCTATAAGTACACAAAGAAATATTCAAAGAACCATATCTGGTACGATTATGAGTTAAAAGTATGTTATGATGTAACATTTTCATGACATGGATCTATTTTTAGGTATCAATGTTATCCTTTGAAATGGTATTGTAATACATGAAGGGTACTACTATTAATTATTCTATTTATTGCCGAGTTAATAACTTGTCATTGAAATAAATATGCAGATGTTGACCATGGATGAGAACTAGTTGAGAAAATTATGTTATTAGACTTGTACATTCTTGCTCTATAGAGTAGCAAATTATGAAGTATATCTTGTAATGTATATCTTGACAATTAAAGAAATTATTTGGTATACGTATTGAGCATCTAATGATATTGGTTTAGAATATGAAATTCATAATAGTTACGCAACCATCTCATTTGTTAAGGAACTCAAGTATCATGATGAAACCAAATAATAAATAGTAATTCTCTTATAGACATTAGTAAAGAAAGCGTCTTTGCGATATATTTACACAAATGATGATATATAATCATCATACTCTGAAAAAGTTTAGAGATACAAATAAAAGACCTATCGGAGGAACGATAAAAAGTAGAATGCCATTTTCCATGCCTGAAAAGATTTGAGGAATCACATCACTTCAACACTTTTCTTGAACGTGTTTCATGCCAGCGGGGATAAAAATATATTTCTGTGCCCCCACAATTGAGAAAGAACATAGCAGACCTCAATTAGAGAAAAATACTATCAATTTCACATGTATCGGTCACAACAGTGATGAATCTCGAGATTTTAAAAGAAAGTGAAAGTAATGATCAGACGAGGACTACTACGAGAGTTTGTTGCCAAATTTGACGACACTATATGAATTCCACAAAGAAACCAACCGAACAAACCTAATGACACACCATTATCTATATGTATCGATTGTTTTATGGGAATATACATGTTCTCATAGAGTGTTGTGAGAGAAATATATGATATATGAGTGAGATAGTGAGTAGAGAGATTAATATATAAGTGAGGTGCTTGCTTGAGTAGAGTTATAGTGTCGTGGCAAGGTGTTTGTTTAAATATAAATTTGTGAGAGGTGTGTGCTTAGTTTGTAAAAATAATTTTGTCAATAAAATATTTTCTTTAAGGTTTAACTCAACAATTTAGTATTAGAGCGAGGTGATTGGGGAACAATTTTTGAGGTTCTTGAGGTGGTGCACGAAGTGATTTTGTAATGCTTCTATTAAACTTACTTGATAACGAAGACATAAAGTACGATGGGAGACCTGCAAGTGGTAGCATGAAGATGTTCTATAATCAAAATTACATAACATGACAAACATGCATGGAGTCGTACATCCAAGTGCAAGATTTATGGAACGTAGTTGGCTCGGCGATGTGACACCGTCACCAGATTCCTCGGGTCTGAAGAAATGACAAACTAAAGCTTGCAAGGTTATGTTTGCAATAAAGATAATGATAAAGAAAGAATTATTGGAGTACAAAAGAGACAAAAAAACAGGAAAAGAAGCAATGAGACATGTTTACAACTCGGTGCACAAAGAAAAATGAATTAAAGTTGCAGCTCCGTGAAAATGATATATTCTCAATCACTCAAAGAGAGTTGACTATAAATGAATACTATAAAAAGGTAAAGTCTCTCAGTCGTGAAATCATTGAATTACATTCTACGAGTAAAATTTCAAAATGTAGGATGAGAATAATAATTATGCCTGAATTGAGACCCAAACTTAGAGGTTTTATTTTATTTTATTTTATTTTATTATTATTATTTTTTTAACGAGGTGTCCCAACTTGCGCCAGACTATATATCTTCGTCCCTGAACCTCCGGCCCTCAGCTGCTCAGAGAGGTAAATAGCAGGATGTGCCCTTGTTGGTTCCCAGATTCCCACATGACTTTTACTCCTTCCCCAAAGGAAGCCTCCTCCATAGTGATTAATCCACCAATAATTCCTCCTTTATTGGATCAAAGGTTCCCACCAGGAATCGAACTCCCCGCGCTTGATTCCAGAGCCCCCCAATGTGATTGTTCCGCCAACTTGGATGTGCCCTGGGGGGCAACTTAGAGGTTTTATTGCCTCTATACAAGGTTGACCATGACAACTGTACTTGGGTTAATCTCAAAATTTTGCTGGTTGGCAAAGAAGCATTGACCAAGCAAATGTCAAGACTCTCACTAAAGAAGAAGAATCATTATATAAAGCCTATTTGATCCCCCATTTTATTGTAAGAATGCATTTGGAACAGTAGATTAATGAAAATTTTATGATTAAAAAATAAGGAAAAACTTTTGATTTTGCATGCAATATTATTTTAGTGAAAAATATGTGGTTGAAAAAGAAAAGAAAAAGAAAAATGTATTTTGAAAATAATGGGAACCAAATAAGGACATAGTTATAATTTATAAAAGAAGAAGTCGACTCTATCAACAAAATCATAAAGAATTAAAGAATAAATGGGAAGAAGATTCTTAGATAAGGTCGCCCAACAAAGTCACGACAAGATAGGTTAGTCGTCTGTTTGTTTAAATATAAATTTGTGAGAGGTGTGTGCTTAGTTTGTAAAAATAATTTTGTCAATAAAATATTTTCTTTAAGGTTTTAACTCAACAATTTAGTATTAGAGCGAGGTGATTGGGGAACAATTTTTGAGGTTCTTGAGGTGGTGCACGAAGTGATTTTGTAATGCTTCTATTAAACTTGATAACGAAGACATAAAGTACGATGGGAGACCTGCAAGTGGTAGCATGAAGATGTTCTATAATCAAAATTACATAACATGACAAACAGGCATGGAGTCGTACATCCAAGTGCAAGATTTATGGAACATAGTTGGCTCGGCGATGTGACACCGTCACCAGATTCCTCGGGTCTGAAGAAATGACAAACTAAAACTTGCAAGGTTATGTTTGCAATAAAGATAATGATAAAGAAAGAATTATTGGAGTACAAAAGAGACAAAAACACAGGAAAAGAAGCAATGAGACATGTTTACAACTCGGTGCACAAAGAAAAATGAATTAAAGTTGCAGCTCCGTGAAAATGATCTATTCTCAATCACTGAAAGAGAGTTGACTATAAATGAATACTATAAAAAGGTAAAGTCTCTCAGTCGTGAAATCTTTGAATTACATTCTACGAGTAAAATTTCAAAATGTAGGATGAGAATAATAATTATGCCTGAATTGAGACCCAAACTTAGAGGTTTTATTGCCTCTATACAAGGTTGACCATGACAACTGTACTTGGGTTAATCTCAAAATTTTGCTGGTTGGCAAAGAAGCATTGACCAAGCAAATGTCAAGACTCTCACTAAAGAAGAAGAAGAAGAAGAAGAATAATAATAATAATAATCATTATATAAAGCCTATTTGATCCCCCATTTTATTGTAAGAATGCATTTGGAACAGTAGATTAACGAAAAATTTATAATTAAAAAATAAGGAAAAACTTTTGGATTTGCATGCAATATTATTTTAGTGAAGAATGTGTGGTTGAAAAAGAAAAGAAAGAGAAAAATGTATTTTGGAAATAATGGGAACCAAACAAGGACATAGTTATAATTTATAAAAGAAGAAGTCGACTCTATCAACAAAATCATAAAGAATTAAAGAATAAATGGGAAGAAGATTCTTAGATAAGGTCGCCCAACAAAGTCACGACAAGATAGGTTAGTCGTTTATGAGATATCAACAAACTAATGGCTCATGATTTGTGCTTGGAAAATGAAGCCCTTATGCTAGAGATTATTGGTTTAAAAGAGAGCCACCAAAAGACAATATGTCAACCTAAAATGAGCTAGAAAAATATAATAGTGAAAAAAAGAATAGGACGTTGAGTCGTTCACAACAGTAATTGAGCAGGATCAAGAGAAGAAATTCAATTTAAGATTAAAAGACAAATTGGTGGCTGTCGTCACTGAACAAAAGTATTGCAAAGATGATTGAATTGATCACTTCTGAGAGACATTGTATTTCATGAATAGTCATTTCTGTGGATTCATTAAAGGAAAGAACTACCAAACTCAAAAGAAATAGAAGTTTTTAAACAAGCATATTCTTGGCAGACACTGCAGATAATGGAATTATCAGATTTAATCAAAAACTAATGACAAGTTGAAGGAGAAGATGCCGATGAATCAATGAACAAGAGGATGTAAAGATAACAGAAATACTGAAGAATCTAAAGATCTACAAGAAGGGTTTACAAGAGAGACACGGAATCGTTAGCGAAATGTGTTTATCAAAAAAGTTAGAGGAAGATCAATCAACTAAACAAGAAGAGATACAACAACAAATAAGACAGGTTGAGTGGACATGAGAAATCGAGTACTGAAAATACTAACCCAGAAATAGATGAAGAGAGAGGTATGAAAGAGTCGGATACATTTGAAGTAGCATATGTTAAATGAAAGACTAATACCATTTTTTATAACAAAAAACCTTAAAAAGGGAATACTCCACAAATACCCAAGTTAAGGCCAACAAAATAACTCAAAGTTGAGGCCAATGGGATGTAAATCAACACCAACTAAAGGAAAAACAACCCAAATTTGAGAATAATAACAATGTCCACCACTCTAACAAGAACACCCAAGGGATACAGAAAACTCACCATCCGATGATACTCATAAGAGATACAGAGCAAGAAAACTCACCACATATCGTAATCCACCAAATGTTAAAGAGTTTAAGAAGAAACTCTTCTTTACAAGCCAAATGCTCAATTTTTGTAATCAATTTCAGTCCACCTTTTCCATTAGCAATAGCTAGTTTAGTTAGAAAATCTTGGAACAACCGTTTAAGCATGGGTAAATGTAGCAATTAAAAAACTTCATTAAAAACTAAAAATTACAAATCTCAAATACTTGAAAATAAAAGTTGACTATGTGGGAAAAATCAGAAAATTTAGTGGAGTCAAACTTTGGAAATTCAAATAGCTTCATCTATTTTGAACATCCTTCATTCAAACAATGATAGCTTTATCTACAAGTCACCAAAAAATATACTGTTTGATGTGTCGGAAACTAGACAGAGAGAGTTTTCCAAAAAGATATAGCTTAACTGCTGACCCTTCCCAACACTTTATGGAATTGGTTCAATATTTGGTGTCAAAGATTGAGCACTTCGAAAGTCATTGAGTTTCAGATATAGTTGGGCATGACTAAGAAGAAAGTAGTCAAACTAAAACTTGGTACCGAAAAGAAGAATTGAAAATCACCACCAACTTCATCTCTTATTATTAACTCTATTTTTGCTTTTGGAACTATCCAAAATTGGCGCCAAAGGAGGACCTAGAAATGTTGGTGTGAAATATAAGTACATTGCCATTATGGAATTAATCTAAAATTTAGGACCATTCCAACCAACAAACTAGAACAACGTGGATAATCTTCCACGACAGTATCATCTACATATTTAGGTTGCTATATAGTAATGTGTATGTAGGAGTGCTGAGAAAGAAATATATGATATATGAGTGAGATAGTGTTGAGGCAGAAAAAAATGAAATTAGGCTCATATTTTAATATAATGATCTAGCACCATCAGCCTAACCCATTAACAAGTCTTCACCCAGCCTACATAAGAAATAAATGCCCAATACTAGTTCGAAATGCCTTAAATAAATTTAGTCGGATGAATTGGACCCGACCATGAAAATTTGTTTTATGTAGTAAACATTTCTAAGACTAAAGGTCGCGCACGTGTTATTTTGCAAAAGGACCAATTTATAAGTAAAAAAGGATTTAAGTTTTTATTGCAAATTTGGTTATTTTCTTATTTTATTGAATAAATAAATTGTTGGGACCAAGGATAAAATTTATTTAATGACAACTTCATTTCATTATTCTCGAATTATATACATACATACATTTATACAACCACATAATTGGTTTGATATATATATAGCATTATACAAACACAGTTATGGCATTTAACTTAAAATGAAATGCGTGAATGAAAACATAAAAAGGTGGCCGGCTTTAATTCTTCTTAGATGGCACGAGTACCAACGGTTCCTACAAATGATTAATCCCTCATTTTCCGAATTAAACATTTCCTTT
>NC_036245.1:5089269-5131313 GCF_002742605.1 Olea europaea var. sylvestris | reverse complement strand
GTGAGCTTTTAGTAATACTCTAGGGTTTATGAAAATTTGGGGGGTTACGAATTCTAACCTCATGCTTGCAACTTAATAAAATTCTTGATAAATGTATAAAGGTGTGTGCGCATATGTGTTTTTCTTGATATTTGTAAGTAGGGAAAAAAAATAATAAGTGGAGTAATAATCACGATGTGTTGTGCATGTTAGAGAGAGCAGAAACTAGGGAAGGGTCAGGAGAGATAAAAAAGAGAGAGTGGAACTGATGAGAGATCCTAGGACAAAGCCATTCATGTGTGTGGGAGTGAAAGAATTGTGTGTGTGAAAGAAAGAAAGAGGGACCTGTGTCTAAGTGAGGAGAGAGAGATATAGAGTTAAAGCATCTTCAAAAGACTATTTATTTTTAAAGAACGTCTTCATCATAATAAAGAGCATATAAAATTTAATGAGTATTTATTCATTTAATTTAAATAACTTGCATGCAATTGATTTACAAAAAGAATAACTATCATGCTTAGTCTTTGAATATCATGAAAGAATTAATATGTGGAACATTTCATGCAAAAAAGTTTCGTAGAAAGACATCTCACATAAGAAGCTATTTAGAAATTCTGCATGTCCAAACTATACATTTATTTTTCTTAACCACTTCAAGTTGGGTTGTGTGCCCATATAATATATTTTTCTATGATAAAATAATAACTCATAAGCAATAAATTGTGATTTTATTTATGTATTGCATTTATTTATTATTAAGTATGTGAATTAAATTGCCAATGATCATTTGTGATAATATAAGTTGGGTACTTGTGTCAATGTAACACAACTTATACTTTGATTATAAATAATTTGTTTACAATTAATGTATAAGAGTTGGCAACTTGTACAGAAAGTTATAGTGTTGACCGATTCACTATTCAGATTTGTGATTTGTCCTTATCATAGTAATAGTTAAAAGTAACATTAGTACACTTTTGTATTTAATGGACCATGTGTCAAGTTTAATTCTATAATATGATCTTATAAAGAAGGAAAAATTGCAACTGAGACCCCAAACCTTTCAAACAGTTGCAGACTTTTCCCTAACCTTTCAATCATTGCAACCGTTATCCCAAACCTTTCTAATCGTTGCAATTGAGGCCCCAAATGGACAGTTTCTATCCAATTTGACGTTAGTTGACCAAAAAAATTAATTTTGACCCCCTTTTAATCAATTTTAAAAGGGAAAAATAGTAACTTTCTATTAACTATATTAAAATAAGTTAAAAATTAAATTAGAAAAAGCATAAAAGAAAAACATAAAAGCTGTAAATCTTCATCTTTCGCACTGGCCACCACCATGTCCGAATCTCCCTCCTCTCTCTTTTCCCTCCATTTTCCCACCATTTTGATCTCCAACAAGGTACTACGTTTTTCCCTAGCACCGTCCAAGTCCTCAGTAGAACTCATGGATCCATTTCCACTTAGACCATTAGGCGACGATCTTGAACAAAACTCAAACTCAAAAGACGACCTAGATTCCGACGTTCCAAATACCAACTCATACTTAGAAGAAAGTGGTCCATCCTTTCCTTTTGACAACAGAAAATGCATTGGGCTAGCAGGAGCATTGAAGAAGTAACCAGAAGAAAGCGAAGAACCACGGATTGGACTGGATAATGCACTGACATACGGGGTGGAACAAGTATGTTAACACACGAGGCGAGATCCAAAGCCGATGCCCTCCAGATCTGATTATTATAAGAGAATTCAGTCAAAGAGGATCCAAATCTGATTATTACAAGAGGTTACCATTTTGTGGGATTTCACAATTATAAGACGAAAATTAGGCACCCAGTGATGCACAGACAATACCAATCGTTAGGTCATCTTCAAATTACAATGATTTGGTTTACAAAGGCTGTGCAAATCAAGATTTCCAGGATTTCAATGGGATTTACAAGAAAATGCTTAAAATTCTCTTCGAAACATTAATCTCCCAATCTTCTACCACAAAAATTTACAAAGCCACATCTGGAGACAGCCAATCCGCCATTAATGGGCTCTTTCAATGCAGAGGCAATCTCTCAAATTCCAACTGCGTCAACTGTGTGAAAAAAGCCTCTAAATGTCCTAAAAGCTTTGTAGTCACTCCATTGCCGTTAGAGTACAACTAAATGAATGTTATATGAGACATGAAATTGCTAGGTTTAGGCAAGTGAGTGGGACTAAGTTACTGTACAAGGTTTGTGGTTCAACTCGGGCATTTTATTATTTTATTGGAAAAATATTAAAGTGCTATTTTACCCTTTTAAAATTGATTAGTAGGTGGTCAAAATTCATTTTTTGGTCAACTAACGTCAAATTGGATGGAAACCGTCTGTTGGGGCCTCGGCTGCAACGATTTGAAAGGTTTGGGGTGATGGCTGCAACGATTGAAAGGTTAGGGAAAAGTCTGGAATTGTTTGAAAGGTTTGGGCCTCAGCTACAATTTTCCCTATAAAGAATTTTATAATGATTAGAATGACTACTTAAGTATTTTCTATTGAATAGTTAAAATTTGAGCTTAATATTCAGCAATAACTAAATTTCGATATCTGTGATTACTTCATAGGAACTTTGAGGAAAATGGTACTTAATGAGAATGATTAGAGGGGCAAAATGGTCATTTAGGCTCGTACCTACATATTAAATCTCAAATGGAGATAAAATAAATGCACGACATGTCAGAGAAAAGTATTACAGATTTATTGACTTATGTCATCTTATATATTTCAAGAGTTTAGTTTTTTGCCTTTAGTAAAAAAAGACTAATTATTTGATTTTGCGGTTTAGAGTCACTACACATGATCTAATTATTGAAGTTTAGATAATATATGTCCGATTAGGTCCCTATGGTAGATCTATAAAGTATTGAAATTTAATTACGGTAATTATAATAGTTTTGAGCTTAATAGTAATTACAATAAAGTTTTGTACTTATTTTTAATTGCTATAAAAGTTGTAAACTTAATTGTAATTGTAATTGAAGTTCTAGGACTGCACATCCCCCGTTTGACCCCCATTACCTGAAAATGAAAATGGGGGAAAAGTATTTTTTAGAAAAATGAGTGGTTGAAAAATAAGGAAAAATTTTCGATTTACATGTAATATTATTTTATGGAAGATTGTGTGGTTGAAAATAGGAGAGAGAAAAATGAAATGTAATGTAATTGAATTTAATGGGAATCAAACGGGGGCTAAATGTAAACTAATTGGATGTGAACTTTAATTAAAACTCCTATTTGGATTTTAATTAAAACTCATATTTGAATGTGGAATTATTATTGTACAATGATTAAAATTATTCTATCTCTATAAATAAAGATTAGATAGAAGTTAGATATCCTACATAACGAAATATTGTAGTACATAATTCCATAGTATTCAAATGTAGAGAGAGAGAGAGAGAGAGAGAGAGAGATGAAATAATTATTTTATCATCGTATACAATTGTCCAGACCTATAATTAATTATTGATTTAATTAAAAGAAGGTATCACATACTAGTGTATTCTTGACTTTGGAGAATACGATACGAGATTTAGATGTTTGAAGTATCAAGTTTTTGAAATTAAAAGATGGAAGCTTTTGATCCAAAAACCTCGAAGTTTGTAATTAAGAATTAATCATCGAATTTATTGAAAATTCAATTTTTTTTGTTCTTCATATTGTTATACATGTGAATATTTAGATTATCTTATTTATTGAATTAAAGAAAAATTTTTATTTTCTAAGTAATTCTACTTTCTTATTCTGACAACTAGTATCTAAGCAATTTAGATCGTCCACATGCTTGTTATTTCTGAATCTTGACTGCGTGTCCTATCCAAGCGATGTCTATGAATATTTTATTATATATTGATTGAATGATTAGTTTATCTTAAACTATGATCCAATTATCTATGGTCAATTCTTAATGCAACTCTGTTTTTTAGTTTGTAACATGATAGGTGGATTATGATATCAATAATCTTGATTTAATTTTTTTCAATTAGATTCAAATTGTGATCCTATGGTACGTAGGATTAATGTAATTTTTAAATTCTGGTAATTAAAGATTTTGTAAATTGATTGAAGATCGAAGACAACGAAGAAAAATTCAAGAATTTCTATCAAAAAACAAAAAAAAAAAAAAATTAATCTGTCTGTAGCAGTTGCAATGAAAGCATTAATTTGCTGCTTTTGGGGCCACAAATTGTTCGATTTTGATTTGATTTGTTTTTGTAAGGATTGGGCCTGTTCTGTGTATGTTAGGCTCGAAATTAATTAATTTTTTAAAGGTACAATGACAAAGTCCTATTACTGATTGGATTGTTATTGTTGGATTCTTAGAGTTTTTGGGCTTAAAAATTAGATTAAATATTGGGTTTCGGTTTTAGGCCACAAATAATTGTTAATTTATCATTTAATGAATGTTTTAAATTATTGTTTGAAATATTATGATTCTAGATATCATGACATATAGATTTATTTGTGGCATCGCTCACTATACTATTAATATGATGTATATCATTGAACACCGATTTATTTGATTAATTTAATTTAGATTAAAATTTCTAGATGAAGAATTCATAATAATTAAACTATATTAATTATTTGATTAATGTGAAAATTGATAGTTATTCAAAAATTCCTTGATTAATTTAATTTATATTAATTTTTTCATTCTGGAAGGAAAATTCGTAATATTTAAACTTTATATAAGTTTGATTTATGTGATCGGTTGTAACTATTTATAATTAAAATCCATTACTTTAAAAATATTGAGTGAGAGCGGGTATTTATTTAAATAAAAATCTATAGTCTCCTTTGGTCATTCTATGAGCAAAGTAACGCACTTATCTCGTGTTGGTAATGCAACAGACTTCCTACGGGAAAGTCGCATAATTCGAGTTGTTTGATTGTATTTCTTATGATAAGATCGTCTAAATAAAATATAATTTGTGATCATCCTATAGATGACGAAACTATTTTTGTGTATTTAGAGATCGAGACAAAAGTTATACATTTAAATCAAGATCATTCATGAACCTCATATAGAGGCTCTCGTTTATGATTTTGGTGACTAAATAAAACGATAATAGACTTATATAGACGTTGTTGCCAAATATGGTTTGTCGAGTGGGAGGGTCCCAACTTGATCAGTGGACACAATAACTTTTCCTATAGAGGGGCATGTTGAATCACATGGATCAAGTAATCGTTGCATTATTGTAGGTAGATGGATCTATATGTACATTCATGCATCATATGCTAAATTTTTATTCGGTGCTCAATTTTAATATGCAATGTATGATTATTTTTATGTGAAATATTACTGGGCTAATTTTTTCGTTATTATAAAATAGAATAAACTAATCGGAAAAATTTATGTGAACTGGAAACATAATTTGATCTTTGTGCTCAGTGTGGAAAAACTTAATTTTGTGCTTGAGAGATGTCCTGATGAACCTACGAAGACCATGTGACAAGTCCAAAAGACTGGATATATTGAGTGGGAGACTGCAGACGAGATATCTAACTATTTCATTTTGACTTCACTGTGAAACGTTTTACAACAACAAAAGGCTTGAAAGTAAGAGTGCCTCCATCCCACGACATATTACAGACCCTTCAGGGCAGGTTCGATCATCGAAGTAGGATGGCTCTTTTGAAGCCATTTATACTTTATAAAATATCAGCATGAAATGTAGAGTACACATGAAATTTCATAGTTTGATTATAATTGCACACTTCAAACATGGTTGAGAGTTTGCATGCAACCATTTTTCAAGAAAATTCAACTTGATATGGTATTGAATTCTTTACCCGATAATTATGCACAGTATACCATGGACTATCATTACTTGCACAAGTTGAAAATATCATTAACTAAGTTAATAATAGAGCTGAAATGTGGAAAGTGGTCTTAAGGGCACAATGGTGATGCTCTGCATCATTTGGTGGCTCTTTTGGTTCCAAGCTATGAAACAGATTTGGAAAGAAGAGGAAGAAAGCTAAGAAGCATGAAAGCAACAAAAGACCAGAAGCAGATGGAAAGCCTTAAGGCAAATGTTCCAATATTGGTCGAAAAGGACACTGGAGAAAGATTGCCGATATATACTAGCTAGAAAACAAAGTGCGGGTAAGGTTTTTGTTACTGAATATTATTTAGTGGTTGATACTATGAATTTTTGAGTTGTAGATTTTGGAACTACTAATCATATCTGCATGTCGATGCAAGTGCTTCAAGAAAGCAAAAAATTCAACGAATGCTAGTTTAAAACCATCGTTGGCACAAGAGCAATAGTTTTGGCAAGAGCATAAGAGTATTTTGTTTTTATTTCAGTAGTGGTAAGTGTTTGATTCTTAAAAATTGTTATTATGCATAATAATTCGTAGCATTCTTTAACATAAATTTCAGGTAAAAAAAATCCTTAATTGAAAGGCTGAATTCCAAGATCTTTGTGTTAAATCGCCTTGTATTCCAAAACTCCAAAAATTATATTTTCTTGTTACCAATGATGGTCCCAATCCTGATCATAATGGAAAGGGATTATTATCCACATTCTAAATGCCTAATTTTATGAGTTTTTATGCTATATATGTGGTTCTAGGCATTTTTCTATTTTTCGTATGAATTTCACATTATTCTCTCTCTCTCCCTCTCTCTAGTTCAAGAAATTTTTTTGGGAGTTATGTAAAATCATGGAAGTTGGTGGAAGTTGAGGGATGTTTAAAGTTTGAATTTTATTCAAATTGCTTCCTCCAATCCACTTTAATAACTTGTGGGTGGAGTCACCTCACATAGGCCACATACAACCGTATTTTCCGACATTTTGTCTTGCAAATGAATTAGAAATTTAAATTGTATTTTCGATTTAAATAGAACAATGTTATTATATAAAACCAACTTCTGATCCATTTAGCATTTTAATGAATAAAGTTTTTGTTTACTTTGGACATTTGATTAATAATCTTTTATTATAGACTATTCCACATATGAAATAAAAAATTTACTCTTGTAAACTATTAAGATTCATACCATACTAGTGATACATATTTATGGGGTATTGGATAAATTAACCTTAACTAAATACAAAAAATAGACTATAGATGATTCTCTCAACTCAGTTAAGATCGAACCATTGTCACTTTGTGATTCTTGTTTGGAAGACAATATGACCAAGATATCATCTTTTGATAATATGAGATATAGTCAAAAATGTATTAGACCTAGTTCATTATGATATGTATGGACCTGTGAAGACACTTGAGAGAGTGAACTAAGAGTATTTCTTTACAAATTATTGCTCTAGATTCAAATTCATTTACCTAATGTTTTGAAAGTCAAATACTTTTGGAAAATCAGAAGAGTACAAGGCTAAGGTTGAAAAATATTTGAGTAAGAGTATTTAGACACTTCGATCTGATCAAGTGGCAAATATCTCTCGAGATAATTCAAGCGAAACTTAACAGAAAATGGTATTATTTCTTAATTGAATACGCCTAGTATACCCCAACAGAATAGTGTTTTAGAGAGAAAAGCACAACATTGTTAGATATGGTTAGGTCAATGAAGAGTTTTACAACTCTATCATCTCATTTTAGGGTACACTGGAAATATTGTATATATTCTTAATCTAGTTTCCTTCTAATTTTGTTCTCAAGACTCTCCTAAAATTTTGGAATGGATTCAAATCTTCTTTGCATCACATTCAAATTTTGGGGGTCTAGCTCATGTATGTAAAGGGAAAGGAGAAAAGTTTTAGGTTAGAGATATGTCTGTTTGAGGGATATAAGGATACTTTTTATAGTCCTCTAGATAGGAAGGTTTTGTTAGTATAAATGCAACTTTTTTAGATAATAAGTATATTAATGATCGTTAGTCAAGAATAAGGAAAGTAATTCTACCTCATCAATTCTTGGAAAGCAAACTGGTACATTCCATGATGTCAAATATATCTGGACAACGTGGTATGAGTGGGGGAGATGAGTTGTCATCTGATCCAAAAGATCAATAGATCGTTGAAGGTAATGAAGAGGTAATGATGTCACCTAATGCAGCTAACGTCAGCATGGATGAAAATATTACGTTCCAAAAATGATGCCATAGTCCAAGATCAGGCATCCTTTAGACAAAGTCGAATGATTATCAATTCACCTTCAATTTACTTGTTGAGTAGAGTGTCCAATTTGGTGATCTAGAATACAAGTCAATGATCTAATTTTATATAAAAAGGCTATGGATGATGTGAATGCAAGGTCTATTTTTGGAATCAAAGCAAACATCGAAATCTTGGAATGATGGATTCGACAAAATGATTAGAACATATGATTTTAATCAGAACTTTGATGAACCCCATGTCTATAAGAAGATACAAGACAAAATTGTATTTTTCAAGTGCTTATGTAGATGATATTCTACTCATTAGAAAATTAGTAGGTATTTTATCGTCTACAAAAGCTTGGTTGGCCAAGCAATTTCATATGAACGACTAAATGAAGTTAGCCATGTTCTATGTTTCAGATCTTGAGAGATTGGAAGAACAAGAGGATAGCTTTGTCGCAATTGTCAGATTTGCTATGCAAGATTCTTTACTAAGGATCAGTCCCCTAAGATTCCTAAAGAGATTGAGTACGTAAGTAGGATATCTTATGTATTGGCAGTATGTAATCTCATGTATACTATGTTGTGCAATAGACATGACATTTATCATATTGTTAGTGTGGTAAATCGAAATCTACTTTACCCTAGGATCGAAACATTAAATTGGCATAAAGCATATCTTTTAGTACATTCAGAGAAGAAAGAATTATATGCTCATCTCTAGATCATATTTTGATAGGTTAAAAGAACTTAGACTTCTAGAGTGATGAAGACTATCACAGAACTACATCAATATTGTTTACAATTGATGGTGGGGCCATTATTTGAAAAAGTATCAAGCAATCATGCATAGTAATTCCACACATATCGCCAAGTACTTGGGAGCTTGTGAAGCTACTAAATTAGTTGAATGACTTAGACATCCTTATAGATATCGAGGTGGTGCTTGTATCTACTCAATCCTTTACAATGTATTGGAATAACAATGGGACTATGGCAAATGCTAAAGAACAAGAGTCATCAAAGGGTTACAACACATTAAGCGAAAATATCATCTCTTAAGAGACATAGTTGGTAGAGAAAATGTGATTATCCGTAATATTGCTGCTAAAATGACTTTGTAGACTTGTTTAATAAAAGCTTGTCGGCTAAGACAAGGGACATATGCAAGACATGATACATATACGATAATGTCGCAAATTTTTTACTGCGAATTAAATTTAAATTTAGGACTTAAGTAAGCTATTATTAAAGTTAAACGACCTTATTAGTTATTAACCAATAGTTGAAGGCCTAAGTAGAAAGATATTTTGGAAATTAGATGAAATCATGCATAAAACATGTGTAAATATGCTAATTGGTCTTGATTAATGATGATTTATTGACCACATGCATTATTCACACTACATTTCAAACCGATGTAATTGATTTGACCACATAAATAAAGGAAATTTATTTGACTACATGCACCTACTTTTAAGCTAAATAAATTGGTTCGACCACATGATTTAAGCTATTGATTTTATCATTTTCATGACAACACACCATTTAAGCATTTACAATACCTAACATCTAGCCATTTCTTTTCACTTTTCCACACATCTTAAAAAAAATTTCGCTATAAATAGAAGACAAATCCAACACTAAATTGCCCCTCAACAACTATTTACACACTCTCACTCTCTACTTCTATAAGTTTGTCTCTACTCTTCCTCTCTTTCTCTTGTCATTTTGATATTAAATATAATCGTATACTTATACAATCAATTCCACAAGCGGCTCAAGGATCTCTTTTCAACAATAACTCATTTTATCATTTTCGATTGTCCAATAAAAAAGGTAAGTTGTGCTTTATGTTTATGGTGGTTAATGTTTATGTAAGTAACATTTCTACGACTATGTTATGTTTGGTCTATGTTACGTATATTTTTATCAAGAATGGACTAGAGTTTAGTAGCGCTACGCACGAAAATTTAACACCATATAAGTTCGGTCTAATTTTCTTGGTTCCCTATGCAAGTTATGAATTTTTCGTAGAAATACATATATGAATTCATTATTCATGCACGCTTATTGAAAATTTATTCTCACACCATTATGTTTCTACTTTCAAATAATTGATGATTCAAGGCAGTAGGCACGGAGATGGCTTATGGTGGAAATAGTTTCAATAATATAATTTTAAAGCTATCAAACTATTATTTCATTTGATTTTAAATGTTTTAAGATATTTATCGTTACAAGTTAATTTCTTAAATTCATTGCATTATTTGAATTTTGGCAAGTACTTAAATAATTTATATAATTATTTGAATATTCTTTAAAATAGTTTAGTTTAGTGACACTCGAACCGTTAAAGATTTAGGTCGTCACAGATGGTATGAGAGCCGGTCAACTTTCCTGTAGACTATATATATATATATATATATATATATATATAATTTGAAGTAAGTTGTTAGTTTTAAATAAATAAATTTTAATTAGAATTAAATGATTTCTTGGGCGCAAAGCCATACTCCAAGTCGTCACTCCTTGAATCAAGTATCTTATAAGTTTCATCACTATACATAAAATCTTTAGTTTATATGCACATATGATTATGTTGGTTATGTAAAGACTGCAGTTTATGAAAGGCATGAATAAGTATGACTTGTTATAAAAATTAAAAATATCGCGAGTTAATTGTTTACATGTAGCAGCATAAAATATTAAAAACACATAACATGTTCTTATTGAATTATTGTACTCAAAATGATATAAATAGGTATGTGATATATATTATGCCATTACTTGGTTTCAATTGTTGATAATTGTAGCAAAGGAATTAAGATAATGATAATGAATAAATAAAAGTTTATATTTTAGGCACTTTCAGTTTTCACCTATTGTTTGAGTTTTCTTGATTTGCATATTTACACGATTGAAAGATTTTGTCAAAAAGATTTAAACTATCTAAGGAGAGCTTGGGATTTAAGCGGTCCATTTGCGACCCCCTCCTTCCCTAGAAGCCTTTTAGTTGACCTTTAATGGGGTTGACCTGCAATTTGCTCAGCAATTTCTCGTCAAGATGCGTAACTTCACCTAGACGACAGTGCTGCAACAACCATCACGACAACCATCGCCACCACAACAACAAACATCGATAAGGACAGAAAACACAAGAACACATCTGCTGCTGTCGTGGAACTATTTAGAAAATAGCACCCTCCAACTTTTTAGAGTGGTTTAGATTCTTTGGAAGCAGAAGATTGGTTGGTAGGGATAGAAAGGTCTTCGATGTCATTGACTGCTCAGACTCCAAAAAAGTTACATGCGCAACATTTAAATTGAAAAAGTGTGCCATGCGCTGGTGGGATTCAACCTCAAGGTCAAGGGCTCGCAGACATATGTAGATATCAAACCAATTTAAGAAGAACTTTCTGAAGAAGTATTGCCCCACAAGTGTCCGAAATCAAAAGGAGGCTGAGTTTATTACATTGACTCAGGGTTCAATGTCTCTTACTGAATACGAGCAAAAGTTTGAAGAATTTTCCCGTTATGGCCCTAGCTTTGTGGATATGAAAGAGAAAAGGGCGAGACATTTTGAACAGGGTTTAAAGAATGATCTAAGGCAGGCAAGCAGTGGTGCTTAAACTAGGAACCTAACATGAAGTGTTATCAAAGGCCCAACTGGAAGATTTTGGGGTCACTCTAGTGGGGAGAACAAGCAACTGTATAAGCATACGAAAAAGCACAAAAGGAAAGATAGTACGAGCAAAGAACAACACAACTATATTAAAAAAGGCAAAAGAGACCCGATCCAAAATACAATAAGAGCTTCCCGCTTTCCAACAAATGCAAGAAGCACCATCTGGGATCTTGTCTCTTACGGACAAACACATGTTTTCAGTGTGGGAAACAAGGGTACCTGGTTAGGTTTTGCCCTAATATCCAGCAGAAACAAGGAAGGAAACATCAAAAGCAGGAATATGCACCCAAAGTACAAGCAAGAATCTTTACATTGACCGAACGGGAAGAAGATCCGAATCATAATATTTTGGCAAGTAACGTTTTAATATCCAACTTACATGCCTATGTATTAATCGATTTTGGTGCTACTCACTCTTTTATATCCCTTAAATTCATACGAAGATTAGATATGAATATTATACCTGCATGTTTACCTTTAGAAGTGTCTATACCCTCTAGAAATGTGCTAAACACAAATAATATAGTTAAGGTGGCAAGGATAGAAATCTATGGTAGGTCTTTAGAGGTGGAACTTTATGTATTATATATGCATGATTTTGACGTAATTCTTGGGATGGATTGATTATCCAAAAATCATGCGACAATTCATTATTTCGAGAAGGAAGTGGTCTTCCAAAAACTTGGAGAAGAAGAATTTTGATTATTAGTGACTAAGAATAGGTCCCTACCTAGTGTTGTGTCATCATTACAAGCACAATGGATCTTACAACCAGGAGATATTGTGGGTCTCCTTATGTCAGCAATAGATAAAGAAGTGGATAAGAAGTTGACAGTCAGTGAAGTTAGAGTGGTACGAGAATATCCAGAAGTTTTCCCAAATGATTTACTCGGCATGCCACTGAAACGAAAGTGGAGTTTACGAACGATCTCACCCTCGATGCCGTACCTATTTCTAAAGCCCCTAATAAAATGGCACCTAAAGAGCTACAATAATTAAAGGCACAGATAGAAGAATTGTTAGAGAAGGGATTCATCCGACCCAGTGTATCATCATAGGGAGCTCCATTACTTTTTGTCAAAAAGAAAGACGGATCTATGCGAATGTGCATCAATTATCGGGAACTGAATAAGATTTATATTAAGAACAAGTACCCTCTTTCGAGAATTGAGGAATTGTTTGACTAGCTTTGAGGTGCAGTGGTATTTTCCAAGATCGGTTTACGATCAGGATACCACCAACTAAGAATCAACATGGATAATATCTCCAAGATGGCTTTTAGGACTCAATATGGTCACTACGAGTTTTTATTAAGCCATTTGGGTTGACAAATGCTCCCGGAGTATTCATGGACTTGATGAACCGTGTTTTTCATGATTTTTTGACCGATTTATCATTGCATTTATTGATGGGGAACACTTAAGGATTGTGTTGAAAATCTTGAAGGAGAAATTGTACGCAAAATTTAAGAAATGTGAATTTTAGTTTGTACGAGTAGTGTTCCTCGGACATGTCATTACAACTCGGGGAATAGAAGTTGATCTAAGCAAAGTGAGGCAATTTTGAATTGGGCTAGGCCAAGCAGTGTCAGGAAAATTCGTAATTTTCTGGGTTTAGTTGGATATTACAGGAGGTTCATCGAAGGGTTCTCAAAGATATCTGGACCATTAATACAGTTAACTCGTAAGGGTGTAAAATTTGACTAGGCCAACAAGCGCAAGAATAGTTTTGAAGAATTGAAGTAGAGACCGGTGAATGCGCCGGTGTTAACCATACCAGAAGGGATAAAAGATTTTGTAACCTATGGTGATGCATCTAAGCATGGTCTGGGATGTGTCTTGATGCAGCAAGGCAAGGTGATCACCTACGGGTCAAGGTAATTAAAGCTATATGAGCAAAATTACCCTACCCATGCCGTAGAGCTTGCTACAATCACTCATGCTTTAAAAATTTGGAGATACTACCTATATAGGGACAAGTATGACATGTATATAGACCATAAAAGACTTGAACTACACTTTTACTTAGAGAGAATTGAACATGAGACAAAGGAGATGGCTAGAGTTAGTGAAGGACTACGATTGCGAAATCCATTATCAACCAGGCAAGGTGAATATGGTAGCAGATGCCTTAAGCAGGAAGACAAAAGGTCAACTGGCGATGTTAACCGCACAAAAGCCTTTATGGAAGGAGTTTGAGAGATTAAGTCTGGAAATTGTCACAGCTCCGTTTAATGCTACGGCTCGAATGACAACATTATCAAATCGACTAACACTTTGTGATAGAATTAAGAGCCATCAAAAAGGCGATCAGTCCTTGGAGTTTATTAAGGTTGAGATAGAGAAAAGAAAATGGAAGGACTTCACCATAGCTGATGATAAAGCATTGTACCATCAGGGACGGCTATGTGTCCCAAACTTTGAGGTGTTGAAAAAGGAAATATTGGAGGAAGCTCACTCTGCTCCACATTCAGTGCATCCAAGAAGTAACAAAATGTACCAAGATCTAAAAGTAGTGTTTTGATGGAGAGGAATGAAGAAAGACATAGCCATTGTATGTTGAAAGGTATTTGATTTGCCAACAAGTGAAGGTTGAACACCAACGACCATCAAGATTGCTGTAGCCATTTGATGTTCCAGAATGGAAATGGGAACATGTGACGATGGATTTTGTTGTTGGTTTGCTGAAACCAGTAAAAGGTCAAGAGGCCATTTGCACGGTGTACCAGTTTCAATCATATTGAACAAAGACTGAAGGTTCACATTGAACTTTGGGAAAAGTTCATATCAGGCTATGAGAACTAAATTCAACTTTAGTACAGCTATCCATCCCGAAACAGATGGTCAATCTAAGCGGACGATTCAAATATTAGAGGATATGCTTTGATCGCGTGTCTTAGAGTTTGGTGGACATAGGAGAAGCATCTACCTCTAATTGAGTTTGCTTATAACAAAAGTTATCACACCTCTATCAACATGGCACCTTATCTTCATTGTATGGGAGGAAATGCAGATCACCAGTTCATTGGTATGATGTTAGCGAGCGTAAGATTTTGGGACCAAAGATTATTGAACAGACTGTATAGGCTATCGAGAAGATTCGTAACAATATTTAAACGGCTCAAGATAGATAAAAAAGCTATGTAGATAAGAGAAGAAAGGATTTGGAATTTCTTGAAGGTGACAAAGTATTCCTTAAAGTGGTGCCTATGAAGGGAGTATTAAGTTTCGACAAAAAAGGAAAATTAAAACTAAGATTCATTGGCCCATTCGAAATATTAAGGCATGTCGAAAGTGTAGCATATCAGTTGGCCTTATCCCTTGAACTATCAACAGTACATGAGGAATTTCACGTGTCCATGCTCATAAAGTATGTCCCTAATCCGAGCCATATAGTGAATCATCAATCAATTGAGTTATAATGTGGTTTGAGTTATGAAGAAGTACCAGTCGAAATTATCAATTAAAAATTTCAAGCACTTAGAAATTAGGTTATCTCTTCAGTAAAAGTATGATGGCGTAATCACTCAGATAAAGAAGATACTTGGGAGTGAGAAGTGGAAATGCGAGACAAATACCCAAAACTCTTTGACATATTCCAAGGTAAATTTTGAGAATGAAATTTACTTTAAGGGGAGTAGATTGTAACATCCCAAATTTTTTACTGCGAATTAAATTTAAATTTGGGACCTAAGTGTGCTATTATTAAAGTTAAAAAATCTTATTAGTTATTAACCAATAGTTGAGGGCCTAAGTAGAAAGATACTTTAGAAATTAGATGAAATCATGCATAAAACATGTGCAAAAATGCTAATTGGTCTTGATTAATAATGATTTATTGACCACATGCATTATTCACACCACATTTCAAACCGATGTAATTGATTTGACCACGTAGATAAAGGAAATTGATTTGACCACATGAACCTAATTTTAAGCTAAATAAATTGGTTCGACCACATGATTTAAGCTATTGATTTTATCATTTTCATGACAACACACCATTTAAGCATTTACCATACCTAAAATCAAGCCATTTCATTTCACTTTTCCACACATGGTGAAAATTTTTCACTATAAATAGAAGACAAATCCAATACTAAATTACCCATCAACAACTATTTACACACTCTCCCTCTCTACCTCTATAACTTCGTCTCTCCACTTCCTCTCTTTCTCTTGTCATTTTGATATTAAATATAGTCATATACGTATACAATCACATGGAAATAATCAACTCCACAAGCGGCTCAAGGATCTCTTTTCAACAATAACTCATTTTATCATTTTCGATTGTCCAATAAAAAGGTAAGTTGTGCTTTATATTTATGGTGGCTAGTATTTATGTATGTAAAATTTCTACGACTATGTTATGTTTGGTCAATGTTACGTATATTTTATCAAGAATGGACTGGAGTTTAGTAGCGCTACACACAAAAATTTAGCACCATATAAGTTCGGTCTAATTTTCGTAGTTCCCAATGCAAGTTATGAATTTTTCGTAGAAATACATATATGAATTCATTATTCTTGCACGCTTATTGAAAATTTATTCTCTTCCCCATTATGTTTCTACTTTCAGATAATTGACGATTCGAGGCAGTCGGAACGGAGATGGCTTATGGTGGCAATAGTTTCAATAATATAATTTTTAAGCTGTCAAATTATTAATTCATTTGATTTTAAATGTTTTAAGATATTTCTTGTTCCAAGTTAATTTATTAAATTCATTGCATTATTTGAATTTTGGTAATTACTTAATTAATTTATATAATTATAATTAATACACATGAAATGTATTGAATGGACCACATGTTATGTTTAATTTTATAGCATGATCGTGCAAAGAATCAAATTTTACTTTATTACCATGTATTTCATCTAAATCACTTGACAGGTTATGTATATCTTTTCGTGACATTAATGCTTCTTTGATTCACTAATAGGTTAGATCAATTTAATTGGTTAAATATCTCAATGAGTTGGAAACTTGAGAATAAATGAAGTAGAGACCACGAATTCATGTCGAAAATTGTTAACCAGAAAAATGGATAAAGTAACTAATTAAATATATCCGGTGAATGATTAAATTTCAAGTTCAGTGTTTAGCGACGACTAAATTTCGACATCTGTGATTAGATGGGCAAAACAATCGTTTATACTAGTACCTAATTATAGAATCTCAAATTGAGGTAAAATACATATACAGCAAGTTAGAAAAAGTATTACGGGTTTATTGATTTATGTGATCTTATATATTCCAATAATTCAATCTTTTGCCTTTGGTACAAAGACTAATAATTAGATTAGGTGATATAGAGTCAACAAATAAGATCTAATTTTTGGAGTTTAGATAATATATGATCAATCCGATCGCTATGGCAGCTTTATGAAGTATTGTGACTTAATTATCGTAATTATAATAGTTTAGGGATTATTTGTAGTTAAAATAAATTTTTGTACTTAGTTGTAATTACTATAAAAATTGTGAACTTAATTTTAATTATAATGGAAGTTCTAAGATTACACGTGTAAGTAATTGTAAACTAATCGGATGTGAACTTTAATTAAAACTTCTATTTGAATGTGAAATTATTATTGTTTAAGAATTGAAATTATTCTATCTCTACAAATAGAGATTAGATGAAATATAGACATCCTACAGAATAAAACAATCATAATATATAATTCTATAGCGTTCAAATTTGGAGAGAGAAAAGAGAGAATAATTATTTCTTATCTTATTCAATTGTCTAGTCCAAAAATTAGTTCTTGATTTAATTAAAAGATGGTGCCCACAAATCGGTATAATCTTGACTTTGCTTGGAGGTTTGGAACATCAAATTCTTGGAATTAAAAGTTGAAAGCTCATTATCAAAAAACTTGGAAGTTTATGATTCAGAATTAATTCAAGAATTAATCATCGAATTTAAGTAAAAAAAAATTGAATCTTTTATTCTTGATATAACATGCACATAAACATCCACATGATCTTGTTTATTGAATTAACGATTTTTTTTTTATTTCTTTGTAATTCTACTTCCACATTCCAACACATGACCCTTGGAATTGTCGGGTGGTAATCCATTTGATGAACACTGCACGCCAATGATCTCTTGTTCATCATTAATTTATTACCTTAAGGCAATTAATTCATATATAACTACATATAGTAAAGCAAGGTCACATGATGCATAATTCTTCATAAATTTAATGACATAGCACGTAAGCCACATACAAATTACACAAGGTAAATGCAAATTTAGATAATTATTCATTAAGTGTAAACTTTCAAGTAATCTCGTTGGCAACATTTTTTTTTAAATACCGTATATTTATAAATGTATCTACATGCTTATTTGGGCCCAAAAATATGAGCATTTAATAGTGCAGACTGTAGAATAAATTGCCTTCCAAACTCAAGGAACCAGGAAATTTCACTTTGCCGATTTCACTAGGCAAAAATATTTCTTTTAGTGCCTTATGTGATACATGTGCAAATGTTAATTTAATGCCTTTATATGTGTATAGGGAATTAGGAGTTCGGAAAGTTGAAGAAACAAATGTTTCACTACAACTAGCAAATAAAGCATCAAATATCCAAGAGGCCAGTTGAGGATATACTCAACAAAGCAGAAAAATTGATATTCCTATCTGACTTCATTGTTCTTGACATAGAAGAAGATCAAAATATTCCTTATTCTTGGGTTGACCTTTCATAGCAACAGGTCAAACCTTAATTAATATGAGAAAATGTGAGTTGACATTGAGGGTAAAGGATGAACATAAAGTTTTTAAATTACACAATTCATTCAAATAACATTAACTTTGAGGTGTACAACTGTATTGATGAAGATGATCCACTAATTTCTAAGAAGAAAACCTAAAATTGATAGAATTCTTGGTAAAATTGATAGAATTCTTGGTAGAGATAAGAACAAGAGTTCAAGATTTGGAGAGCAAAAAGTTGATAGAAGACTAAAAAATGCAAGGTCTACAAGGCCAAAAAAGTTAATTTTGAACCACCATAATCAACTCCACTGCAAACACTAGCTAAAGACTTTATATTTAGGGTCCGTTTGATTGTAAAGATGGAATTGAATTGAATTGAAAGCGATTTTCAGGGGATTGAATTGCTTAAAAATTGTTTCCTGAGAATTGTAAATAATATATGTTTGATTGGTATAATTTTTCACGCAAAAAATGTTGAAATAAAAGTGTTTTTTGATGTTCGTTTGACTTTGTTTTACATGAAAATTGTCAATTATTACTGGTATTGGAGATAAAATTTGTTTCCATTGCAAAAAATAAAAAAAATTCAAGAAAATGATCTATTTTTTTGTGTTCGTTTGGCTTTGTTTTATATGAAAATTGTCAATTAAAAGGAAATATTTTTTACAATAATTCTTAGAATTTGTTTTCATTGTCCAAAAAAAAAAGGCTGGAATTTGAAAAACCACCATACCCATGGGAATTCATTTTCCCCAAAAAGCAAGAAAATGTGTACGTGTGGCGCAAAAGCAAGAAAAGGAATTGCCTAGAAAATTAGTCTATCAAACACCCAAAAATATTGAAGTTGAAAAATGATTTCCATTTTCCAAGGAAAAGAATTCCTATCAAAAGTGGCCTTAGCGTTTATTGAGAGGTAAGCCAATTTCTATCTCTTTTTATTTATTATGCTTTATGTATTTGCATTGCATGTAGTTATTACGTTGCACTCGTTTTAGACATGTTTTTATCTAAATAGAAGGGACATCAATTTTAAAGCCTAAAAAATAAAATCATTTATTTTATTTAAAGCAGTGGAAAAAGTATGTGACACATTTTTCAAGGCTCCAGGGATGTCAAAAAAATCTGGTTATCATACACACCACAATATAACTTATAAACTAATTTTTTGACTCTTGCATTTGTTTTCTTTCATTTTTCAAAGGAACAAGGATATCAAATAGGAGACATGCTTAACAAGTTGAAGAATGGATTAATCTTGTCCAATAAGCACTACAATGAAATAGTCTTTTGTAATGTTCAGAAAACGCTTCGCCTTTTGTAACGTTTGGACGTATGTTGCAAACATCAATGTTTTCATAGAGTAGAAAGATACTTCAACATTTTTGAATGTTCCTAATAACCTTTTTAATATTGCTTATAACCTTTTTACAACGTTTTTTAAAATGTTGCTAATAATATTTTTGCAACCTTTTTGAATGTTGCTAATAACTTTTTACAACGTTTTTTTAATGTTGCTAACAACCTTTTTTTAACATTTTTTGAATGTTGCTAATAATATTTTTACAACATTTTTCGAATGTTTCTAGTAACCTTTTTGCAACATTTTTTGGGTGTTGCTATTAACTTTTTTGCAACATTTTTTGACCATTGACATAGGTATTTTTTAACAACAATTTATGTAAATTGACTAAAAATTTTGAAAATGACTTGCGTAAAAGTTGATAATTTCATTACATATTTTTGAATCCATACACTTGAACGTTAGAATATGATACAGCACCATCTAAATAAAAAGAAGCTTTAAAATGAAACAAAATTTGGAATAAAATTTCGATAATATTTAGGCATGAAGAGCTTATTGCCACACTTGCAACTTGAGCTTATAGATAACACTCTAATGGCATACATCCTTTCGTTCTTCATGCATTCTTCGATATGCTCCCCACACAAGTCACGATTGTCGAAAAAAGTGCAAGAGAAGCATTGAATGGATATGAAAAAAAAAGCCTTTGTGTTTGAATTTCAATCAAATCATATGTTATTCACACTTTCTACAATTTTATGGTCAGATCTAATCTCTTTTCATATTTATTGGCGAGATACAAGAGAGTGTTTGATGTACATTAATACACATGTGAAGCAAGGCTGACATAGAATTTTAATAGAGATTCATTCCATCAAAACCAATGGTTGATTAATGTTCAATTCTTCCAAAACTAATGGTTAGTTTCTAGGTTAAAAGATTTATTCCTTCTATACATGTAAAAGGCATTACTCACCCTGACACCAGCTTTCATTCTCAAATGCCAATTATTTAACAAAATGGAGCCAGCCCAAGAAATTGAAAAAAGGCATTTGTTACAACAATTTATAGCTCAATTCAATTACTGATGAAGAAAATTGATTTATGTTCGACTACATGTTAAACCATTTGATGGTCCTAAAGCATAAGAAAACATCAAACAAATTTCAAACTACTGGCTGTAAGTTGAAATTAACACTTTTACCAAATATATTAGTTATAATAAATTAGACATCCTCTAACCTGTGGTTCAATGTTTGGTTCACCAGATTCATCACATTCTGCAAAGAAACTAATTGATATTAGCCACAGATAGTGTGACCAATGAAAAATCACTTAGTTTTGTGAAAAATCACTTAGTTTTGTAAACAACATCTATTTTAAATCCATGTTACCTAGCTCCCAATTTAAAATCAACTAATTGGAATCATATACTTCAGTATGATTCAATCTAAACTGAATCAAAGTAAATCCAGACCCCAATTAGGTTTAGAAATTTCGAAATAATTTGTGCATATGTTCCGAGTAATGAAAATGATTGTATGGTTGGTGACCATACTGATTTGTGGTACACCTCTTATAAAATGCAACATATTTGCCAAGTTTTACAGCACACTCAATCCCACTAGAGAAGATCAAATACACATTTCCTCTTCACCAAAGTCAGGGGAAATCCAGGGTTCGAGTTTAGTTAGGACGGATTGCCAACGTTGAACGCTTACTGTCAATGGTCTACGTTCGTGATAGCGGTGTTTTTTATTAATATTTAATTAAATAATATTCAAAAAATCATATAGATTAGAACTAGAAGAACTAGATACACCACTAGAACTACAACTGGGTACGAACTTTCATTTCAGATGAAAAAAATTGTTCTATAGTCTGTAAAATGCCCTAATTTATTTTTCAATCAAACAGTAATATGTATTAACAAAATGCAAATATTCAGTTTACAATTAAAGTTAATTAAACAAATATTATTATATTAACAAAGTTGAAATTATTTATGTACTTATATCAATTTTATGTTCTTGTGTGATCCCACTTTTCCGCAATCGATTTTTTGTTAACAAAAAGTGGAACCTTCTATTGGTTAAATAAGTTTTGTTGAAAGACTCCTTATGACCCTAAGGTCAATTTTTTTTTTTTATAAATTCATCCGTCATTAATTGACCAAACTCTCAAATCAATTTATTAGAGAAAAAAATCAAGAAGAGGGACAAATCACAAGTTAAAATGTTTCTAATTGCATTAAAACTGGTAAAATTGAACATATATTATTTTGTTTTGTTAAGTGTTAGAAATCAATGACTAACATGATGGTAAATCTATCAATATGTTTAATGAAGGGTGATAAGTTCGAATCTCATTCCTTGCACTTGTTTTGGTAAAAATTGTTGAAATACAAACATTACACAACATATTGCGATTGAAGATTTTCAAACCCAAGACCTCCAATTTAGCCCTCATTTGGCCGCCATTAATTTTCATTATATTACATTTCATTTTTCTCTATCCTATTTTCAACTACACAATCGTTCATAAATTAATATTACACATAAATCGAAAATTTTCCTGTTTTTCAACCACTCATTTTTCAAAAAACACAATTGCACCTATTTTCTTTTCTACAAAATGGGGACCAAATGGGGGCTTAATAGTGGAAGCACCAACCAATTGAGCTACCACCTACCAAGGATGTTTGTAAATAAAATGAATTTTCAGATATATAATGTAAATATTTCATCTGCTGTCAACAAACAAAAGAAAGAAATTCTTTTCGGAGGATCTAGCACACGCTGCTACGGGAGCTTGCTAGTTGCTAGATTTGCCCTTGACCAGAGTAAAATCCCAAATTTTGTAAAGCTTCCTGATATGGGACAGGTAGGAGAAGTGGAACATGAAGAAGAGGAAACACATAAGCTTGAAGAAGGAACTCAAGAAGAGCTTAGCGAAGATGCATGATGCGTTGATTTTCAAATACCAACTGGCCCTATAACAAGAGCTCAGTCCAAGAGGCTACAAGAAGCCTTACAAGGCTTGGTAGGATGTACACTTGAAGAAGAGACCAAGTCCAAGGCTAGCTCCAAAAAGTTGGGCTTACAAGAGGAGACCAAGATCATCAATCTTATTCAAGTCCAATCCAGTGAAGGCCCAATTACATTGGGTTAAGTCATTTAGTCATTTACTTTCTTAATAAGTTATTTGGACCTTAGTTATTTGGTTTTGGGCCTAGACTCTTATAATATTATGTTAGGCCTTTGTTTTAATTATTTTAATTGTTTTAGGCTTGTTTTAACCAACTCGTGTGGGGAGAATCCAAAAATTAGGGTTTTCTATTAGGTTTCCAAGCCAACTTAACATTATAAATAGGCTTTGAAACTCTTATTGTAGGGGGATGTTTTTGGATGATATACAATTGAGAGGATTTTATTTTCCTACTTTGTTCTTCAGCAAACTTTTTGGGAATTCCAAGTGCTAACTCGTGATTTCCAAAACTTTATAATATTGATTTCTGGTTCTTTATAGCCACAGGGTCAATATTCTTTCTTTACCTTGAACTCCTTGTTTGGGATGATTTGGGTTTGTACTCCAAGATATTGTTGTCGAGTCTCGTGACTTTGTTTGTAGAGGTTTGTATCATTTGGTATCAGAGCCAGGTTCCAAAATAGGTTTTCGTCTATCCTTTGTTTATTTCATTGTTTCCTTGATTTTCCTTGCCACCGTTCCTTTGTTACTTGATTTTTGTTCCAATTTCAAGTGTGTCCTTGCTTAATTGGACTTTTCCGTACCTTAAAATGTTTTTTCTTGTCTGTTTGTTCTTTAATCTGAAATTACATCCTATAAAAAAAACAAAAAAAGGGTTGTGGACAAGAAAAAAAAAAGTTGTGGACGAAAAAAAGGATTGTGGACAAAGAGAAAAGTTGTTGAAATTTCAGATTAAGGAAACAAACAGCAATCAATACGACTTAAGTTTGGGAAATTGACCTATCTTCCTACAATCTTGAGTCAATTAACCTATTATTAATTTTCCTTTTTCTAAAGAAGTTGGTATTTTCCACCTCCTTTTGTTTCCCAATATATATATATATATATATATATATATATATATATATATATATATATAACGTGTTCTCTTTCTTTTGCTTAAGTTCGCGTGTTCCAACCTTTCTTGATCTTATTCCTTACCCTTATTCGCTATTTGCTATATTGGGAACCATTTAGGGGATTGATATTATAAATTTGTTTGGTTTGATCAAGTGTTCACTTTGGTAATTGATTGATCAGTTCCTTTAGAACTTTGGAGGAGAACTTGTAAGAGGAAAAAGGCAAGAGTGAGTGAGCACATTCGAGGGTAAAAGCCAAGAATGAAATTAAGTAAAACACGAGTGATTGAGTGAACAATTTCTAAGTGTAAACACGTGAGAGAGTGATTAAGATTCCTTTATTTTATCTCACAATTGTTCTGCAGCTTTTATCCCAAAGAGGTAGTGAAGGTGAAAACTTTGACCAATTCATGATGCTTTCAGCCATTCAACAACAGTTTGAACGCATGAACATGATTTTTGGGGAAATTCAAGATAGGATGAATAGACAAGATGTACACATTAATGAAATACAACGAGGACCTCCGGCTCAAGTGCATATGGCCTAGAAGACCAAATCCATAGCCTCCTAGTAATTTCGACGAAGAATTTAAAGAAGAAGCTCACTTTGATAATGATGTGGCTTCTAATGCTAGTATGGAAGGAAATAGAGGAGCTCGGAACCATAGGCCAAGAAATGTTGCTCGAGGACATCGGGAAAGAGATGTGTTAGATCGAAACACTGGTTCAGTCAAGTTGTCTATTCTCTCCTTTCAAGGTGAAAATGACCCTGACACTTATATTGAATGGGAACGAAAGGTTGAACTTGTCTTTGATTGCCATAATTATTCAGAGGAAAAGAAAGTTAAGCTTGCAGCTGTAGCTTTCAATGATTATGCCATAGTTTGGTGGGATCAATTGGTCATAAGTAAGCACAGGAACCCGAAACCTCCCATTCTCATTTGGGGGACATGAAAGCGGCCGTGCTAAAAAGGTTTGTTCCTTCGCATTACTATCGAGACTTACATATGAAACTATAGTCTTAAACAGGGTTTTAAGTCCCTAGAGGAGTACCACAAGGAGATGGAGATAGTCATGATTACGGCTAAAGTGGAGGAGGACCGAAAAGCTACTATGGCAACATTCATTTGTGGTTTAAACTGAGAAATTGCCAATGTAGTAGAATTGCAACACTATATGGAACTTGAAGATGTAGTGCACATGGTCATGAAAGTAGAGAGGACATTTAAAAAATGTGGCCATTCATCATCTAAAGTGGAAGCCACGAGCTCATCTGGTTGGAAGCCAAAATAGAGCTTTTCTTCAAGGCAAGAATAGCAAATAGTGTCCAAACAAAAAGAAGAAAAACTCGTAGCCAAGACTCAACCCAAGAACAAGGAGAGAGGTAATACATCTTCTCAATCTCGAAGGGCTAGGGATATTAAGTGTTTTCATTGGTTGGGATCAGGTCATATTGCTTCACAATGTCCCAACAAGCAACCATGATCTTATTGGAAAGTTGTGAGATCGAGTCGGAAGAGGAGGAAGATTGTGAGTCCATGTCGTTGCTTGAAGAAGCTAGTGAAGTGGAGTATGCTATTAATGTCATTGCATTAGTTGTTTTGAGAGCTCTCCATGTTCAGGCTAAAGAAGATGGTGATGAAATGCAAAGAGAAAACATCTTCTACACTCGCTGCCATGTACAAGAACGAGTTTGTGGGTTGATAACTGATGGGGACAGTTGTGTTAATGTGGCTAGCAAATTAATGGTGGAAAAGCTCGGTTTATGTACCACATGACACCCGAGGCCTTATATGCTGCTCAATGAAAGTGGAGAGATTAACCAAGCAGGAATAGTTTCATTTTCCATTGGATAATACAATGATGAAGTTTTATGTGACGTTGTTCCTATGCAAGCAAGTCATATATTGCTTGAGAGGCCATGGCAGTTTGATAGGCGCACTATTCAAGATGGATACAAAAATAGATACAGCTATAACAAGGATGGAGAGAGTATTACACTTGCACCACTGCCACCTCAACAAAGTGTACAAGGAGTAGAATCGTATCAAGAAGTCCATTGCTGTCAACAGACAGCAACTTGAAATCGTGGTCAAGGCTGAGCATGACTGAAAGAAGAGTGAGCAAATTAGGAATAAACTGAAGGGTAAAGAAGAAAAACAAGAGAATTCAACACAAGTGAGGAAGGACGAAAGAGAAATGAGTTTTTATGCAAAAGAGAGAAATGAAGAACGATTGTAATTCTAATAAAATGATGATCTTGTTTTTGCATAAAGAAATATATTTTTCTATCCCTAACCTTGATTCTATTCTGCCTAGTGTAGCTATTTCACTTTTACAGGAGTTTGGTGATGTTTTTCCTGAAGAAATACCCTCGGGTTTGCCACCACTTAGAATAATTGAGCACCAAATCAATTTTATTCCCAGAGCTCAAATTCCAAACTGCCCGGCTTACTGCAGCAGTTCTGAAGAAACTAAAGAATTGCAACGGCAAGTAGAAGAGCTATTAGCTAAAGGACACGTCCGTGAGAGTATGAGTCTGAGTGTTGTACCTATTTTGCTAGTTCCTAAGAAAGATGAAACATGGAGGATGTGCGTTGATTGTCAAGCCATCAATAAGATAACGGTAAAGTATCGACACCCTATTCCTCGATTAGATGACATGCTTGATGAACTACATGGTTCCACTATTTTTACAAAAATTATCTTGAATAGTGGTTATCATCAAATTCGCATGAAAGAAGGAAATGAGTGGAAAACGGCTTTTAAGACAAAGCATGGACTATATGAGTGGTTAGTAATGCCTTTTGGCTTAACTAATGCACCTAGTACCTTTATGCGACTTATGAATCATGTCTTACGTGCTTATATTGGAAAATTTATTGTTGTATACTTTGATGATATCTTAGTTTATAGCAAAAGCCTATTTGATCATATTAATCATTTGAGATGTGTACTTGAAGTCTTAAGACGAGAAAAGCTATATGGTAACATAAAGAAGTGCACTTTCTATTTGGATAGAGTTGTTTCCTTGGTTTTGTTGCAAGTGCTAGGGGTGTTGAGGTAGATGAAGAGAAGTCAAAGCCATCAAAGAATGGCCCACACCAACATCCATTTCAGACATAAGGAGTTTCCATGGTCCAGCTGGATTTTACCGAAGATTTGTGAAGAATTTTAGCACAATTGTAGCTCCTTTAACCAAAATCATCAAGAAAGATGTCGGCTTCAAGTGGGGTGAAGCACAAGAAAGAGTGTTTCACACCTTGAAAGAAAAGCTAAGTTCCCCTCCGTTATTACTTCTACCAGATTTTTCTAAAACCTTTGAAATTGAATGTGATGCTTCTAGTATTGGTATAGGTGTTGTTCTAATGCAAGGCAAACGACCCATTGCTTACTTTAGCGAGAAACTTAATGGTGCAGCTTTGAATTTTTCAACCTATGATAAAAAGCTATATGCCTTAGTGAGGGCATTGGAGACGTGGTAGCATTATTTGTGGTCCAAAGAGTTTGTCATTTATATAGACCACAAATCGTTGAAGCATTTAAAGGGCCAAAGCAAGCTAAATCATAGGCATGCCCGTTGGGTGGAGTTCATTGAGATTTTCCATTTGTGATTCAATACAAAGAAGGTAAGGATAATGTGGTAGCCGATGCTTTTCATGCAGGTATGTTCTTGTTTATACTCTTAGTGCTAAATTCCTAGGATTTGAGCATAGTAAAGAGATTTATGAGAATGATTTAGATTTTGGTAGTGCTTTTGCTTTTTGTGAAAGGGGTACATTTGAAAAATTTTATTGGCAGGATGGTTACTTGTTTTGGGAAAACAAACTTTGCAATCCTAAATGTTCTTTACATGAATTACTTGTGTGTGAATCACATGGAGGTTAATGGGGCATTTTGGAATTTCTATAACTTTAAATATGTTCAAAGAACATTTCTTTTGGCCTCATATAAAGCAAGATGTTAAGAAAATCTGTTCTAGATGCATAACATGTACGAAAGCAAAATCTAGGGTTAAAGCACATGGAATATATGCCTTTTACCTGTTCCTACACACTTCATTCCTTGTCACAAAACTGACGATGCTACTCATGTAGCAAATTTATTCTTTCGTGAAGTAGTGTGTTTGCATGGAGTCCTTAGAAGCATTGTTAGTGATTGAGATGTTAAATCTCTTAGTCATTTTTGGCGTGTTTACTAAGTTGGGAACAACTTTGTTATGCTCTACTACTTGTCATCCCCAAACAGACGGTCAAACCGAGGTAGTAAATAAGACTTTAGGAGCCTTGTTACGAGATGTTCTTAAAAAGAATCTAAAGTCTTGGGAAGCTTGCATTCCTTTCATTGAATTTACATACAATAGGTCAATGCATTCTTCTACTAAATTTTCACCTTTTGATATTGTTTATGGTTTTAATCCACTAACTTCGTTGGATTTGTTGCCTCTGTCTGTCAATGAGATTCTGGATTTGATGGAAAGCATAAGGCTGGGTGAGTAAAGAAAATTCATGAAGAAGCACGACAACGTATTTTGCACAAGAACGAGCAAGTTGCTAAACGAGTCGATAAAGGAAGAAAACAAGTCACCTTTCGACCTGGTGATTGGGTTTGGGTTCATTTGCGCAAAGAGAGATTTCCTAATCACTGGAATTCTTAGTTGAAATTGCGTGGGGATAGACCATTCCAAGTTTTGGAGAAGTTCAATGATAACGCATACAAGATTGATCTTCCCACTGATTATCAAGTTAGTTCAACCTTTAATGTGACTGACCTTTCTCCTTTTGATATAGGTGCAGATTCGAGGACAAATCCTTTTGAGGAAGGAGGAATGGAACATGAAGAAGAGGAAACGCACAAGCTCGAAGAAGAAACTCAAGATGAGCTTGGAAAGGATGCATGAGACGTTGATTTTCAAATACCAACTAGCCCTATAACAAGAGCTCAGTCCAAGAAGCTACAAGAAGCCTTACAAGGCTTGGTAGGATGTGCACTTGAAGAAGAGACCAAGTCCAAGGCTAACTCCAACAAGTTGGGCTTACAAGAGGAAACCAAGATCATCAATTTTATTCAAGTCCAATCCAGTGAAGGCCCAATTACATTGTGTTAAGTCATTTAGTCATTTTCTTAATAAGTTATTTGGACCTTAGTTATTTATTTGGTTTTGGGCTTAGACTCTTATAATATTATGTTAGGTCTTTGTTTTAATTATTTTAATTGTTTTGGGCCTATTTTTTAACCAATTCATTTAGGAAGAATCCGAAAATTAGCGTTTTCGAGAATTCCAAGTGCTAACTTGTGATTTCCTAACCATTATGATATTGGTTTATGGTTCTTTATAGCCATAGGATCAATATTCTTTCTTTACCTTGAATTCCTTGTTTGGGATGATTCGGGTTTGTACTCCAAGATATTGTTGTCGGGTCTCGCGACGTTGTTCGTCGAGGTTTGCATCCCTTCCTATCGAAAACAATGCATAATAGAAACACTGTCTCAAATTTAAAAGACTTATATGAAAGAACAAATGAAGAGCAAAACATAATCAAAAGAAACCTTCAATGTTGCAACTTAGATAGAAATATGGAGACCAAGGCTACAATGCTTTTATAGATGTGGATTTTTACGTCCTAAGTATCATTAACGTAGAAACTTGTAGATCAAAAGGTGTTAGAAACAAAAGAAATCAAATTTAGAAGTTTTGAGATTTGGAGGTTGAAAGTAATTCTATAATGAATTTCAAGGCTCATATACTTACTACACAACAGAGTTAAGGCTGCATTGGAATTTAAATATGAATGAAAACTTGTATCCATGGACTACTGCTTCTTAGTTCCCAAAGCTCCTATGTAATCAGGTACAGCTCTATCAAGCTGAATTGTGGACTCCTTAATCCCCAAACTATATTCATTCAACCTCTCACACCCGCCTCTCAGCTCTAATCTGCAAATCCATCTTTCAAATGTTTCCTTTATGTACTATGATTTGCGATTCTAACAGGAGCCACCAATCCTTAGATTTCTTCCATATCAATAGTGAAGCAAACAACAGTTAGTTTTATAAAGACTGCCGTTTTATTAGAAGTTTGAATGAAATACAAATATTTTTCTTTCCACATTATTACTCCATGCTTTTGGGCTAGAGATCTTTAAAGAAAGCAACATGGAGAAGATTAGTTAAAGAAATGTAAAAATAAAAATGAGATACGCACAGGCATGGGTAGTAATCAACTAACCACAACCTTTTAAAGCACAAATTAAGATGCATAGAATATTAAATTACCACCAGATAATGAAGAACACTTTCCCGGCACTGTTTTCTACCCACAAACAAGTGAAATAATGATGCAAAGGGAAAGCTTTATCTTAAAGCACACACTTCCAATAACTGAAAGCTGCTTGAAGAACAAGAAACTATATCCAACTATTTTATCAATCTTTAAAAATCCTTAATAATGAAGGAAAAGGAAACAAAAACATAATTTCTTGAAGAACATTGAGAACTTACCCTTGACTGGATAGTGGCACTCTCAAGTCTGCAACAGTAAGACAATCAGAAAATTCAGAGCAATAGAAATTGGAGGCTATCGACGACCTTTGACTGTGGAAAATAGGTGGTTGGTGTCGGCAATTGAAAATCGACGATCGATGATGGTGATTTGGTGAGAAAATAGGAGAAACAGCGAGTGGAGTGAGAGCGAGAAAAAGAGAGAGATGGAAAATTATTAGGTTTGAGTTGTGTTTTGGAACTTGTTTTTATCCCGTGACTTTTGGAATGAATTCAACCTGCCTTCTCACCCAAAACTTGAACTCAACTTTCTAAATGTCACTGTTTTTGTAACATTTACTAAACGTTGCAAAATGTTGTAAAGTTAATCTTTTTGCAACCTTTATTAACGTTGACATTCACTAAACACTGCAAAATGTTGTAAAGTTAATCTTTTTGCAACGTTTATTAACATTGCAAAAAGAGAAACATTTTGTAACGTTAAAAAAACATTGTTAAAAACTGTATATCTAAATATTCGCAAATTCATTGAACGTTGCTATAGAATGAACTTTTAACAACGGCTAATAAATGTTGCAAAAATTGAAACATTACGCAACATTAAACGAACTTTGTGAAAAAACTATATATCTAAATATTCGCAGCAATTCACTAAATGTTGCTATGGAATGAACTTTTAACAACGGCTAATAAACATTGCAAATAATAAAACTTTTTGTAACACTCAATAAACGTTGCAAAATGGCAACTTCAGCAACATTTATTTAAGAAATGTTGCAAAATCTCAATTATGTTTACCATTTACAAACATTCACTTACATTTTCGTTGCAATAGACACCTTTAGCTACATTCAAATAACAAATGTTACATTTTGTGTGTTGCAAAATACTATTTTTGTTGTACTGAAGCTCCCCCCAACATCGAACAAAAATTTGGGGGTACCTTCTTCCTTTCTTTCCCGTTCCTTTATATTGATCGACTATACTCTAAGACATTGATGATAGTGTCTACTTTAAGTTTGAGGGTGAAAAACATTGTGTTCTTAGTTTTAGGGATTATGTGGATTGTGTGCTTATTGCTTTATTATATACAAGAAAAATGTAAAAAAAAAAAAAAAATTGCAAAATTTTTTAAAAATATATTTTTTCCCTACTTTGTTTTTTTATTTGCTTGCTTTGTGTGGGTTAGATAGAAGATCTATTCACTTTATCAATAATCGAGCCGAATCTGGTGTATCATAAGGAATTTGTCTTTTCTAATGATTCCTACAGATTAGATAAAAAATAATTCTTGAATGAGGCCAAGGATGAGTTGAAAAAGAACTCTTTATTGGTTCTACCTCCTATTTTTTATGAAGAGAATGAATCTTTTTTCTCGAAGGATAATAAAAAAAAGGGGGTCCGGATCTCCTGCGAGAATGATTTGGAAGGTCCAAAACCAAAGGTAGTGATATTTGCTACCAACAACATAATGAAGGCAATCAATCAATATAGATTGATCTGAAATCTGATTCAAATCCTGGCCGACAATAATAAATATATTTAAAATTGTGTGTTGACTTATAAACTTCGAATAGGTTATGTGCTTTGATTAATGGATGTTTACCAATGTAAGACTTGATACTATTTGCGCACATGAAGTAAGTTTCACATTGCGAAGTAATGAATTGATTCTTATGCTTGGTAGGTTAAAATAGTAGAACTTGAATGCTAAAATTAAAAATTAGTAATAAGTAAATAAAAATACTACATTATACTTTCTTAGACCAAATTTAGAATAGTTTGAGAGTGACTTAACTGTTGTAGGATGATATGGATATGAATGGGAATTCCATATACTTGTATAGATTGTCTAGATCAATTAGGGGTGTCAACGACCCGAGCCGGCTCACGAGTTGAAAATCGAGGCTCTAGCTTGATTCGAACTTTTTGAAGACGGGTTTTTTGGCTCGAGCCGAGTCGAGCAATAGCTCGGCCAAAAAATGAGACTCAGCTTGGGCCTTGTCGAGCCGAGTTGGGCTAGGTTTTTTCTTTTTTCTTTCTCTTTCTTGTTGTTTATGAAGGCAAGCGGCTGCCGAGACAAGTGGTCGCTACCTTAGGCAGCTCATTTTTTTGAGCTAGCCTCGAGCCACATGGGTTGGCTCGAGCTTTTTGTGGGTCGAGCCATGGGCAGCCGGACCCCGTGAGCCCTTTTGTCATCCCTAAGATCAATGTGATGAAATTAGATAAAAATCTTAACTCAGTGGTTTTTTTTTTAATAAACGTTTAATGAGAGCATTGCTCTATTTATGACAAAAATATAAAAAAAAAAAAGTGCCATATTGTGAAACATCTCTTCGTAGCATTTATTACTTGCTTGTTATCTACTGTATGCTTGCAAAAAATCAAACGATTACATATCACTTGAAACATACTTTGAAAGAAAGAAACGTGATCTTTAAGAAAATTCATGTGGCATGCAAACATAATGTGACGGCAATATCTTTAAATGCTAAAAATTATTGTAATCCATGAAGAAAGTCGAAAATATGTATGATTAAGGAGTATGACCCATCATATACAAGCATTACGCATATTAGTTTTGATAAAATGTAGTAGAATAATATTGTATGAAAATGATCCAGCTTATATTGAACAACTCAAATGAGGCTATATCAAATCAACAAGATATCATATTTCTCTAGAATTTTTTATACAAATAAGTTTCAAAAGACTAGAGACATTGACTTTCAATAAATTCACACAAGTGATGATGCGGTTGACTTATTCACATAAATGTTGCATACGTCTACATTCAAGAAATTGGTACATGAAATAGAAATGTTAACTCAAAGATCTACAATGTATTATATTCTTTTTCCTTAGCTCATCTTTTGTCCCATTGACATTAGGAAGACTGGCTCTCAATATTCTTCTCTTAGTCTTATAACATTTTTTATTTTTATTTTTTTACGCACAAATGAAACCTTGTTGAAGTGCGTACATGTTTTTTTGTTTTGTTTGAAGAGTCCTTCGAGTATTTTGATTTTACATTATTATTATTATTATTATTATTATTATTATTATTATTATTATTATTATTATTATTATTATTATTATTATTATTATATCAATAAAAAGAGGCACATTACATTCATTAAAAAAAAAAAACAAAACAAAACAAAAAGGTATTTGCCTTGAGTAATTGAGCATGAGAAGAATTTACCATGTCGTTCATCTTTCTCTCTACACAACCCTTCATTCCTAAGCATTTGAGCCACAGCTACTCACCAGTGTCGATATTGACAATAATATGGTGCGTGTCAAAGCGACAACCAATTGGCCATCCAATGCCTCTTCACATTACTTCCATTTCTAGCAACCATTTGTTGGAAATAACAATAGAAAAAGAGATGAAGATGAAAACACAAGAAATGGAGTAATTTGTAAGACTTGGACACATAGTAAATGTTGTCTTCAAATGATATTTGCCTCCTCTTCAAATGCTTGAAAGTGAATAAGAATAGGAATTTAAAAGATTAATTAAGCCTTATGAAGCACACCAAAGCATGATTAAATTCTTAACTATGAGCAATGTGAAAACTTGAAAGTGAATATGAATAGGAATTTGATAATCTTTCCTTTGATTATAAGGATTATTGTATGTAATATATGTTTGCTACGGAAACTATCACTTTTTTAAAGTTTTCCATCATCACATCTCGAAATAGTTCCAACTCTTCATAAAAAGATGAAACTTTTCAGCCAAAAGCCACTAGATTTCCAACCTAAAAACTAGGCTAACGACTAGTTTTATACCCCATGCGATTGCATGGCAATAGGCTTTTAGCCTCGGGTGCTACAAGTGGGTGCCACGTGATCGCACGGGCAAAAACTTAAGACCTTATCTATTTTATAGGCCCAATAATCAACCCACTTATTAATTATGATTTTGAACAACAATATTTCTAACAATCCCTCACTCGTTCAAAATCAATCACATATTCATTTATCAACACTTATGTATAAAGATTTATATCTTTTTGATTTGAATCAAACTATAGTGTAAATCACACAAAGTATTATCAAAATTTCAAGTCGCACGAAAGCATTGATCAGTTTTTCCCTGTAATAATACCAATAAAATCACACGTTCAAGTATTATGTTTTCACAAATTCATGGCCTTGCACTTATCCTATTTATTNAAAACAGTTTCATCTATTAATCACCTTTTAATTCTTAATTCAAGATTCACAAATCTAATGTAGTTTCAATCAAATTCTAATATTGTGTTCAATTTACCTCGCTCAAGTTCTTATTGAGCATATTTAACTAATTCAATTTTATATCCTTATGGGAATCAATCTTAGTTAAACGAAAATATCAGTTCTAGGAATTTATTTAATGACAGCAATAATTAGCGTAGGTAGATATACATGCTATACTAAATTATTGAATTTTACTAAATCTAAAACTCACCTCTTCACTCATAAAAGATTTATAAAATCATTGAATTATCGATCAAGTAATTTAAAATATTAAATACATGAATCAAATCAACACATAAATTTTAAAAGAACAAGAATCTTGAATAAAAGAAATAAAGTGTCTCAAATAGATTACATTGTTCACCATAATATATGGTTTAGCTACTCATAATAATAGAATAATAACAAAAGTTTTGCATTGAATACGTCACTAGGTTTTGAATTGAAATGTAGAAAAAGTGGATGAATTTTACATCAAGTTCCTCTTCTTGTTCCAACACTTGATTCCAAAGTCTTGATTGCTTGTTTTTCTCCTTTTATTTCGCTCATTAATTCTCCAAATTATGTTCTATATCTCTCAATGTGTAGAACTCATCAAAAGTGCCTTCATTCTTGTATTTATACTTCACTTTTTTCAAATTTGGGGTTTTTATGGGTTTTAAATGGGACGAAAATCCACGCCTAAATGCATCTAGCGGACATTCTTGGGAAAATTAAGCATTGCACCTCCTTTAGTATTTTTATCATAACTTTCTCTCTTGATATCCAAATGAAGCGATTCAAATTGGGTTGTAAAAATAACTCAAAGAGATACAATTTTACTATAATAGCTTTTTGCAAACGTTCACTAGGCCAAAAATGGGTCTCAATCTTCAACTAAAAATCTGGAACATTTTCATGCGGTTGAAAATTTGATTTGTTCAAATATTTTGGCCATATTTCACTTCTTTTTTACTTCTTATTGCATTCAATTGACACTAGCATTCTCAAATCTTCATTGTGAAGTCCAACACAACTTTTGAGTATTTACACTTTAGTTCCCAAACTTTAGATCTTGCTTTTTTCCACCAATTTTCGCTTCTTTCTACCAATTCCACTTCCATTCATCGAGTTTCACCTAATAAAATGAAGTATACAATAAATTAGGTTATATTTGAGAAAAAAGAACTATTAAATGTCTATATTTTACGTCCAAATAAGTGTATCAAATACACTTATCAGACACCACCTCAAATCCGCATAGGTGAAGTATTTTGGTATCTTTATTACTTTTTAGAGATACTTTTGTCCCGTTTTGAACTTCATTAAGAGTTTTATAAACACACCCCTCCAGCCATTACAACCACCAATATTTTTTGAGGATAGAGTTTTGTTGTAAGTTGTTATAGCTCAGGAACTTATCTACTTACGGAATAACTTGTTATTACCCTTTGACCTAGATATACTTAGTATATTTTGGTAAGTTTGCCATCATTGGTGGACTCTATTCAATGAATTTCAACCCCATCCTTTTCAATGTTGATCTTACTAATCCTCTTGCAAGAGGGATCAATTAACTTTTCACTAGACTTAACATATGTAAAGAAAAATTATTTTATATTTGATTAATTTTCTCACGTACTCAGAGTCTTAGACTCATATATCTAAAGTTTCCATTAAGATGGCTTCATTATCACATAAGATAGGTATTGAAGAAATATCCTTTGCATCCAAAGGAATTTCATAGAAAAGATCCCTTAACCAAAACAAATGGGCTACCAAGTTGCGCTACATCCCTTTAATTGTTCTACAGTGTCATTGTCGAGAATTCTTGTCCTCTTTTCCACATCCATAGTTGTTCCATTGCCACTAAGCCTCTTTTCCTATTTCGGCCAATACTACAAACTCTAACTCCATTGTTGAGTGTGTAATATATGTTTGTTTATTAGACTTCCAAGAAACTATACCTCCTCCTAGAGTAAATATAGAACCAGAACTCGATATCCAACTATCATTAGTATATCCTTCAAGGATAGTTGAGAACTTTGTATATTGTAGTACAAGATTTTTAATTTTTTTCAAGTAACCAAGAACCCTTGCATTGTCTTTTTTTTTTTTTTCAATGTTTAGAATTTGGAATACTATTAAGTTTACTCAAGGCAAATGCAATATCCAGTCATGTACATTGTGCTACATACACAAGACTTTCAATTGTACTTGCATATTCAATCTGAGCTATTGCTCTTCCATTGTTCTTTACTAACTTGATATTTGGATCCAACAGGTTATTTGTCTCTTTAATATTCAAATGATCAAACTTATTTATCACATTCTTAATATAATATGAATAGCTTAATGAATAACCCTCACTATCCTTCTTAACTTTAATATCAAATAATAGTGTCCACTTGTTCAAGGTCTTTCATTTTGACCACGTCATTACTAATAATTAACATATCATCCAAATATAGACACACATCAAATACTTTAATATATAAACATTTATCTACTAAATTATGAATAAAACCATTTGACATAATATTAGTGTCAAATTTCTCATCTCACTTTTAGGTGCTTATTTTCAGCTATATAAAGACTTAACTAATTTGCATATTATATATTCATTTCTTAGTAGAATGAACCCATATAGTTGTTTCATATGTGCATCCTCCTCTAGATCCCCATTTTGGAATCTCGTTTTGACATCCATTTGATGCATATGTAAATCAAATATTAAGCTAATGCAAATAAAACATTATCAAGTTTATTGTAGCTACAGGTGCATGTATGTCAAAATAGTTGATTCATTCTTTTTATCGATATCCCTTAGCTACCAATTCAACTTTATAAGTATTGAGTTTACCATCGGATTTATATTTCCTTCCAAACACCCATTTACAATCATCGATTTAGATCTTTTTTCTAAATCAACAATTTCCCAAGTGTTATTAAATATAATAGAATCCATTTCATCAACTATTGTATCTTTCCAACATATGCATTCTCTAAAAGACATTGCTTCTTTATAAGTCGAAGGATCACTTTAAACTTGAAGAATAAAAGGGATTGTTTTTACAACATCCTTCCTATCTCTATCAGCTAAGTGGAGAGAAATAAGTTGGAATTTATTTCATTCGATCCTAGACCCTTTTCTTTTCTAACTCTCTTATTTCTTCAAAGATCACTTGATAGTTCAACATCTCTCATAGATGTTTCCACTTGTGATTCTCTAGAAGTGGGATTGTCTAAATGAGTTTCATTTGAGAGTTCCTTGTTGTCAATACATTCTCGAAGAACTCCATATCACTTGATTCTATTGTAACATTGGATTCTAAGTTTAATAATCAATGGGCCTTGCTATTTGAAGTATATCCCATAATGGTACATTTTATACCTTTAGGGCTTAATTTGGTTCTCTAAGTATTCGGGCTTAATTTGGCGCTTCCACACTTTAAAATAATTTATTTTTGGTTTCCTTCCTTTCCATATTTCATAATGGAGAAACCTTATTCTTTTTCAAAGGAATCCTATTTACTATATGACATGTACTAAGTAAGGATTCACTCCACAAATTAAATTGTAATTCAGCACTTAATATCATGGCATTAATCATTTCTAAGAATATTCTATTCTTTCTTTCTGCTAAACCATTTTGTTCAGGTATAAATGATACAGATAAATGGTGCATAACGTCATTTTATTCACAAAATATGTTGAATTTAATTGAGAAATTCTCCTAATCTTTCATTTCTAAGAGTCTTTATTTATCTTCCTAATTGATTTTTTTTCATACCTTAAATGTATTAAATGCTTCATCTTTATGTTTAAGTAGGTACACATAAGTAACCTAGAGCAATCATTGATGAATTTATAAAATATGTATCACCTCATCTTGTTAACATATTATTCAATTCACAAATATCGGCATGCACAAGTTCAAGTAATTGTGATATCTTTCTACATTATGAAAGGGCTTTTTAATCATCTCATGCAAATTTCTCATTTTTTAATTTATCAAGTTCACAATATATTAAACCACATTTAACCTTTCTTTTCATAGTACTAATACAGGTGTATGTGCTACTTTACCATGCCATAAAATAAAGGAATCAATCATATATGTAAAAGAATTATTATTATTATTTAAAATCATCCTCCAGAGTACTTAATTTGATCATTCCTCCACTTATACTTTGGGTTAATACTAGTTTTCCCGACTCAAATATAGATTTTATTTTTCGATTTTTCTAAAAGAACCTCACTTGCTAAGTTTCCATTCATTTCTGATACACGAAGAACATTGGCCAAAGTAATCTTTTTTCGCAAAATGAAGATGATAGCTATGTTTCCTTTTACGATCACTTTAGATCTTCCTTCATTTCTTATTTGAATTTATTGTCCATCAACAATGTCATAATAAGCTTTGAAAAGTGACTTATCATTAACAAACATGGATGGTAGCACATATGTCATACCATCATCTTGAAACTTTACTTTGGATTGCATTTATTTTGCTCACTGTAGCGATAATCTCTTTAACAGAGTTTACATCCCTCTTTCTTTGATTGCTTTTTATGCCTGCAATCTCATGCATAGTTTTCTGATTTTTCACAAACATAGCAAGATCCTTTAGACTTCTTTTTGAAGTTTCCTTGATCCTTTTTAGGACCAAAAGACTTTAGGGTTTTTGTATTTGTTGGAGTGATCTATATTTTCCACATCATTGGTTTTTAAAAAGCCATCATAAGAATTTTCGATCATTTTCGTGCTCTTGATCCTTCCTCTATGCAAAGAGTTTTTGTATTGCTTCCAAAAAAATTTATCGGAGTTTGAAGAATCTTCTTCCTATAAGCTTTCTATGTTGGAAGCAATTTAGCAATAATTGCTCTTACTTGAAATGATTCGAAAATTTCAATCGTCACCGCCTTTGATTTATTGACAATCACTTGAAGTTCATATACTTGAGGCATCAAGGGAATGCCATCTAACATTTTAAAATCAAAGTATTTTGAAATTAAAAACTTCTTAATACACTCCTTCTCGGCTTTTTATTTGCTTTCAAGCTCTTTTGAAATATCCATTTATCGAAATAGTGTTGGTGTAGAGATCATACAAGTGATTGGAAAGAGCATTAAGGATGTGATCACGGCAAATCAATGTCTTCTTGTCTTTTCTTTCTCTTGGCCCGTACTTCTTCAAAAATCTTCATCAGTTGCTTCAACAATTGGTTCCAAACTCGGATCAAGTACATAGAAGATCTTTAACACCATTAGAAGAAACTTGATTTTATTTTGCCACTGGGTGAAGTTTGCTACATCAAACATATCCAAATGAACCAAATCTTAGTTCATTAACTTGAAGGTTGTTGAACTCCGACAATTTAAAATTTCATTGAGTTAATCAAAACAAGTTTAAGATTGAGTTTAAATCTCAGAATAAGGTCATCATATTATGGCGAAACTCCCAGATTAGTTCAGATCAGCTCGATATAACTTCCAGCTCAGCTCGACTTATCTTCAAAAGGAAGGAACTACCGCAATCATTTGGGGAATATCGTCATTCTAATTCCTAGCTCCAAGACTGACATCACACCTTTATCTAACCCAATAACTTTAGGACACATAACGAATATCATTGAGCACTCCTAATTGTGACAAATCACAATTTCATAATGACCACTCCCTAGCCCAACACTAACTTGGCACATGGGAGCCGACCTCAACAACTAATCAAATTTGGTCAATCGCAAACACATTAAGATCGGCATTGTAGCATATTTGATGTAACACGAACAAATTTTCCTATTCCCTACTGTAAATGGGATAACAATGGTCTTTCGTAGGGACCAAGCTCAAATGATGTATGAAACTCACTTCAAACTCTTTCCATCGAATGCAAAAAAAAATCTTATCTTATTGTCTCAGCAAATATTTTACCATTTCAACACAATTTATGCATTTTAGCTCAAATTACCTCTTCCAAATCATAAATTAAGTTGACAAAAGTGACCCAATCATTTTTTTACGTCTGGTTGTCAAAATAGTTTCCATCTCCATCGCAGTAGGATATTTGTCTCGAACGCTCTAAATTCGTTTAAGGATTCAAATGACCAATAGTTCGAAAGATTAATCAAGCTTTATGAAGAACATAAAAAGCAAGCTTTATGAAGAATATGAAAAGCACACGTACCTTCAATATGAACAATATGAAAACTTGAAAGTGAATATGTATAGGAATTTGATAATCTCTCTTTGATTATATGGATTGATATATATGGAAAATTATCATCTTTTTATAGTTTACCATCACCACATCTCGAAATGTTCCAAATTCATATGAAAATATGGGACTTTTCATCCAAAAGCCACAAGATTTTAAACCAGGTCCATGCGATCGCATGGGCAAAACACAGGGCCTCATCCATTTTCCATTCCAATTGATCACAATATATTCCCAATAATTGGTCCAATATGATTTTGAACAACAATAATTCGAACAACATTAAGTTCACTTAATTTGATCAAAATTTGGTCTTTTAAATATTTCAACGGCACATTTGCATGATAATCATTTATAACATTTTGTTATCATTGGGTGGATTGATGGAAAACAGGGCTGCGATGGAGGTGGCATTGGTTACATTGTGTTTTTTAAGATTGATGGAAAATTCATATGTTTACATTAACTTATTAGTCATTATGAGGTTGAGAAGGACAGTTACAATTCTCCACAAGGAAATGAATATTGAAAAGAAAGTAAAGCCTTTGTAGCAACTCCATTTTTCAGAATGGAAAGGCGAATTATTTTATTATTATTTTTTTTTTCCAAAGATTATGTTACTGAAAAGTAGGAAAAAATTTTAAGTGTACTTATGAAATTATTTTATTAAGAGATTATGTTATTAAAAAGTGATTTTTTTTTCTTTATATGTGTGTGTGTGTGTGTGTGTGTAGAGAGAGAGAGAGAGATTTGAATTGGATTCACTTGTGAAGATTTATAATAGATTTTTCCTTTTTTTTTTTTTCATAAACTAACTTACAAATAGAATCCATTAATTATATCGCTAAAATGAAAAAGGAACAAGAAATATTTATAAGATTTTATTTTTTTTTAATCGCCATTTCATTTAGACCGTCACTATAATAATTAGCAGAAAATGAGATTATTGAATTTTTATTTGCTTTCAGTGTTAATTACTTTGTTTTCTCAATTAATGTCACAATTATTTTTTTTTAATCGCCATTTCATTTAGACCGTCACTATAATAATTAGCATAACTCTTTTTATAATATCCTTATGAACATTAGTTTAGCCCCCTTTTGATGCTCATTATTTGATCCAAATGAATTTTGAAATAGTGAACTTTTGAAGAATGTGGCTAAAAATAGAAAAAAAAA
>NC_036245.1:4970558-5087731 GCF_002742605.1 Olea europaea var. sylvestris | reverse complement strand
AAAAAAAAAAAAAAACCCACACGTCTTACAACGGTTACGTTTATCACGCCAAAAACCAAAACCGCTTGGGAGAGGAAGGGTTTAATAGCTTGCTATAAAATTAGTGACCACTGACCATCCTCTCTCACCCACAAACTTTTGTCAACTTTATACGCTCTTTTTTCACCCTTGGTCGGATCTCCATTATTCACATTGATTCACATTCAAAATATTTCCTTATTTATTTTGGGAGTTGTTCAGCAGTTTTATTGGATTTTTCTGCAAATCCCTTATTCTCAATAAGAAATCTTGAAAATAATGAGGGAAATTTGGGTTTTGGTCTTTTTATTTTGGGGTGGTGAGTTTATTGAAGGGCTTGGGGTGAACTGGGGTACAATGGCAACCCACAAGTTGCCTCCCAAAGTTGTGGTGCAGATGCTGAAAGATAATGGAATAAAGAAGGTGAAACTGTTCGATGCAGATCAGTCGACCATGAGTGCTTTGGCTGGCACTGACATTGAAGTCATGGTTGCAATACCGAATGACCAGCTAGCTGTCATGGGAAGTTTCGACCGAGCCAAGGAGTGGGTCAGGCGCAATGTCACCAGATACAATTTCAATGGCGGTGTCAATATCAAGTAACCCTTTTTCTTTTTTATGCTTTTTCTGTTTTTCCTTGTGTTGGGGAAGTGCTTTATTTGTAAGCAAATTAATTAGAAATTCTAATACAATCTTCTTTTGTTGAAGATAGAAGCAGCATTATTGCACCATAGGTGGATCTGTGCAGTGTTTACTGTTCATCCTTTGTTTTCCAATTACAATAATTTTTGATAAGTTTAAGTAGAAGAATTTATGGAAGTTTTTATTAATTTTTTCCGTCGGTTGGCTAACAGTACAAGGAATTAGATAAGATTATTTGATCCATGTGCTACATCAAACCATCGCCATTTCAACCTGAGCAGTTCCGATTTATTTTTATTGCCTCCACAGAGAGATGAAAAAGTTGAGATAAATTTGAAATTTATCTTGCCTTGTCTGAGGAATTGCAGAATGATTCTATACTCGTTACTGAGATATTAGGTTGCTACTTTTCTTTAACGTGAATAAAAAAATTTCTGTAGCCTTAGTTGCTCTTTGGATTAGAAAATTTACAAATTGGGGGTGTTGATCAAGCTTCAGAAGTCCCGTTTTCCTTCCAGGAAATGCAGAACTGTGTGAGGAATAAACTCTGCTTAAGAAGAGTTAACATCGTTGCCTCTTGAAGAGAGGGCATTTATGTATCAATTTCTTGTGGAATTATGCATTTGACAATTGAATGTTCATCTTGATATTAAATGTACCTTGACAATTTGGTTATATTTCTTGATGTTAAATGTTAGGGTCATGACGGTGTTCTTGGTACTTTGCCGTTGTGCAGATATGTGGCAGTTGGTAATGAGCCTTTTCTCACTTCCTACAACAACTCATTCTTGAACACAACCTTCCCAGCTCTTCAGAACATTCAGAATGCCTTGAATGACGCAGGGGTAGGGGATTCCATAAAAGCAACTGTGCCTTTAAATGCTGATGTCTATGGTTCCCCACCAGACAATCCTATCCCGTCTGCTGGAACGTTCCGGACTGATATCCTTGGACAAATGACCCAGATTGTTGAATTTCTTAACAAGAATAGTGCACCCTTCACTGTAAATATTTACCCTTTCTTGAGTCTTTATGCCAACGAGAACTTCCCTGTTGATTATGCCTTTTTTGATGGGGTGAGTAATCCTATTGTTGACAATGGAATTCCGTACACTAATGTCTTCGATGCCAACTTCGACACCTTGGGGGCATCACTCAAAGCTGTTGGGTATGGAAACATGACCATTATTGTTGGGGAGGTGGGATGGCCGACAGATGGGGACAGGAATGCCAATGTAAATTTTGCTTTGAGGTTCTATAGAGGGCTTTTACCTAGACTTGCAGCCAATAAAGGAACTCCTGTTCGGCCTGGGTATATAGAAGTTTATTTGTTTGGACTTATTGATGAGGATGCCAAGAGTATAGCTCCTGGTAATTTTGAACGCCACTGGGGCATCTTCAGATATGATGGGCAACCCAAGTTCCCTATGGATCTGTCAGGTCAGCTACAAGACCAGTATCTTGTGGGTGCGCAAAATGTGCAATATCTTCCTCAGAAATGGTGTGTGCTAAGACCAGATGCCAAGGATATAAGCAAACTAGCAGAAAACATCAATTATGCTTGTACCTTTTCAGACTGCACGGCACTTGGGTACGGTTCTTCCTGCAATGGATTGGATCCCAATGGGAATGCAACATATGCATTTAATATGTATTTTCAGGTCCAGAATCAGAAAGATTTGAGCTGTAATTTTCAGGGTCTCGCCATGGTGACTGATCAGAATGTATCTCAGGGGAACTGCAACTTTACAATTCAGATTGCTACTTCTTATTCTTCAAACTTGTCACCTGTGGCTCTGGTATTTGTAATATCATTCATTATTTTATTGCTATAAACATTTTTGTCTCATACTACTATGGATATTTATTTGAGTTAACTATCTGTGATTGTGACTGTTGGTTCATATACCCCCTCATATCTCCTGATACTTGAATAATACCTTTAGCTGCTTACTTTATCGTCGCTACAATCTAATTAATTGTTATTCATCTTTCTTCTTGTTGTATTATTCCAACTTTCTTAACCAGACTTTAGATTGAAGGTGTTCTGAAGTCAGCAGATGTCATATATAGCATAAATGGAAGACTAGCGGTTGCTTACTTCTCATTAGTTGTTAATAGAAGAGTCAGAACTATTGCCATTTTGCAAATAAGAACAATTTTATGTTCTACAGTTGCATTTAATTTAACGTAGTAGTAGAGAATGTACAAATCACGCCCCTTAATCTGATGTCACGGTAGTGCATATGGCTTTGAGAGGTATTGCCGCCATTCTTCTGGGGTTCCCTTTCGCATTTTCAGCATCTTTACAGCAGTGTTCGTCAAGGGTACGGCAAGTATATCGTAGTCCTTGGGGGCCTGTACAAAAGTGAAATTGTCAAAGTACTGAAGCTTCCACCACAAAGAAGTCGAGAGTACATTATTGATACCTTGGGGACCTTCATCAGAGTCATATTTGCTTCCTCCAAGGTTTTCTGACCTTTTCTAGAATTGCATCTGGCACATGCGGTAACCTGTTTCAAAATAAAATTTCAAAGAATGCGCTCTAAATAGGCAAAGTTTTAAAAGAGAGAAAATAATCAACAGACTATATTCGTCAATATGCTACATATTAGAGTTCAGGAAAATATTAGATCAAACATAAAACTCTGTGGCAGATGGCAGTTTGAGGAAGAGCTTTTCATTTAGCAATCTCTTTTCTCCTGTCAGTAGCACCTGGTTTGTACGAAACTATACGTTCAAAAATATTTGGATTTGCCATATTCTTTTTCTTTAGTTTATTTAGATTATTGGAACTTCTTTATATTACAAAATTAGGTGATATTGTCATTACCAGATTCTCCCATGTCCACTGTCCCCCTAGTGAGATCGGCAGAACATGATCTACCGTCAAGTTCTCGCCAGAAGAACAATACCTGTGAAGCATGGTAATATTATAATGTTAATGGTAGGATACAATGAAGCTAATATAATACGAGAATTTAAGGTTGTAACTGCTGACCATATTTGTCAATGAAAATTGTATCAAACTAAAAAGAGAACAGGAAGAAAGAAAAGACAAAATTGGCTGCTGATATTACAAGGACAATATGACCGCATGTCTTGAGAAATTTATGCATATTGTACATGATTTTAGACAAGGGAAAAATTGCTGGAGGGGCAATTGCCTAATGAAAAAGAATCCTGGACGCATCTCAATTTTTCTTACTGCTCTGTCAGAGAGCCTTTTGTTTTGCAATAATTCAAATTTACACAGACTAGTAGATTGAAAACCACGAGTACAGAGGTCACCTGTCTCCAGGAAAATGTACACACAGAAGTTTAGGCTATACATACTAAAAAATTTAAAGAAGAGAGGAATAGAAAGCAAGGACAACTTTTTAGTAGCAGTGGGGAAAAAAAAAAAGAGGAGCTTAAGGCACCTAAACCTCAGACAAACTCTTGGTTTTGCTTGCTAAAAGTTTGATTGTTGCAAATAGCATATAAAAGACCTCTTGAATTAAATCTGCCACAACATATTAACTCTCTCCATCGTTATGGAGCTAGTAACCTCAAACAGTGAAGAATCCGCAGGATCATCTATAGACTTGACAGACCATAAACTGTAACATCCAACACAGCATACTAAAGTCAGAAAAAAAATTATATTCTTAGAAACATCTGATGTCTGTTAACTGTCTTTCAAATAAGCAGCAGTTTATCTGAACAATCAATGAATGAGACAAGAAGTGGATATCTTTGAATGAAAGAGTCTAGATCCACTTTAATCATCTGCTAGAAATAAGTGGATGGAAATAGATGAATTATCACCAAGTAATTGCCACGATGTTGTGCGGCTTGGAGGATGGCACAATGGAGAAATTGTCCACAACTAAAGCGATCCTTGAATAGGACGCTTCCTAATCCTTTTCATCGATGTGTCTCCCACCAATTAAGTTGTAGGATTAAAGCGTTTTGACTAGCTTCCAGTACAAAGGACAAACAAAGATTGCAAAATTCAGAGACACCAGGAGTAAACATTCATGTAATGAAATAAGCAATTATGATATTGCCAACATATCATTTAGTCCACACTTGAAGAACTCTCCTCATGCTCCTTGAAACCTTGAAACTCCGGTATCAGAATTTTAGCGACTTAGAATGTCTAAATGAAATAGCAATAAGATTCTCAATTTTTCTCCACAAGCTCCATTTTAACAGAAAGCTGCTTCACTAAACATGCATATCACATTGCAAATGCAGAAAATAAGCCCATAAAGGTGCTTTTTATGGCTAATTGATGGAGAACTTACTGACACTTGAAATTGTCACGAAAAAAAATATTTTTCCGGCTAAGGCTTCTTTTGACTTTCCTCCTTTTGACAACTTGTAATAAATGAGGAATCTGAGTAGTAGACATGACATAACCATTAGTAAAAGTAAAACCTGTAGTAATTTGAACATAGACTAGGATTAAAAAGCAAATTGGAACTGGAAATGGTAACTATACATAAAACTAACTCTTTAAACTGACGCTCCTTGATAGTATCATACCCTTAAGACAGCAGGTATGTAGAAAGAGCCACCAGGAGAGTTAACAGTTTGGTCGTAATATTCTAAAACATCAGCCTGGAAGTTACAGGTAGGGGTGGGATCGTTAGGGATATGATTCATGTCTAAAAATCAGAACCAACAATGAAGTGGGGGCATTGTAATTGATAACAAGCACAAGACGATATCAAAAAATAGAAAGCCACATAGTTCAATAAGCAAAGACAACTCCATCTAATTTTAATTATCTATAATCTGTTCAATAATATCATAACAGGCACCGGATCTTGGATTAACAGCAATTTCTTTGGCACGAAGAAATGCTCTAAGGTAACTGAACTAGACAACAAGTGACCCACAAGAATCTGACCTTATCCAGGAACTCCAAACAAATTGCGCGCTTCCAGCAGACAACGTTAACAGGCCTGGCACGACAGACAAGCCATCTATATAATTTTATGACTTCAAAGGAATCACAAGAAGTATCCACCAATTCGCTATACAATGTCAACCAATTAAACCAATACAAATACTTCCTACTAACAAAAATAATCATGTGAAGAATTACGGCATTCGTACTTCATTCTTCAATCAAGTAGGGCAATAAAATAATTCCTATGGTCCACAGAAATCAAGGAATCACACAGAACTCAAGCACTATTCAGAGAAAGGAACAAGCTGGAGTAATTGAATAGCCAAACGCAAGGAAAAAGTATCGTGGCAGAGGACAAAAAAAGAACCTGTAATGCAAGACTGTTCTGCCATTCACTTTTTTGCTATTTAATCGTAGCACAGTTGAACACACCATAAAATGCATAACAAGAAGTGCTAAAATTGCAACAGTAGATCGGGGAGTGGACGTGATGGAAAGATAATGGTACAATCTTATCCCTTCCAGTTTTCCACTCATTGTACGAAAGCTAATCTAGATAACTTTGTGTAGAACAAGTTCCATTCTGCCTTGATGCCATTTGTTTTTCAGCCAGTTTTGATTGATGGACATAGCATAAACTCTTGCTCGTTGATTAGGAATAAGTTGTTGTCTACAGTGTATAGATCATGTTGGTTCACAACTTAATTTGGACAAGTAAATGATGCATGTCAATTGGCCTGCTTCTTACTTCAGTGTTGAATCTTCCCAATTGTTCTCCAATAACAACTACACAGGTGGATAGGTACTTGACTATGACAGGTATCAAACTGAATCTAGGGAAAATATATAAGAGAATACCCAGTAGGTGTGTCTTCCCAATCCCATGATGGCAGTTGTCCACTAAGGGATCTTACATATCCCCCATGCAATGCCTCTAAGCCCCCCATCTTGCCAAAACCCTAGTTGCCCTAGTGCCTACCCAGTCTAATATCTACGTATAGCCCTAACAGGAAAATTCTTGTCAGCTGCTTTATTGCCTAGGCAACGTGCATATTACATCTAAATAGTCGCAAAATGGTCATTTCAGTTGAAGGAGAAGTGATAACAAAGGGGATGCGAGTTCTTTTACTATCCCTGGAAATCCATCCAAAGAAGAAGAAATTATTTAGGCAGATGATGAAGAATCCCTAGCGATTTGAAATAGTTTTGCTCAGCAAGAAGAAGAAAATGATGGGGCTCGAAAGAATATCTTTCATGCTATTGCACTTACCATGGCAAGATATGTGATGTAATAATTGATGGGAGCAACTTTGAAAACATGGTATCAACTCAAATGATAGGTTAGTTGCACTTGAAAACGGAGAAGCATCTTCATTTTTACAAGCTCTTATGGCATTGGAACAACAATGATATAAGTTATATCATTTTTGATTGAAAAGAAATACGAAGATGATGACTTATCAAATGGTATGAGCAAATTCAAATTGCTAATATCTCTCAAGAACCTCATAAACCACCTTATCCTCAATAGAAATATGACAAAAATACTCATGACTTTTGAGAGAATTAAGATAGCTAATAACCACTTCCTAGTTATGGTGTCTCGAATACCTTCATGATTCACAACACCTCTTTTCATCATGGCAAAAACATCAGCTTGGACTCAAGGACAATTTTCATGCGACAATAAACATTAAGATCGTATGAGAAGGAGAAAGGGTGGAGAAAAAGAAAAGAGAAAGGGGAGAAGACACTGATTTACCCAGGAGGCTCCTCACTAACATTGAAAAAACTGGAGTCAAAGTTGTTGGAGTGAGCTGTAAAAACTATTTTTAGGACCCAAAATCATTGGTAATTATATCATTTCAAGGGAGTAGAATCGGTCAATTAGTTGTAGAACCAATCAGCTAGCTAAAAATCTGTATAATCCAAAATTAGGAGCATTCTCTTCCCCTATAAATCTGTACACTTCATATTGGAGAAATCATAATGAAAAATACCTTACTTGACATGGTATCAGAGCATGTACACAATCCATGACCTCCTTCCCTAACCATCCTCTAGCCTTGTTCGTATGAACATTTTCACAAACAGATGGAGGACCCCAACATCTTCACTGACCTTAGCCAAACCCCACCTAATACTGATATGGCACGAACCTCGCCACCAAAATTTCTGAAGCTTTAATCGAAACACATATATCATCCCCACCAATTGAAAATTTACCCCAGATTAGCATCAAATTGAACGATGCAAATTATGGCCCATGGTCACAGGTTATGGAAATGTATATTTCTAGAAAAGATAAACTATGTTACATTAATGGAGATGCTTCTCCACCCCTACCGACCGACCCATCCTACCAGACGTGGCGAACTGAGAACGCCATTGTTAAAGGGATGGATTATCAACTCTTTGGACCTTGCTCTTGTCGGCAATTTCATTTGTTTTTCCACTGCTAAGGAAGTCTAGGATGCAATTGCCACTACCTATTTTGATGGAAATGACAAATCCCAAGTTTATGATCTCCTACATAGGGTGACTCGCCTGAGACAGGCAGGCAACTGCTTAGAGAAATACTACACTGAATTGCAGGGGTCTTGGCACAAAATTGACTTCCATCGGCCAAATCCGATGAAGCATGCTGCCAATTCAACAACTTGATCTAAGAAGAATGAGTTTATATGATGGACTCGACGACCAACTCGATAGCGTTTGGAGTGGAGTTTTACAGATAGAGCTCCTACCGTTGAGCAAGCTTACGGCCACGTTCGATGAGAGGCTCTACGACAAGCAATCATGGAATCTACCGACTCCGATGGTTCTCTTAGAGCAATTCTGACCACTAAAGGATTGACGCTTAGGCCAAGCACTGGAATGGGCTTCTCAAAAGGGACTTCAAATAAAAATGGGCCAAAAAGGTCAAAAGGTGTGGATGAAGAAATTAAATGTCCTTATTGTGGAAATACCAAGCATACACGTGGAAATTGTTTTAAACTAAATGGTTATCCCGATTAGTGGCATGAGTTGCAAGAAAAGAAGAACGAGGATGGGACTGGCAATGATAGGCGAACAGGCAAGATAGTCGTGGTAACAACTAACAATAAACTTTCCTTGATTTCCCAAATTGGGTCCTCTCAGGATACGGATCTCTTGCCAAAATTAGGTAATTTTGGTTCAGTGTTTATCACATCGTCCTGTGACAAGGATAATAATTTCTGGTTGCTTGACTCCGGGACAACTGACCATATGACATATAATGAAAGAGATTTTACCCAGAAGTCTCTGCCTCAACGCACCAGTATTGCAAATGCTAATGGACTTATTTCACCAGTCACCGAAGCTGGCTTTGTATCCCTGTCTCCTTCCTTACATTTATCTAATACTCTACTTGTACCATCACTTTCACATAAATCATTATCTATAAGTCAAGTAACTACATAATTAAATTGTGTGGTACTTATTTATCCTACCTTCTGTCTTCTTCAGGATATTCTCACCAAGGAGATACTTGGGTGTGGCACTAAGAGAGGGGGTTATGTTACATGGAGGAGTGTGGGCCACACTCATTACGTTCAGAGTAACGGAAAGGAACGCCAGATCTAGATGTGGCATCGTCGTTTTGGACATCCATCATTCGTTATTTAAAGCATTTATTACCTAGTCTTTTCACAAATATGGAAATTTCTGACTTAAAATGTAATACCTACATTTTGGCCAAAAGTCACCGTACTTCGTATTTGTCAAGCATGAATAAATGTAATACCCTTTTTCCTTAGTACACTCTGATGTTTGGGGCCCTTCACCTATTGCTATGATATCTGGAGTTCACTGGTCTGTTATCTTTATTGACGATTGCACTCGCATGACCTGGCTTTATTTATTAAAAAATAAGGATGAAGTGTTCAAAGTATTTCAATCATTTCATGCTATGATTCAAACTCGGTTCTCTGCCAAACTCAGAGCCCTTCACTCGTAATGGTGGTGAATTTATTAACCAAGACTTTCGCACCTACTTTGAGCGACATGGCCTCATTAATGAGACATCTTGCCCTCGAACACCTCAACAAAATGGCATTGCTGAAAGGAAAAATATCATATTCTTGAAACTGCAAGAGCTATCCTTCATTTCGCCTATGTTCCAAATTGCTACTAGCCTGATGCAGTGTCCACAACCGTACACTTACTGAATCGGATGCCTTCTAAGGTTTTAAATTTTAAGACTCCACTTCAGGCCTTATCATCCCATGTTACTCTATCCACAAGCCTCATGCTCCCTCCTCGAGTGTTTGGTTGTGTGGCCTATGTACACCTCCACAAAAATCAACAAACAAAACTTGACCCATGTGCTCATCGATGCTCTTCGTGGGATAATCTATACATGAGCAAGGCTATCGATGCTATGATCCAGCCACCAAACGTACCTATGTGACTATTGATGTTACCTTTTCAGAGTCTGACACATTCTTTTCCCCACCACCCAATTCTCCTCTTCAGGAGAAGACAAGAGATGAAGAGGTAAATTGGTTACAGTTTGAATGGTTAAATAATGTCGAAACATAAACAACTTCGGTAGAGGCTAACTTAGGGAATAATATAGAAGCTAATAACTCAGGGAATAATACAATTGTAGAGATTGCACCAAGCTCCATTGAACTAGAACCAGAACTCCCTTCTTGGGTATCCATAGACCCATCCCCTGAGAATATCTCTAAAGTAAGCCCTCCCTCACATATAAATAATTTGCATACTCCCGGTGGCTATACTTTACCTTTTAGGCATAACTGGGGTAAACTGCCAAATAGATACTCTCCAGAGATTGAAGAACAACGATCAAAGTATCAAATTGTCAACTACGTATCCACCACGAAGTTATCTAAATCGATAAGAGCTTTTGTACATGTTCTTTCCTCCAATCATGTTCCAACTAGAATTCAGGAGGCCTTATCAGACCCCAAATGGACTCGGGTGATAAAAGATGAGATGGAGGCTCTAGTAAAGAATAACACATGGACATTCGTTCCACTACCTGAAAGTAAAATGACAATAGGATGCAAGTGGGTGTTCTCTATCAAACATAAGGCAGATGGATCCATTGAACGGTACAAAGCAAGGTTACTCGCAAAAGATCATAAACGTATGGGGTAGACTACCAAGAGATTTTTCATCAATGGCTAAACTAAACACTGTGAGAGTACTATTGTCTCTCGCAGCCAATCTGGACTGGACACTACATCAACTTGATGTGAAGAACGCATTTCTCCATGACGACCTTGAAGAAGAAGCCTATATGGATATTCCTCCAGGGTATACAGGACCTTCATACAATGTTGTTTGTAAATTGCAGCCGCTTGAAGCAGTCGCCTCAAGCATGGTTTGTGCGGTTTAGTGTGGCAATGAAGAAATATGGTTCCAAGTAAAGTGACTCAGATCATACACTTTTTTTGAAGATAACAGAAGCAAAATAACTGAGTTAATAGTCTATATGGATAACATGATTATCACAGGAGACGATAAAGAAGAGATATCTAGAATTCAAAAACAACTGGCGTCTAAGTTCAAGATGAAGAACTTGGGAGGCCTCAAGTAATTCTTGGGAACTGAAGTGGCCAGATCAAAGCATGGCATATTTCTGTCCCAAAGAAAGTACGTGCTAGACTTACTAGCTGAGGTGGGGATGTTGGGATGCAAGCCAGTAGATTCTCCAATCATCCAGAATCATCGATTGAGTGGGCACTTAGATCAAGTGCCAACAGATAAAGGGAGATATCAAAAGTTAGTAGGCAAATTTATATACCTCTCACATACCCATCCAAATATTACTTATGTTGTAAGTGTAGTTAGCCAATTTATGAATAACCCCAGTAAAAATCACACGGATGCTGTGACCCGAATACTTCAGTATCTAAAGTCCTCACCAAGGAAGGGACTTATGTTCTCAAAGAATGATCACTTGAAAGTAAATGGATATACAGATGCGGATTGGGCCAGAAACATTTCAGACTAAAGGTCTACCTCAGGCTACTTCATGTTTGTTGGTGGAAATCTTATTACACGGAGAAGGAAAAAGAAAAAAATAGTATCGTTATCCAGTGTTGAAGCGGAATTTCGAAGAATGGCCAAAGGACTTCGTGAACTCCTCTAGGTCAAGAAACTACTCATTGAAGATGGTTTTGCTCCCACTACTGAGATGGATCTCTGCTAACAACAAAGCACCATCGCCATATCTCATGACCCAGTTCAACATGACATAACAAAACATGTGGAAGTAGATTGACGTTTCATTAAAGAGAATCTAGTAGCAAAGATAATCTGCTTTCCTTTTGTGAAGTCCAAAGATCAACTAGCTGACATTATCACAAAAACAGTCTCAAGCAAAGATTTTCACAACTCACTTGACAAGTTGGGTATCAGAAACCTGTATGCATCAACTTGAGGGGGAGTGTTGGAGTGAGCTGTAAAAACTATTTTTAGGAACCAAAATGATCTGTAATCATATCATTTCAAGGGAGTAGAATCAGTCAATTAGTTGTAGAATCAATCAATTAGCTAACAATCTGTATAATCCAAAATTAGGAGCATTCTCTTCCCCTATAGATCTGTACACTTCATATTGGAGAAATCATAGTGAAAAATACCTTACTTGACAAAAGTCTTCTTAATCTAGACATGGAAGATAGATAATGACGATTAAGTTAATGCATTAGTAGGATATATTAAGAGTTAGGGATTTATATTAATTATAAGAGCATGCCATTTAATGTATTTCGAACGCAACAATTGAGAATTTGAATAGTAAACCTATTACCAGGTGCTATCCTTCTCAGAGAACTTTTGTGTCTATTAGTTGATTTCATTTGTCGGTTCCCTAGCTTGTATGTTAGAGTCCTCCTAACAGAACTGTATTCCATCAGTATTTATTTGTGATAAACTATTTTAACTTTCCTTCAATCGTATCCAACCCAATATCATTAGTGAGCAACGTCAAGAAGAATTTTAATTCATAAACGAAGATCAAAATGCACTCGATTCAATAAAATATGAATAATATATGTTAACACAAGTGTAATAATCTAAGCTGATTTCAGAAAGTCAATCCCTCAACAACTAGTAAATTAAGATCCACTAACAAGTTAAAACTAGTTGTTTCTAAAATGAACAAACCATTGGTCAACTCAAGTCCTACTAACATAATTATCCAAAAGCAAGCAAAAGTGTGGAAGCATTTTCTAATGTGGTTTGTTCCATATAGTAAAAGATAGACGGACCTGTAGGAGATGTCCAAGACCAAACCTCTGAAACCAGCAAGCTCGTCCCTCTCAAAATCTGGGTCCTCCGAGAAGATTTCACCAAGAAACACATCTCTATCTCCGCCTGAATCAATTGATTCATCCGCATTCAATCGTTTGGATTTGTTCAAGGATGATGACGATTTTGAAGCATTCAATCTGGTTCTTGTAATACCACCCCATAAACCGAGCTCGCGCTTGTGACTTTGAGAAGGAACTGAAGAATGAGAGCAAGTAAATACAGTGCCTCCAAATGCCTTTTTAACTTGGTAAAATTGAAATTGAAATGGAAAAGGGTCATTGGAGCCATAGCCACTGAAGAGGGTCTTTAAGCGTCCCTGAGCTGTAAATTGTGCCATCACTGACACTGCCTTGGCTTCACAATTTTGGCGTTGATTGTTACGCAGTTAAAATTTCCTTCTTTCGGGCTCACGATAATATATATGTCGAATATAGATTTGAGGTAGAAGACAAGAGAAAGATGGAAGGTAAACAAGAAAGCTGTTTTTGCTTCTTCTTCTCTTCTTTTTGCTTCTTCTTCTTCTCCTCTTCTTGCTTCTTCTTCCCCTCCTCTTCTTCTTCTTCTTCTTCTTCGTTTTTGGCGTTATTTTTCCCTCTCTTTCTCCTGCTTCACGGAAAAAATCCACTGCCACATATTCGTATCAGTGCTGTTCTTAAAATCTTCTACGAAATGACATGATTACCCCGAGAATATCTTTTTTGTATCCATTTCGGTTCCTTCATCTCTAAACTACTTACCTTTGTAAGTAGCGGGGATGAACAAAAGTTTCGAACCCAATGATTTTTTTAAGTTAAATACTAGAACAAATATTTAAATCGATAATTATTAATTAATTAATTTAGTCCAAACTAAAAATATAATTTTTTTTATTTATAATTTTTAGTTCAAATTCAACTTAATCAAATTGACTTAAATTTTACCCAAATATCTTATTTTACCGTAATGCCATTTTTGTCTTTTTGGAGAAATTGAATTGAAAGCTCGAATGCACCTCTCTTCATTATTGTAAGTTCACTATCTCTCTTTTTCTGTAATTTTAACAGTGAAATCTATGAAAAGCTCAACAAGAGATGTGCAGAATATATCAAGGGATTGGATTGCATTATTCTATAAGAGGAAAAATTGAACGTGCCATTAGTTTAATTAATGTAGTATTGTTGTAAATATTCCAAAAATTATTTATTGTATGAAACTCGAGAACCAAATGGAATAGAATCGAACTGAACCGAATCCAAACCCGAACAGTTTTATAATTAAATTTGAATCTGATGATTCCGCTTTCTAAATATCCAAAAATTCGGGTTCCGAACCGAACTAAAACCATGTGCAACCCTATTTAACAATTAGATTCTAATAAGCTTCACTCTTGTTTGGATCCATTAAAATTTTAATATATTTTATTCTCTCTTCTTTTCGATCACATGTTTTCCAACAAAATAATATTGTACGTAAATCGAATTTTTTTCTTCTTTTTCAGTCACCAATTCTTTGAAAAATATTATTCCAAAAATTAAAATTTCAAATAATGGGCAGATCACAAAATTTGAGTATAAAAATGAATAGTGATTTTGAATGTAAAAATAAATAAATTACGATTGGAAAGTATTTTTTAAGTTATTAATAATGTTAGATCAAGGCAAACCTAAATTGTCTATTTCATTTTGGGGCCACTGAGTATCACATTTTATACTTCTTCCTTTTTGAGAAAAATAATAATAATAATAATAATAATAATGACTCTTTATATTAATGGTTTGTTTTGAAATCTAAATAGTTCGGTGGAGATAAAACATTAGTTTATGGGCAACAAAGTCACGGTCACATTACATCCTTGTTTGGGGTTCATTTTATTCAAAATTCTTTTTTTATCCTCTTTTTAACAATGCATTTTTTAATAAAATAATATTATACATAAATACAAAAAAAATTCCTTCTTTTTTAATCATACATTTTTCAAAAAATTCACTATTATAAAATACTTTTTTTCCAAAATGCATTTTAATGTAGCTCAGACAGGAGTTATGAAATGAATATTTCAATTTCATTAAATAATTTAATTGTGATCCCACTAACACATAAATGTATTTATCATCACTTTGACTAAACATCATTAATTTAAATATTAGTTATTCATTATCATATTTCAATAAATAAAAATACATTTCATTTCAACTTCATTGAACAAAAGTTTAGTGAGACCGACAACCCTTGTTGATCACGTTCGGGAATATAAGACCCATATGAATTTCGTGGGAGCAACTCTGGCACAAAGTGCCAAGCCTTCTATGTCAAACTTTTAAGAATGGGCCAACGGATGGTATACAAGCTCACGCCAAGCAGCATTTGTTGGAATTTGGCCTCACAATTCAATATATTTTCACATCTTGAACGCTTGGTTCATCCCCAAATGGAAGAATCTGATATAAGGCAAGGCCCTGATGAGCGTTTGCAAGCTGTCTTAGCCCCCATTTGATTCTCATTCTTATAAGAATGCGAATGAAAAATATAGTCGTTACGAGACCTATATATGATGAAGTTAAATATGGTGACTTGATATGATAGATAACAGTTATATTTTTTCATTTTTATGGTCAAAGAATGGGAGACAAATGAAGTCTTAGTTTTTCACTCAAGAAATGGTATAAATGGAATTGAAAGAATAACTGGTGTTAGATTTCTAATCGGAGTATCAGGGATAGATGTTTTGTAATCAACAAGGTCACAATATGGTGTGTTTAAAAACTTGTTTAAAATTTTAGGGTGATTATATTAATTAATGTCACATTTTTTCTTATAAATACACCACATTTTAATTACATTAAATGTTATTAACTTTTATTTATTATCACACTTATATTCTAAATTTTTTTTCTCTTCATCATATTTTTATTTTTAACATTTCATTAATCTAAAAGTCCTTTCTTTAATCATGATTATCGTTCAAAAATATAATTAGCATGCTTTAAATGAGGGTCAAATATTTAATTACATTTCGGCATTATAATTTGTTTTGCTTATTTAAAAATATAATGCGCCTTTTTACTCTATTTTAAACAAAATTTTGAAGAGAAATCATAATTAATAATAATTTATGTTAATTTAAGAATAATAATGTTATGAAAAAAATTGGATACATAGATGTGATAATGTGTAAAAATTATGAACCTTTCATACAATTAAAATATAGTCTACTTATTAAAAACTATTATTTAAGTATATTTAATCTCAATTTTATTATTATTTACTAAAATAGGCATACATAACATAAATAACCATTTATTATTTTTCTTCAATTCTTATTTAGACCACAAGTCTCCTAGCATTATTAGTTTTTCTTGTCTCTCTCCCTTTTTTCCTATTTTTCCTCTATATTGACTCAAGACTGAATTGCTTGAAATATAGGTATTTAATCAGCCAATCTTTTTGTCTATTTTACTTGAGAATAAGTTTTGCATATTTTGCTTGTCAATTTCGCATGGCGACGACTAATAGAGAAGCTCGTATTGCCTCCGTTTGACCCTCAATAAATTTCATTACATTACATTTTATTTTTGTCTCTTTTATTTTCAACCACATAATTTTTCATAAAATAATATTACACGTAAATCGAAAACTTTTCCTTCTTTTTCAACCATTCATTTTTTTAAAAAAAATACTATTCCTTTCATTTTCATTTTTAGAAAATGGGGCCAAACGGGGCTCATTATTCTTTTTTCCTTGAAAATATATTTCTATGGTGCTGATGCTTTGACTTTTCAGAATTTTTTACGTAACTATTTGTTGGAACGGGGATTTAATTGTGGTATATATACCTTTTTGTTTATGTCCCTCACATGCCATCATTTTTTTTTTTTTACATGATTATGAATGATCTTAAATATTCACATTTTTAATCGCGTCATTAATTTTTCATCTCGATGTTTAGTACTAGTTAACGAGAATGGATGGAACTACTGATGTCATGACTCGGTCTGAGATTTGAGAAATTGTTCCTAGTCAACTACAAGTTTTTTATTCTTATTTTGTACTATTTTACATATTACAATAATGAATTTTCTTCATGTTCGATTTGAAAAGGTCACTTTGAACAAAGTGTGGATTCACTTTAAAGTAATTAAAGAAACCTAATTATCAAAAATCTTTGATTATGAGATGCGGTCAGAATATAGGACTCATCTAACTAAAACGGTCAAAACTCGTCCCGTTATTTGAAAACATCATCACTAGTAAATTGAAGAAATGTTCTCCAAAAATATTAGCACCTCTCATGACAATCAATCATATATAGAAAGGTGTTAAATTTTACACTAGTTCCTTCTTTTTCACCAATCAGAAGAAAGTAATGATTATCTAAATTGTATGTGATGATGATCTATACCACAGACTAAATCTAGGTATTATAACTATCTAACCTGGTCGAAAATTCTCGACCAATGAAAGCCATTCAAGCATGTTGGTGGCACACAATTCGGGGACAATCACTGTAGCCTAACAAGACAAAGGATAGTAGTGAACTCCAAAGATTGTATAACGAAGCAAAGGCCCAACTAGAAGTGTTGAAATAAGCTCTCTTTGTATTATGCTTCAAAACTTCACTCAATAAAATCTCTCTTTCTTATATTATATTCATGCTATAAACACAGTTAGTCCACTAATTATATATTAAGTTGATTTATAATTGCCACGTTAGGTTTAGTAATCAACAATTTGATGTTAGAAGGAAGATCATTCTATAGTTAGAACAACCTACATTTTTTAGTCTCTAAAAACAACCAAAATCAGCTTGTCCCACAAAATGAGATGCTAACTAGATCTAAAAGTCACTCTCACACAAACTAAGGTAAAACCAAATTGCCACCATCCAAGTGGTAAAAACTAACGTAGAATCTCCTATTTGATGCAGGATCATACAACTGCCCATTCAAAAAAAACTTTTGATATTTGGAAGAAGAGTCCTATAAAAGTAGGATAGGTAACGTAAATAATACGCCACCTCAAGAAGAACCACCAAAGGGATGGAAGTATCTTTGATAGATTAGGGTCGCTGAACTCCCCCATTCGAAGAGATGGCCAACCTAATCTAATTCATAACATGCGCTACTTAAGGGCAAGAGGAAGACACGAGCTAAATTGGCTCAAAAGAGCATAGCCGACTTAGAAGCCAAGCCAAAAGGGATAATGCAAGAACCCCTACCAGAAAGTTGAAAATACTACAACTTATAGGATATGATAGGGAGATTGACCCCATCAATATTCTCTACAAATACACGTCATGGATGATGATGTGCGAAGCTTTCTTCCTTACCCTTGGTGACAAAGCTCAAAAGATAGTGTAGAAAGTTGTCCCAGAGGCTAGTCAAAAAATTGGAACAACCTGTAAATGCTATCTTAGCCCTAATTTATTGGCTCCAGAGCCTGTACTACACTAAATGAGCATTTGGTGAGCATCAACAAGGATGGAGAGAGTCCTTGAAGAGCTATTTTAACATGTTGAATAAATAAATCATAGAAGTTGAAAAAACCTCTAATGTATCATTAATGGTAGTCAGATTGAGACCGAAGACAAGATTCTATTGGTCTTTCCTGAATTTCCATCAAGAAAGACCAAAAACTTATCACATGTTCTTAATCAGAGATGACTAGACTAGCACATAGGAGCAAAAGAAGCTATCTCCGATGATGAAGATGAATAGGTGAAAAAAACAAAGATACATCTCGTCCTAAGGAAAAGAGATCGAATAGAAGACCTATATAAGAAATGAGAAATGAAAGATGAGAGAGCGATCATCTGCTCCCTTATCCGAAAAGGTTCCATGATTACAGTCCTCTATTTACTTCTCTTAAGGGGGTCCCTCATGCAAGTAAGAGACAAGGAAATTCTCCGCAAGCCCCAACAAATAAAGAAGAATTCTACCTACATTAATTAAATGAGATATTATCGATATCATAAATTCGCAGGACGATACAAAATGTGGAAGCATTGTTCAGAAAGGTACAGTTATAAAAATTTATAGCCAAATCTAATGAAATGATAGAGGCCTTACTACTAAACCATCCTAGAACAGAGATCCAAATGTTGATAGGAGGAAAACCAATGAGCGGAAACATCCCTTTGAGAATGACATAAAAAGAAGAATGCAGCACGAGTCTGACAAAACGAGGTATTGTAGCCCATGTATTACGTTAGCCAAGCTCTAGACAATGAAGAAGGTAGAGCAAGGGCTCTTAAAGTCTACACTAGCATACTTCTTACGATACTTTCTTATGGAAAACATGTCCTTCGCCTTGATTACGTCCACAAGTAAATCAAATCAAAAAATCCTTTCAAACTAAAGAAAGAAGGATGACCTATTTACCTCTAGGTCATCTAAAGATAACTCAAAAAACGTCGAAGTTGTAGAGTTAAAGTAAATCCTCAGAAAAACAGCCATATTGACACATTAGTAAGGTTTACAACCAGCAAAGGTATAGAAGAACTCAACAACATTTCGCTAAGAAAAATAACAGCATGGCACCATTAAAAACGGAGCAGCTACCGTGGTAGAAGACCTTAAGCCGACTTGAATAGATGAAATCATAGATTTCCTAGATGAAGAAAAAATCCGACCAAATATAGCAAGTGCTAGAAACTTAAGGATTAGGTAGGCTCGATACACCTTTATAGATGGGTTCCTCTACAAAAAAAGAGGATATGCATCTCCACTATTAAGGTGCTTAAATGAAGAAGAGGCACCAAGCCTTGCAAGAAGTCCAAGAAACAATATACGGCAACCATGCCAGGGTACAATACCGGGCCAACAAAATCTTAAGGTGAAGGAAACTTTTGTCCTGTTTTAATATGAGAAATCCTAGACTATGTGAGAATATGATACAAATGCCAACGACTTATACCAATAATCTAAGCCCGTCCCAAGAACTCATGTCATTCATAAGCCCTTGGTCTTTCTCAAAGTTGGGAATATAATTGATCAAACGTATGACTATGAAAAGGTAGTATCATTTCTATAATTGCGATAGATAACTTTACTATGTGGGCTGAAGCTAAAGCTGAACCTCTAGCTAAGATAATAAAATATAAAATCATGACTTTATCTGGAAGTCCATCATCTGTAGGTTTTGTATCCTGTACTCAATCTTTATGAATAACGTCATACAATTTGAAAACGCAAGACTATTGTCCTTCTTTGAAGGGCTAAAAATTAATAAGCACTTCTTTACCCATATCACCCTCTGACCAATGGCTAAGTCGAACCTGTAAACAACATTATCAAGCACACCTTGGATGCTTGACTCGATGAATTAAAGGGGCATGAACGAAAGATCTCCCCAGTATACTCCGATCTTATAGAACTACATCATGAACAAGATCGAAAATATGCCTTTTTCCTAGCCATTAGAGTGGAAGCTGTTATCCCTCTAGAAGTGGAATCCCCTCGATCTTTTGTCATGTGTCACTCACGAACAGATCCTACAAAATGGCTGTCTCCCATTCAGAATTGGAATGTCAACTCCAGAACTGACAGTAAGTCTTATGGTCAAGATTCTTTAAAGATAGAATTCAATCTAGAGGACAATTATTGGTGTTTGATCTTAAAAGGCCACATTGGATAGAGAATGGACCCATTTCAAAGTGATTAAAGAAGCTTGATTATCAAAAGGTCATGAATATGAGACGAGGACGGACCATAGGACTGAGCTAGTTAGAGCAGCCAAAGTCGTCATCGTCTGGAAACAGCATCATAAGTAAATTGAAAAATGTTTTCTAATAACATCAGCACCTCCTAGGACAACAAATCAGAGAGAGAGTAAGGTGTCATATTTAATCTCAACACCACCATGCTCAAAAGAAAGTAATGATTATCTAGGTTCAGACAATGATAATTTAGACCATATGCTACGATCTAAATGTCATGATAGTTTGACCTGGCCGAACTTCTTGACCAATAAAATCCATTCAGCAGTACGATGGCACGTAAATCAAGGTCACATACTATAATTTGACAAGACAAAAGACGGCAAGCTCCTATGTCGAAGCCCATATAATGAAGTAAAGGTCCAACTGGAATGGCCGAGCTAAGCCTTCTCTCTATGTTATACTACAAAACTTTACTTAATAAATTCTTTCTTTTTTTCCTATTATATTCCAGCAATTAAACACAGACATTTCACTAATTTTCTCTTAAATCATCTATTTTTTTCAACGTCAAATTTAAATAATCAACAAATTTAATTTTTCTACCTATATATACCAAGCGAATAAAATCATATTCCATATATATTTGTCATGTACTATACTTACTACCAAACAAGTTTGCATCACGTCAGTTTTTAGTATTGAATGTGGAACTAATTTTCTTTTAAAAGAGTTTATAAATGCTCATGTTCGGTAATATGAAACTTAAAAGTGATATTCAACTCAAAAAATAGAGAATAGACATGCACAATTCTTTAAAGATGTGTATATTCATGGAGATTATACGTGAATTCGAATCCAATGAAAACAGCTACTAGCGATTTTTGCGTTGGTATGGCTTCAATATGAAAATTGACATATAGCTTGTTTGGTATTAAATTAGTTAATTTAATTAACACAATAAAAAATTGGTATTTCATTATCACACAATGGTATATGTTGTACTTCATATATATAGATATATAAATGGGTAGCAACTCAATATATATGGTAATACACAAAATTTTACAACGGACCTAGTAAAAATGAAGTAAAGGTTAATTTATCCTTTATATACAATTCATAATACAAATTGTTTTACATTAATGATGTAGGTATTTTATAGCCAAGATTTGTAATCTAATTGGAGATATGGTTGGGAATGAGCTTAGTTTGGTTAGAGTTGTGAAAGATTGTATGGTCGCAAACCTAGAATGCATTTTGGATGTGAGCATAGTGAATTTATACTTCCTCCATCTCATTTATTTAGGCTTGTTATGTTTTTCACACGATTGGATGTAAAGCAGTGTAAAGTTGTTAAATGTGGACGATTGGATGGTCCAAAAAATGCTAGTATAATGAGAATTATTTAAATGCACGTGCGAGATGCAGATTAGTTGATAAGGTGGGAAAAACACTTATGCAACAACTAATGAGCAAGATTATAGAACATACTTTTATGAAATGACATAGGTTTGATGCAAAAATTGAGAGACTTTTTTTTTTTTTTTGGCACGTCTGACGTGTGGAATTATTACACGCCTTTGCACTTGTATTTATCATGGATATTACTTACAAAAACAACACATAGTAATGTCATCTCTTTGCAATTGTTGTGATTATTTCGATGTAAATGACTTTTTATGTTGCTTTTGTGTTCATCTAATCGAAGCAAGTAACAAATTATAATTGGGCTATGGTAAAGTTGAAAATATTGATGAATCAAGATATTTTTGCCAAGTGTCATTGTAAAAAATGTGAAACTCACTCTTATTCAAGCACATGAAGATGTTTTTTCTGTTACGTTGAAATCTATTTTGCACATGGCGTATCTGCCAACATAAAGAAAGTTTTTGAACTAAAAGAAGTGTGTGATACTTTCTATAGGGATTGAAGCGTAATTATTGTATCTATATGTGAAAAGTAGACCAAACCTTTGTCTCTTGATTTTGAAAATTACGACTTCAAAAAAGGGGTTTTCCATTTAATAACATGGTTGAATCATGCAACGAGCATCATTCTCCTAGCACTTCTAGCTCCATGAAAGGAAAAACATTGCACCCGTATATATGGTTGTGACCAATATTCATCTTATTTTCATGAGAAAGTGAAATTTTAACAGTGTCAATGATAGGTCTAATGATGATTGTGGTTTTTGTGCAGTAGCTAGTTCGTTTGGATTGGAAGCAGAAGCTTGGTGTCAGATTCAATAAGACATTATATAAGAAATTAATCTAATTTTAATGCCTATGAAAAAAATATATGACAACAGTGAACGGGTGAAAAAATGATTATATATTTTGAATTAGTTTAATATTGGTGCCTCGATAGATGATACTGCTTGATATGGGCCATTTGATAATATGGTATTGTACTTGTCCATTTAAAATATTTGGCATTCCTACCACTGTGCTATCTATCTTCTCCACCATTAAGGTAATCACTTTGTTCAGGTATTTCATTTTAATGAGACTTCTTTATCTAATTGGTTTAAACTATCACTTACTGATGTTAATTGAAAGCCAATTGTCCAATTCCATCTCTGGCATGTAATTAGTACAAATATTATCTTCTTTCCCATCCCCACCTAGCAATACTCACATCCTGATAACCAAAGCCAAATCCAAAATAACCCAAAAAAATAAAAAATAATAATAATAATAATCAAGAGAAGCAAATAAAATCTCAAATTCTCATTTGTGTCTATTTCATTAAACAAGAGCTGACTCAGAGAGGCAAATAAAATCCAAATTCACACGCCAATTGGATTCAATCGACATAGAGGTTCACCGTCGCAATGGCTGCAAAGCTACGAATTGCATATGAAAAGAAAAATCAAAATTCAGATACCTTTCAATTCGCCATGCCAAGATACGAGTCAATTTTTCTCTATTGCCAATAAATGAGCCTTATAATTGTGGATCAAAATAGTAAAAGTACTACACCACCACCTTCACAAAATGAATAAGGTTGTTCATAGTAAAGATTGCCAACAGTTGCCCGACATAACATACACATGATAGTTTGTTATTTGATACATAAGGTAATAAAAACCTATCATATTAATGTATCAAATAACAAAGTGTTATGTTTATGTCACGTAGGACGATTATCGATAACCTTCACTATGAATAGCATAATTCTTACAAAATCATAGAACAATCATGCTATATGTACATTTTTTTTTTTTTTAACATTGTGCCACATGGTAACACACCATTGGATGGTTTTAAAAAAACACACATTTTTGAAGTCCAGTAGGATGTAGTAAACAATGATATCAACCAAACAATGTACACTTAACATTATTCATCACAAAATTTTAGGGCTTGTTTGGCGAAAATAATCAATCCACGGAATTCTTTGGAGATACTCTTATGATTCTCCTCCTGGATCTTGACAAATGACAACATTGAGCTGTTGAGAAGAAATCAAGATCCAGAAATGGATTTATTATTATTTTTTTTTCCCATTAAGGGCTGTTGATTTACATTTTCAAAAAATGGGGAAATAGCATCGTCTATAAAGGGAGGGACAACCACTCTTAAAAAGAATTCCCAATCTCCCTACTTGCCTCATTCATCCCTTCCAAGCTCCAAACCATAGTTTTTATTTTCACTCTTTGTTTAGTCTAGACCAACATTCCTATTGAACCCTTATTTGTGGGTCATTTTACTGATTTTGCTCTCTTGATTATTTTATTCAGCTTCAAATTGATATTCTTTTTTTTTTTATTTTTTATTTTGTGTTTTAGAATTGGCCTTGCACGTTGGATGTGAGTATAGGCGGGGGTGGCAATAAAGTTTTAAATGTTTGGGATTACAGGTAGCGCATATAAAAAAATATGGATATAATTTATAAAGGGCATGAAATAATGGTGAAAATTTTGTAAAATTAAGTTGTAGATTTACATATACATCTACAAAGCATGTGCACTGCACAATGAGAGGATTAACAGGGGAAGGTACCATAGAACAACAGTTAATTGCTTCGCAACCAATCCTCCTTCTCATTCAATCATCTCTCAGATTGAAAAAGGGATAGAAATCTTGACATAATTGTATATGACAGTAGATGATTGGATGAAAAATCCAATAATAGAATGTCAAACTTTATTTCGACCTTGATATTAGTGTAGCATAAATGACTCTCGTACTTGATTCTTTGCCATAATATTGCTGAATTTTCCTGAACTGTGTAAGGAAAGGGTAAAATGTTCTCAAAAGCTTCATAAGTTTCATCTCTCTCCCGAAGGGATATGACGAATAAACAAAATCAGAACCACAAAGCAAGACCTTCGCTCCAGTCAGGACTATGTTTCCAGATACAAAAATAAGAAGCACGATATTCGGTGTCTTCTTTCTATATATTAGGCCCGGAAAAAAGATACCTCAAATGAAAGATTGTCTTTTACACGTCTGGTTCTACATAAGGAAATGTAATTTAATCGACGGAATACAATTTGGTCATCAAGTATCTTCTTATACAACAAAGGGAGATTTTCAAACTTATTCATCTAGTAGCACATTCTATATTTATTTTAGCATTTACATCCTGTACATATCGTTTAAGTACACGCCATAGATCCCCAATTTATGGAAATTTTAATTTGATCAGGAATTTTTCACATCTTCTTTTACTGGTTGTTGGATCAGATATTTTGAACGCGAAATCAGAAAATTCAAGAAAACAGAGTACATTGCATGCCTAAATTTGGACTTTAGTATTTTTTAAATCAGTTAGATTTCGAGCTTGGTGCTTCGTCCTTCACAAAGGACTTCTTAGCCACAATGGAGGACTAAATCTTCAAGTTTTCAACCAACTTCTCAGACTTGACATCATCGATGCTTTGGCATGTTTATTGGCCGTGCCACTAAAATGTCATGAAAAGATTGAATTGGTGACTAAAAAACTCTTTTAACTTTTTCGAGAAAGAAAAAGTATGTATAGATTAAAAGTGTTGCGAAATGGAGAGGTTAATGGCACAATATGAAATATAAGATCACAAGAAGGGAAACGAAATTTGAAGTAAAGAAGAAAAGATTTGCACAGAAATCGAGTAATTTTATTGACACTCAATAGAGAGAAAATTACAACTCGGCAATTTCCAAAATGAATAAACTAAATGAAGAGTCTATTATTTATAGGAGATGTCCCAAAATCCTAGAAACCAATTTGAAGATAAATAAGAGTCCAAAAACGCGGAAACAAGAATTGCTTGGATAACACTATCGCTCGAGCAGCGTCAAGCGACAGGCAAGCAACGACCTTGTCACTTGAGGGAGAGCTCAGCGACAGGCGAGTGAAAATTCTCTGCTTCAAAAATTCGCCTGTTGCTTGAGTGACCAGCTAGTTGTAGGCTAGCGAAAATCCGACGACTTTTCTTCCCAACCCATAATTTTGATATCTCCATGACGACTTCAACTAGGACACCAATACTAACTAGAAATTGGGTCACATTCAACAAATCTCCACCTTAACACAAAATTTTGCTACAACGAATAAAGCTCCAAAATTTCTTCATAAGTTCGACTGCAACAAAATAGACTGAACTATTCAACCAAAACCAAACTTATCCAACTCATGAAAAATTACTCTTCCTCTTCCACAGTATCAACAAACGATATCTAAACCCAAACACCAGGTTCCCAAAATTCTACCAAGGAATTCAAAAATTACCAAACATGTTGAAGCACATCCTGTAGCAGAATCAACTCAAATGCTTTAACTGAAGGCCCCTTGCTAGTCTCGACACCTTCAAAGCCACCAAAAGAATATGCATCCAGATTAGCATTCCCGTACCTATACTCAATAGGCCCTACCCTAGCAGTTGAACACGATGGCACTACAGACAATGGCAGTAAAGCGAAATTACCCAAATTCTCCAAACTCATTCGAGTAGTGTTCTTCAATAATGACCCAGAGCCAACTCTCAATGATCTTGTATCAAACTGTATATCCACCACGGTACTAAACCTGTGCTGATGATTCTTCGTCGATTCTACATGACCTTACAATATGTACAACTAGGACTTCTTTTGCCCATCCAATACTGCACGGACACCCTTCTGGACCTTCAATACTCCACGTCTTCTAGAGAACTCATAATCCTTTAAATCAAGGGAACACAATGAGATGAGATTTTTCTTCAAATTTGGAACATGTCGAACCTGGCCAAATGTTCTAATTGTTCCATCCAATAGCCTCAATCTGACCATGCCAATACTAGCTACCCGGCAAGATTCAATTGTTATCCATGATAACGACATCTTATGTCACTGTTTCATATGTTTCAAACAAATCCCAATTGGGACACATATGGAACGCACAAGCGGTATTAGAAATCCACTCCTTGTCAGATTTGGATTCCATGTCAGAAATGACCAAGAGATCTCCATCATTCATATAGTCCTCGGCTATGTTGGCCTTGTCTGATATTCAAATGCTTCCCTTAATTTGCAGATGAATTATCCTTACTTTGCAACTTCTCGTAATCTCCCTTGATATGTCCTTTCCTCTTGCAATAAAAATAAACCAGATTGCTATAATTTACCCTCGACTTACCCCTTCGCTAATCACCATAAACAATAAGACCTTCTCCATCTCTAAACTCAGGTCGAACCAGATGCTTCATCTTTTCCTTCAAAAATATGGCATCATACATATCTTCAATGGTGAGTATGTCATGATAGTATAAAATTGTGTCTTTGAATGAGGAAAATGGAGCGATAGTGAGCACAATAGGTCAAAGCCAAATCGTCTTCATCATATTATACCTCTACAGTTTCCAAATTAGCAATGATTTCCTTGAACACAATCATGTGGTCTTCCAAAGATCTCTCTTCTACCATGCGATGAGAGTACAGTCTCTGCTTCAGATGCAGTTTGCTCGTCAAACTTTTGATCATGCACAACTGCTCCAGTATCAACCACAAAGTAGCAATTGTCTTCTCCTTCAATACATCCTGAAAAGCATTGTTAGAAAGATAAAGATGTATTCGTGAAAGAGCCTTCCTATCCTTTTGTTGCTTCTTCTCCGTTGTCCAACTTGTCAGCATCTTATCAAAACCCAACAAAGCATCGTCCAAATCCATCCCTGCCAAAACAACCCTCATCTTTATTTGCCACAAAGAAAACATTGTATTGCGATCCAAAAGCAAAATTTCATACTTCATGGGTATTATCTCTAACTAGAAAACCTCAAACAAACCACACAACCTGTGCTCTAATACCACATGATGGGAAATGAGGAGTCAATGACACAATATGAAGTATAAGATCACAAGGACATAAACAAGATTTAGAGTAAAGAAGAAAATATTAGTAGAGAAGTAATTTTATTGACAACCAATAGAGAGAAAATTACAACTCCACAATTTCTGGAATGAATAAACTGAATGAAAAGTCTACTATTTATAGGAGACGACCCAAAACCTTAGAAACCAAGTTGAAGATAAATTGGAGTCCACAAACATATTGAAACGCGAAAAATAAGTATTGCTTGGATAACACTATCGCTCGAGCAGCATTGAGCAACGACCCAATCACACGAGCGAGAACTCGACGATAGGCAAGCAAAAATTCTTTGCTTCCAAAAATTCTTCTGTTCCTCGAGAGACCAGCTACCGATAAGCTAGCAAAAATTCGACAACTTTTCTTCCAGGTCCATATTTTGATCTCTTCATGGCCACTTCAACTAGGACTCCAATAATCACTAGAATTTGAAAGTGCAAGAAATGCTAACCAAGAGGAGGGTGAATTGGTTATCTAAAACTTTTTCAAAAATAAATGCAAATTTAACCAATAACAAATAAGATAATAAGCAAGTAAGATAACACGAAAATAACAAGAGGAAGATAAAAGAAGACACAAACGATATGTTACGGAGTTTCGATCCACTCAAAGATCTACGTTCCCCGTTACTAAGCTTGAGAGGCTTTCATAAAGATGTATTAGAAAGGGAGGGTCGAGAGAGACTTATTGCATGATCCATAGATCATTGCTGGGTCGGTTGGTGAGTCACCCAAAAAAAAAGCATCGAGAAAGGTCAAGCATATATGTTTTATGAAATGATCAGCGCTTTCATTTATGCTATGCCCTGCATCGCATTTTTCATTATATATGATTGACATATGGCACAATCTAGCATTTACAATGTTTTCGGTGACTTACATCCAAGGAGTATCAATCCTTTTACAACGTTGAGTTTTTTGGGACCTCAACACGACCCACAATTTAAAAACAAGAAAAACAAAATTACAAGTGAAAAATGATATGAACACAATTAAGTATCAAGAGAGAAATAGATACAACACTTTAATAAATTGCAAAGAATAGAGCTCAAATGTTGGTTGAAAAACCTTTGTTGAGATAAATGATTTTTGCAAGTTTTGGTCACCAAAATATTTTTCCAGAATTAAATGATTTGATCTTTTAAAGATTGAAAACTAAAATAGAAAAGATCAATAAATGCCTTACTTAAATTCTGAAGAATTGTTATTGTGAATGAGGTAGAATGAGGGGTATTTATAGATTTCAAAAGGTAAAAAATTTGTTGATCTGAACGCGAAATCCGTATGTTCGGATGGGCAACAATATGCCCTAGCCGTTTGAAAAATGGCCAAAAATTCGATCGTTACATGCCATCCGAACGTCCGGATAGGCAACAATATGCCCTTCCTGAATTTTTCCTTCATGATGAAATTTTCATGTAGGTATTTAAAGTATTTTCTTATTTATTTTCTAAAGATAAGTATTTTTGTAAATATATAATCTTGAAAATCGAGATGTTTATATTTTTAAAATAATTTTTATGCAAGTAATGTTTGTCGTGAAAGTGTCCCGTTTATAAAAATTGTTGAGATCAATGCGAAATATTGAAGTATTTTACCTTTGCATTTGAGTTCGAAAATGCATCTATAGCTAAAGCCTTCAATCTCATCTTCCAATGAGTTTTTTAGCGCGATGGCTTAATTTCCATTTCAATTTTCACGTTCGTCAATTTTCAATCTTGCTTATGTGTTAATCTTTAGGCTCCAAAAAAGTTCATCCATGCGCGTGATTCTTGATCTCAATTCTCGTATCTTTATTCTTTGTTAATTCTGCAATAATTACTATCAACACTTAAATTCAATTTGTTAGAAATAAACGTAATTTGTTTGTGATAATCAAAACGAGAAGTCAACCATTAGGTCAACAATTTTTCCCTTTTTGATTATGAAAAACAAGGTGATTTGTAATACAAATATTAAACAAAATTGAATTGGGTGAGGAACAAAGGTCTGCCCCCCATCAACACGTGTATAGAATTTTATGTACACCCTTACAAAGTTCTCCCTATTTTGCATAATCATCTACTTATTTCCCCCCTTTTGGTATAAGCAAAAAGAAAGAATAGCATAAATAGAATAAATGAAATTTATAAAGAAGTCAATCATTCAATAAAATAACATTCCATGAATAAAATGTCGACAATTGAAATTAGAGATAGATAAAAATATCCAACATAAGAAAAATCGTCCAAGAGGCTGGAGGCGGTGGCGGAGGCTAGAATCAAGTATAGAAGTCAGCGAAGAATGCAACCTCTTGTGCCTGCTTCTCAGCCTGTTGGTCCTAAAAAACGGTCTGTTGTGGCTAAATGTGAAGAAGTAGGCTACCCAGGCTATCAAAGGATGAGGTGAGTGAATCGATGCTCCCGTGGAGGAAATTATACTGGTAAACGTGAAATGCCCTCCCGAAGGATGTTGTGCACTCGAGCCAGGAATGTCAAAATTAGGAATAGGAGCGTCCGGCTCTTCTTCAACTTTTTCTTCAAAAGGTAAGGTAAATGGACCGGAGGTAGGGTCGAATCCTTTCGTGTGAGCCACCCATTGCCCATGTTCTTTTACTATCTTCATTTGTTTTAATGTTTAGATATTGATAGTATTAGTAGGGTGTAATTTAACAAGATCTTCGTCGTCAACTGAAACATAAAAGTGCTTGAAAATTTTTGTAAGAAGCATCCCTTAGGGTAAAGCTTTAGTGTGTCGTAATGCATACACAAGTTTCAGAAGATCAATTGCTATCGCAGGAAAATCAATTTTGCACCCGACTAAAAGTGAGTCCAAAGTAAAGAGATCGAAGTGATTAACATAGTCCCAATGACCCTTTCGAGGAAAAATAACTTGGGCAATGATATTTTGCAGAATCTTGCATGGAAGAGTTAATTGATGTGCACTCAATTTTGTGATATTCTCGAAATCTTTCCCCGTGACTCAACAACATGTCTCGAAAGGATCATAACCTTCCATTGTAGGTAGAGATTTGTGCAAAAAGACTTCCAAGTCACAAGGGTCGAGTTCAAGAATTTCACACTAGCCTTTGTAATTGTAATATGCACATTTGAAATAAAACATGTAATCTCGTGGGAACGAGGTGCGACGTGCATTTTTTGATAAAATTCTTTCATAAGGCGTGGATATGCTTGCTCTTCCATAGTAGCCACGAATACACCCAACCCATATTTTCAAAGCATTCTTACCAATGAAAAATGGGTGCTTCTATTGTAAAATCCCCGAAATCAACATTCTTAACAATTAAAATGGGTGATTTTTCGAAAGAATTTAGTGGCACCTCCGGTTCAAAATCCATTTCTTCCTCCGTAATGGTGATGATTCTCTCGCAGTTCTTTTCATCCATTTGCTCCATTTAGATCCCGATATTGTGAGAAATTTGAAGAATTCCCAAAAGCCCAAAATATGAATTTTAGGGTTCGTGCTAAAAATCAATTTTGTGAAGAAGATTTTGAAATGTGAAGTAAAGAAAAAATTTCTTAAACCAATTCGAAGAATTTGTGTAAGAATCTTCAAATATTTGAAATAAGGCACGAGTGCTAGAAAAATGGGGATTTTTTACTGATTTTGGTGAGAGAGTTTAAGTTTGGAAGCTCTGAATGGTATGGGTAAATTTGATTAGCAAGTGTTATAGAGGATATAAGACAATAAGAGAGCCAAAAACGAGATGGAGTGGGGAGAGAAGTGAGGAAGAAGATGAAAAAAATAAAGAAAATGACACCAGTTTGCGTTTTAGAGGTAACTGTATTGCCTCTTATCCGGACGTCCAGATCAACAGAACGTTATGTGTTCTGTTGATCTTGAAGTTGTTCGGACTTGTGTGTCCAGATAATATTTTTTAAAGATGTGGTCATTTAGAAATTCATAAAAGATTGTATAAGCAAGATTCACACGAAAGAAAAATTATTCTACCAAATTTTTCATCAATAATTCCTAAACCTTTTCGAATGTGTGAGAAACAATTGTGTGCTCTTGGTGAAGATATCGGCTAACTGGTCCTTGATTTTTATAAATTCTAACACGGTAACTCCTTTTTGTGCATAGTCACGAAGAAAGTGATGTCGAATTTCAATATGCTTAGTTCGTGAATGTGAGACGTGATTTTTAGACAAGTTGATGGAACTAGTTATCATGTAAAATAGACACATGATCATAAGATAGGTAATAATCACAGAGAGTTTATTTTATCCAAAGTGTTTGTACACAATAACTTGAGGTCGAGATGTATTTCGTCTCAACGGTGGATAGTGCAATGGAATTTTGTTTCTTGCTAGACCAAGATACAAGTGCAAAGCTAGAAAGTGACAATTTTCGCTAGTGCTTTTACGATCAACATCACATCGGGCCCAATCGAGATCCGAATAACTAATTAGGTCAATGTGAGTGCCCTTCGAATACCAAAGTCCTAAGGTTCTAATCCCACTAAGATATAGAAAAATTCTTTTTACGGCACGTAAATGAGATTCCTTAGGATTAAATTGAAATCTAGCACATAAGCATACACTAAACAAAATATCGGGTCTATTAGCTATTAAATAAAGAAGGTATCAATCATACCTCAATATTTCGTAACGTCAATTAGAGTTCCATGCCCATCTTTGTCTAGCTTTAAAGACATACTCATAGGTGTGTTCATAGGCTTAAGATCATGTATATCAAATCGTTTGAGCATGTCTAAAATGTACTTATTTTGATTTATGAAAATCCCATCTAATGTTTGTTAAATTTGAAGACCAATGAAGAATTTTAGTTCTCCCATCATGCTCATTTCAAATTATTCACTCATACAATTTGAAAATTCTTCACAAAGACAAATATATGTAGCACCAAAATAATGTTGTCAACAAAGATTTGGACAATAAGCATATCCTCATGAATTTTTACAAAAAGTGTAGTATCCACTTTTTCCAATCGAAAAACCATTTGAGAGAAGGAATCTGTACAAACGTTCATACCAAGCTTTTGGAGCTTGTTTCAAACCGTAAAGAGCTTTTCTAAGTTTTAAAAACATGATCCGAATACTTGTGATTTTTAAAATTGATTTTTAAAATCGAGAGGTTGCTGAACAAAAACTTTTTCTTGAATAAATCCATTCTAAAATGCACTTTTAAGATCCATTTGATATAGTGTAAAACCTTTATAACGTGCAAATGAAAGAAGCATCCAAATGGATTCTAGTCTAGCTACAAGTGCAAATGTTTTTTCAAAATCGATTCCTTCTTCTTGATTGTAACCTTGGGCCACTAATCTAAACTTGTTATGCACAATGATTCTATTTTCATCTTTTTTGTTTCAAAAAACCCATTTAGTTTCGATAACGGTTTGGTTGTTTGGTCTAACAACTAAATCCCAAACATGATTTCTTTCAAATTGATTTAATTCTTCTTACATCGCTAGAATCCAAAACTCATCGAACTTGGCTTCTTTGAATTTTTAAGTTCGATTTGAGAAATAAATGCACAACTACCAAGATTATTTTTTATAAGATGTTCTATTTGTGATACCTTTCAATGGATCACATATGATGAGCTCCTTAGGATGAGAAGGAACAAACTTTCAATCTTTTGGTAATGGAGGATCACTTTGTTCCTCGATTTGTTTTTCTTCATTCTATTGAGTATTTGATTCCTCTTTTTGTTCTTCATTTGGTGCCTCTTTGCTTTGGTCTTGGATCTTCATTTGTTCAAATGGAGCTTCCAAACCTATATCATCATCACTACCTTTCTCTCAATCAAAAGAGTTAGTTTCATCAAAAGTAACATACATAGATTTTTCAACGACTAGAGCTCATTTCTTAAAAACTATATATGCTTTGATGGTCGATGAATATCTTAGGAAAATTCCTACATCGAATTTTGAATTTTTTTTCTTTTCATATCCTGTTTGTATGTAATTAATATTTTTAGCTTAATTAAATAATTTTAGATGTTCTATTGTATATTATAAATTGATAATTTATCATGTTGATTACTCTGGTGTAGCACAATATTATAATTAATATTCCAGAAGAATATTAATGATAAATCTGTCTATTACAAATAGTTCATTATTGCTCCTCAAATAGCACAATATTTAATTAATATTCTAAAAGAATATGACTAGCTCCAGAAAAGTATAAATTATAATTTTCATTATTCTAGAAGAATATTGACATATTGCTCTTGAAGAAGCAATAGTAAAACACAACATGCTCCCGAAATAGCACATATTTCGAAGAACATATTATTTTAAATTAGTGTTTATCCCTGAAGGAAAACACGTAAATTATGTGATGTTGATTACTTGATTAATTATTATATGGTGTTTAATCATATTCTTCGAAATTAATTATATTTTCTCTTGCTTTATTTTATAGTTAATCAAATAGCAAACATTACAAAACTTGAGTTTGCTGCACTTGATATTTCTAGCAAAAACTATCTATCATGGGTACTTGACGCTGATATCCATCCTGTCTCCAAAGGTTTGGGAGAGACAATAAAAGAAGGAAACAAAGAATTTCTGCAGGATCGTGCAAAAGTACTCATCTTCCTTTCCATCATCTTCACAATGGACTGAAAATTGAATACCTCACTGAGAAATATCCACAGGTTCTTTGGAAAAAACTAACTGAGAGATTTGATCATCAGAGGACTATAGTCCTCCACAAAGCCAGTTATGAATCACCTTCGTTTGAAAGACTTCAAAATTGTTGGTGATTACAATTCTAATTGTTCAGAATATGTTCAAAATTGACATTGTGTGGAGAAAAAATTCACTAATAAAGACATGTTGGAGAAAATGTTTTCCACCTTTCACGCCTCGAATGTGCTCCTGCAGCAGTAATATCGCGAGCGTGATTTCAAAAAGTACTCAAAACCTATATGTTGCCTACTTGTTTCTTAACAGAATAATGAAATGCTGATGAAAAATCCTGGGTTACGTCCAACTGGTTCTGTACTATTGCCTGAAGTAACTGCAATATTAACATAATGACGTGGACATGGATTTGGACGTGGACGTGGACGTGGATGTGGACGTGGACGTGGACGTGGACGTGGACGTGAACGCAAACATGCACGTGGAGTATACCATGGACAAAATAATCAACAAAGTTATTAACAACAAGGCAACAATTTCAAAAGGTAAAAAGTAAACGAAAGTAGCACACCTAAAAAAGTACACGAAGAAAGTTGCTTTAGATGTGGAATGAAAGGACATTAGACATGTACATGTCGTATGGCAAAATACCTTGTGGATCTCAATCAAAAATCAATCAAGAGAAAGGGAAAAGTGGAGACAAATTTTACTGACTATGATGGTCCAATTGATGTGACCCATTTGGATGTCTCCAATTTCTTTGTTGATCCAAATGAAAATATTGATCATTTGATTGAGGGTGATAGAAGTTATAGATTTTCTTTTTTTTTTTTTTTTTTTTTTTTATATTTCTAGTATTTCCATTTATTTTATAAATTTAGTTTGAAATATGTTTTTACTTTTCACAAAAAATTTGAACTTTATTATGCATAATTAATTTCACAGTATTAATTATGCCTATCATTTTGAATTCAAATTCAATTTCTTTTAAATATATCTATTTTGTTATATTGATTTCAAGATGGATTGTCAAGACACCTATTTGATTGATAGTGTAACTACACATACTATTTTTCAAGGCAAAAAAAATATTTTTTGGACTTAAAATTAAAAGAGAATAATGTCAATACAATATCAGGCGCATCGAATATCGTTGAAAGCTCCGAAAGAGCTTGTATTATTCTACCAAATGATACAAAATTATATATTGACGATGCACTTTATTCTAGCAGATCCAGAAGAAATTTGCTTAACTTTAAAGATATCCGCTGCAATGGATATCATATTGAAACGATGCAAGAAAATAATATTGAATATCTTTGAGTGAATTGTCCAAATGATCACTGAACTTTGTAAAAAGTTTCAAGGGGTCACTGAACTTTAAAAATCATCTAACTGGTCACTGAACTTTGCAAAAGGTTTCTACAGGGTTACTGAATTTTAAAAATCACCTAAATAATTTCGACAAGATCACTTAACTTTACAAATAGTTTTTCTGGGGTCACTGAATTCAATGACCATTGGGAAAGTTTTTACAAAGTTCAGTGACCATTTAGGTGATTTTTAAAGTCCAGTGAACCCGTAAAAACCTTTTGCAAAGTTCAGTGACCATTTAGGTGATTTTTAAAGTTCAGTGACCCTTTGAAAATCTTTTGCAAACTTCAACGACCATTTGGACAATTGACTCAATATCTTTGCATAACTTTTTTTGTATCTGGTCAGAAGCAGATAAAAGAAAAACTTCATGCACTCCTATCTGACATGTATTATACATTTATAAACATGGTTGAATCAAATACTGTCACGAACCAGAAATTTAATCAACTTGGACATCCAAGAGTTATAATGATGAGTCGAATAATAAGCAACTGACATGCACATCCTTTAAAGAACCAGAATATTCTTTTACCAAATGATTATCCATGTGTAGCTTGTTCGCAAAGTAAGTTAGTCATTAGACATTTGACTACAAAGGTCAATATTGAATCTTCAACTTTCTTGGAAAGAATTCATGAAGATATATGTGAGCCAATACACCCACTATATAGACCATTTCGTTATTTATGGTATTATTTGATTCTTCTACTAGATTGTTACATATTCGCCTACTTTTCACTAGGAATGTAGCATTTACTAAACTATTTGCTCAAATTATAAAATCACGAGCGTAATTTCCCGATTACTCAATTGAAACTATTAGAATTGACAATGCTTGTGAATTTAGATCACAAGCATTCGATGATTATTGTATGTCAATTGGGATTGTAATTGAACATTTAGTTGCGCATGTCTATATACAAAATGGTTTGGCGGAGTCCTTTATTAAACATCTACAACTTATTGTGAGACCATTACTTATAAAAACAAAATTCTCAACTTCTGTTTGGGGTCATGTCATATTACATATTGCATCATTGGTTCATATTACATTAACTGCCTATATCAATATTCACCTTTGCAACTGGCATTTGGTCATGAACTTGATATTTCTCACCTATGGGTTTTTGGTTGTGTAGTTCAAGTCCATATTTCTCCCTCACAACGTACTAAAATGGGTCCCCAACGAAAACTTGGGATTTATGTGGGTTTTGAATCACCATCAATTATTCGGTATTTTGAACCTTTAACGGGTGATTTATTTACTATACATTTTGTAGATTGTCATTTTGATGAAATAACTTTCCCAACTTTAGGAGGGGAAAAACTACATACTAAAAAATAAGGTAAAATTATTTGGAATGAAACAACTCTATCTCACTTTGATCTTCGCAGCAATCAATATGAGCAAGAGGTTGAAAAGATCATTCATTTACAAAGAGCTACAAATCAATTACCTGATACATTTGTTGGTACAAGAAAAGTGACAGAGTCATTTATACAAGCAGAAAATATTTCAGCAAAAATTGATGTCCCTATAGGATAATTTGATATAGCAAATGAATCTCAAATACGTCAGAAGCGTGGTCGACCAGTTGATTCAAAACACTCTATACCTCGAAAAAAGAAAGGCACGGGAGAAAAACAACCAAAAACTTTAGAAGAAGTAATATTAGAAAAGATTGATTAATCAGATATTGAAAATACGGTTCCTGAAAAACCACAAGTATCCAAAAATAATGAGATTTCAATAAATTATATGTTATCACATAAATTATGGGAACGAAATAATGTTGTTATAGCCAATATTTTTGCTTTCAATGTGGCTCTTGATATTATGCAAAATGAGGATCCTGAACCACAGTCAATTAAAAACTATCAAAGTAGAAATGATTGGCCAAAATGGAAAGAAACCATACATGCATAATTGAATTCCTTAGAGAAACGAAAAGTGTTTGGACCTGTTGTTCGAACACCTGAAAATGTAATCCCTATTGGATACAAATGGGCTTTTGTACGAAAGAGAAATGAAAATAATAAAATTACAAGGTACAAAGTCCGACTAGTAGCTTAAGGTTTCTCACAAAGATCAGGAATTGATTACGAAAAAACATATTCTCCCGTAATGGACACCGTCACTTTTAAAATTTTAATTAGTTTGACAGTGTCACAAAGGCTTAATATGCACCTTATGGATGTAGTAACCGCATATTTATATGGTTCACTTGATAGTGACATATATATGAAAGTCCTTGAAGGACTTAAGGTGCCAGGAGCAAACGATACATGCCCAAGAACTATGTTCTCAATTAAATTTCAAAGATCATTATATGGATTAAAACAATCTGGACACATGTGCTATATTCGCCTTAGCGAATATTTGTTGAATGAGGGTTATAAAAATGACGATATCTGCCCATGTATTTTCATAAAGAAAATAAATAGTGGATTTGCAATTATGTCAGTTTATGTTGATGATCTAAATTTAATTGGAGCTCCTGAAGAGCTCAACAAAACTGCTAATTATTTTAAAAATGAAATTGAGATGAAAGATTTAGGAAAAATCAAATTTTGTCTCGGATTGCAGATTGAATATTTTACAGATGGATTATTTGTTCACCAATCTACTTGTACAGAAAAGGTTTTAAAATATTTTTATATGGATAATGCACATCCATTGGCATCAACTATGGTTGATCGGTCACTTGATGTGAAAAAGGATCCATTTCGTGTACTTGAAGATGGAGAAAATGTTCTTCATCCTGAAGTACCATATCTTAATACAATTTAAGCATTAACTTATCTTGCGAATTGTTCTTGACTCGGCATAACTTTTTCTGTAAATCTCCTTGCAAGATATAGCTCCACACCAACTCAAAGATATTGGAATGGCGTTAAACATTTTTTCGTTACCTAAAGAGTACTATTGACTTGAGATTAATTTATTCTCAAAAGTCGGGTCTGCTTTATTGGGATATGTAGATGCAGATTATCTATCTGACCTACATAAAGCTAAATCACAAATAGGTTATGTGTTTACATGTGGAGGAACGGCTATATCATAGAGATCTGTGAAGCAATCCTTGATAGCTACATCCTCAAATCATTCTGAAATTATTGTAATCAATGAAACAGGTCGAGAATGCATGTAATTGAGAAACATAACCCGTCATATCCAAGCATCATGAGGGTTAACTTCAACAAATGATAGTTCAACAATTTTGTATAAAAACAATGCAGCTTGTATTGCACAACTTAAAGGAGACTATATCAAAGGTGACAGGACGAAGTATATTTCTTCAAAATTCTTTCATACACATGAGTTTCAAAAGAATGACGACATCGATATCCAACAAATTCACTCAAGTGACAATGTGGCCGATTTATTCATAAAAGTACTACTAACATCTACGTTCAAGAAATTAGTTCATGAGATTGGAATGCGTCGACTCAAAGATTTTCAGTGATCAACATCAGAAGGAGTAGCTATACTCTTTTTCCTTCGTTTAGACTTTGTCCTACTAGGTTTTCCTAGCAATGTTATAATGAGGCAACATTTATTTTTAGTACTCCAAAATAACTTTACTCTTTTTCCTTCGTTTGATTTTTTTTTTCCATTGGGTTTTTATCAAACAAAGTTTTAACGAGACAGATATTCTGTAATGTGTCATTCAAGAAGGAGTGTTGTAAAAGGAAAGTTTATTAGGGTTTAGAGGTGAATGACAATTATATCCCTCCTGGCCTAGAAATAATTACTGTTGTATAACTGATTCTACCCTATAAATACAGAGTTTTGGTTCTTAATAAAATACACACAAATCTATTAACTTCTCTTTATTTCCTTCTCTTTTTCTCTCTTTTATAACAATTACATTCCATTTTCTCCATTATAACATTATAAAATGACTAATTTATCATTATCTTTAAATAAACAAATAGAAAAAAATAATAAAAAAATTGTATCTAAAATTTCTAGTTTTTAAAAAAAAAAAAAAATTACAAACAAATGTCACGTATAACAATTTAAAACATTATAATAAAAAAATATTTTATTTTTCCAATGGGTGATGCTACATGTACAGTTTTGGTATAAATAATATTTTCCACCCTTCTCACATGGAGTGGGTTCACATATAGTTTATTATGTATGGGTCCCCTCCATGTGAGAGAGGGTGAAACCCATTATCTACACCAAAAGTGTACAAATAGATTAATCATTTTCCAACTAACCCACCTATCCCTAACCCTACGCCCATCCACCACCACCATCAATAGCAAAATAATTAGAAAGAGAATTAAAAGTATAAAAAAGATATTTGATGAAGAGTAAGCACCATTTTGTTTTTATAATTTCTTCTTTTTTTTTGTTTTTCTATTTTTGTTTTTTACTTTTACTTTTATTATACTTTTAATTATTTCTTTAATTAATTTTGAGGTGGTGGTGGAGTGTAGGGGTAGATGGGTTAATTGGGAAGATAAAATATTTTTCTTTTATTAGTATATTTTAAATTATTTTACGTGAGACTCGTTAGTACTTTTTAAAAAATTTGAAACTCTATATGCAATTTTTTAGTAATATTTCTTTTTTCTATTTATTTATTTAAAGATGATGATTATAAATTAGTCATTTTACAATATTATAATGGAGAAAATAGATGATAAGGACACGTTAAGTAATGAAATTTTGATCTGAGTGTCCAAATATCAAAATTAAAACAATATGGACTATTTGCTCAATGAAAGCAAACAATTGGGATGTTTTGCGCCAAATTACACATATTTAATGAAAGAATTTAACAGAATATAACGGAAAGGACCAATTTCACAAAAAAATTATTTGAAATGAGGGTGTAAATGCCAAGTTTGAAATGATAGGGACCATTTTCGCTATGACCACAAACGTTAGGGATGCTTTATGCTAATTATCCTTAAAATGGTGATGGGAATTGAGGATAGGATGGGAAATTAGGAGTTTGTGGAGGGCATTTTGGAGATGAGAGATATCACGATTTCGACCAGGAGGAGGGACAATATAGTTATACTTGTTGAAAATAAACAATTTAAAGTTTTAAATATTCAAATTAATACTTATAAATTTGTTGTTTCTATTTTAATATCATTTTAATACAAAATTAAATTAATAATATTATAGTGTAACATATATGTTAAATGACTTAATTCTCATAAGTGTGGGGGTCAAATTTATTTATCCCTATAGTGTAACATACATGTCAAATGACTTAATTCTCATAAATGGGGGGGGGGGTATATTTGTCCCCATAAAGGGGATTGATTTTCATGGGTTAAACATAACACGAAAATGATGAATTGATATAATACACTCTACACTTCTATATAATTTTATATAATTTTGGCAACTCGATAATGGTTCGTTCACTTATCTCACTACAAAAAAAAATGGCCTCCACCGACAAATGTTTCAGCAACCAACAAAAATTGGTTGCTACAAGTCATGTTCACCGACCAAAGGTTGGTCGGTGAAAGTGTTGGTACGTTAAGATAGAATAATTTTTTAAAAGTCATTCAGCAACCAATATCTGGTCGTTGGTGCCACTATCCAATGACCAAAATCATCGTGGTCGCTATACAACTTGGCGAGAAGAACCCGCGTAATTTGGTAACTCGTATAGCGACCAACTAACTGATCGCTGCATATGTCAACCTTCAGCGACCAATCTATGGTCGCTGGTACCATTATCCAGCGACCAACATGGTAGTCGCTAAATATAAATTCTCCAGCAACCAAAGTCTGGTCGTTGGTACTGTTATATAGCGACCAACTTTGTCCTGGTCGGTATATAGCGTGGCTGGAAGAACTTTTTACCGACCAATTTTGTGGTCATTGAATATATAAGCTTTTCACAACAAACATTTGGTCGTTGGAACCATTATCTAGCAACCAAGTTTGGTGTGGTCAGTATACAGTTTGGCGGGACGTAGACTACTTTAATTTTGGTAGCTCTTTTAGTGACCAACACTGTGGTCGCCGTATATTTAGGCCTCCAGCGACCAATTTCTGGTCACTGGAACCTTTGCCAAGGGAAAATACCCCGCATCCCCACCTAAGTATCTAACATGTTGGTGACCAACTTTCTAGTCGCTGCATATGTATAGAGATAATCCTTCAACGACCAAGATTTGGTCACTGGTGCCGTTCCCTGCCTAAATTTTTAACACCTTTAGCAACTAACCAAGTGGTCGTTGCTAATTGTGTTACTAAATATGGCTGGTTTGTTAAATCCTTTGAGCCATTTATCTATCAGGATATAATATGCTACTATCCTAGAAGTGATAAATCCCATCTCGATCACTTTTCATATGGCACTTGTCACGCTCAATTGGTGTTGTATAAGTAATGTCAATATTTACGGTCGACATATTTGAAGTATGATGACCTACAATTGAGAATTTATGATCAATTTGATGATCCAACCAATTGCCATTAATTGTCATGGTCAATACTTACTCAAAACCAACCCAATCGATTTCGGTTACTTCTAATCCAAACTGAACCACAAAGATTTGAAAACAATTTGATCAAGAACATATTTTGTCATTTATTCTTTCAGTAGTTTCAATTAGGACTTTGGCCCAAATCAATTAACTATCAAACAATTTCAAGATAAATTCCATTTTCAACGTCAATATAATATCTTGGTTAAAATGAAAAAAAAAAAGAAAAAAAAAAGAAAAAAGAAAAAGAAAAGAAGTAATACAATCGTCCTTTTCCATTTGTTATCCATTTTAATACAATGTAAAGATGAAAGATTCCAGTTTCGATTTTTGCTTTAGTAAGCACGTCCAATCATTAACTCCTTGAGTCGTTGTCGCCTTTTCTAATACCATCTCATTATCCCAATTGTAGGAAATAAATCCATCTTGCAACGTGACAGCTGAGGCTACCCCATTGTTTTTTTTTTTTTTTTTGGTGCTGTCAATTGATGCCTAAATTAACCTTCTTAAGCCATACTATCACCAACAATGTTTATACAAATTTAATTGGCTCAATAAACAAATTAACACAAAGCTATATTTACTTGGCAATTTCATAAAGTGGAAATTACGAGTTTTTGACATTTCAAGATCACAATGCAAAAATTAGTTGAGAAGATTTTTTATTCACAATTCAGGTATTGATTGAACTATTAATATTAATAATATTTAATATAAAATATATCAACCCCAATTCCAAACCCTATCATTCATTTTAATCCATCTTCTCTCTTCACTCTCTCCAATTAACTCACACCCCCTGCACCATTGTCCACTGTCGAACTCCTAGTGACGATCATCTATCGGCTCGCTCAGGCAGAAGTGCAGCAATTGCGATGAACAGAGCAAATACCGTAAAGAGCAACAGTGAATGCTGTCGTGCGAAGCAATGCGATACACAATCACCGTGTTCCTGAACGAAAGGTGGACAAATCTGTGAGATTGGGGACTATTTGGGGCTATGAGATTGTTGAAGAGGTTGACATATCAATTGATTGTTTTGGTTGCTTGATTCATTATTTTCGCGTCAAACTCCAAACTTTGATTTTACTGGCTTTCTTGGGTTCGATTCAATCTCATTGTGGGTTTCGTAGCTACAATAGCTAAGTGGGTTCACATCATACCCCATTTCTTTTCTCTCTCTTTTTTTTTGTTTTTTTTTATTTTTTTGTTTTTTTTGTTTTTGCTTTCATGCAATGCCTAAACCTCTTTAAGCCATGCCCTTATCAGTTATATCGATAATGTTAAGAGCTTAGGAAGCGTGTCAACACTAAAAGGAAGCTCGTTACAAGGAAAAGAATGGATGATTGCTTCTAAAGAAGCATCCCTACTATCTTAGGTCAGTCTTGTCAAATATTCTAAAAATATTATGGAAAGGAAGAATGAAAATAGTTTTTATCAGAATTTGACCAAACCTTATGACGAAAGGGCAAACAAGGATAGATTACCTATCAAAATGTGATCAGCGAAAACTATACCTGAAAAATGGAATAAAGATTGACAAGTTATATCTCCTCTCGTTATATCGAAGAAAGTTAGAATTGTCTTTTCTTTTGAGGTCAAAGCGGGCCCTTGTATCTTGCAAATGAATTCCCACTGCTTCTGTGATTTCTCCTATTTATGGCTCGATGTTTATTGAAGTTTAGAAATCAAAAGGTAAATAAAAAATTTACCAAATTAATTCGTGATGAGTCTTATAGGGTTAGTTATATAGGCCACAATCATGAAGCAAGCGATGAACAGTATGGATTAGCGTGTGGACCAGATTACATAATAAAATCATAGAGTTCATGCGATGTAAATGGAGTTCGTTATCACACAAAAACGCGTAATGATGGACGTGTCACACAAATTTGTGGCATTTGTGTTGCAACTTGCAAGTGACGCTACAAGAAAAGGAGACAATAGAGATGGAATTTTACCGACAGACGACTTCCGTTGTTATTATCAACGGTATTATAACAAATTTGCAACTGAGTAATATTTTATTATTATTAAAAACTAAATATTTAATTAACGACATAATTGCCATCAGAGGACTTTCGTTGGTAAAATTTCGTTACTAATCCGTCGATAAAAATTAAAAAAATAATAAATAATCAATTAAATAATTTAGTGACAAAATTTCCCAACAAATGATTCCGTCTGAAACAATATTAAAGATGGTAAATATAATTACCAACAGAAAAATCTGTTTGTAAACATTGGAACTAAAATTATAAAACTATTATGTAGTTGCCAACGAAAAAAGTCTGTCGCTATACCTCTTGGTGGGATGAAACCTGCCTAATTTTTTTAACTCTTCCAGAAACCAAACTGGTGGTCGCTGCATATAACTCTCCAACAACCAATATCGGGTCTCTAATACTTCTATCCAGCGACCAACATTTACGTGGTCACTATACCTCTTGGCAGCATGAAACTCGCCTAATTTTTTAAGTCTTCTAGTGACCAAACTGGTGGTCGCTGCATATATAACCCTCCAACAACCAATATCTGATCGCTAATACTTCTAACCAGCGACCAACATTTACGTGGTCACTATGCCTCTTAGTGGGATGAAACCCGCCTAATTTTTTAAGTCTTCCAGCAACCAAATTGGTGGTCGCTATACCTCTTGGCGGGAAGTGGCCTAATTTTATCTCTTTCAGCGACAAAAGTGGTGGTCGCTAAATATATTTGGTTAAAAAAATAGAAAATAGAAAATCTGAAATCCATTACAAAAAGTAAAAACCACGAGAAACAAATAACTAAACACAACCCTAATATATTCCCTCTCTTTCTCTCACGCCCACAATCCCACTCCATTCGTCGCCTCTCTTATTTTTTCACCAAACCGCCAAAATCAATCGTGGGTTTTGGGTTGTTGTTTATAGAGTTTGAAGTTACTCCTTCGAAAACAATCCGATAGAATCACCTGAATGTAAGAAACGATCAACAGGATCCAAAATGTAATTCGAGCCCACCGACTTCACGATGTTTCCTTAAAATGAATTTACTGCTTTCAATGGTGCTAAAGGCGTCCAACAATCGTTTCCCAGGATAGAACGAATTTTCGTCTCCTACAGAAGCAGCACTGCAATCTGTAAGAATTCCAACGAACTCAACGAAGTGTGTTTTACTTCGAGACAATATCAGAACGAGAGAGAAGGGAATGAGATTCAAAGCACAGAAAGTTTGCAATGAAAATGGTGGAAATTTTCTGGTAGAGAGGCAGGCTATTTTTAGACTTGTTCATGGCCATTCGAACAGTCGTCACCTTCCGGACAAACCTCAAAAATCCGGAACAAACATGTTGTTCTAAAAGTCGCGTCTGTTAAGTTGGTTAACAGTCGGCTAACAGTCGACTGTTTGGTCTGTTAATAGATGACTGTTAAACAATCTATCCAGACCAAAAAAATCACCCATAATAAGCCAAAAATTTTAATTTCATAATGTACCTAAGAATTTGATATTTACAATTTGGCCCAAAATTTTAAATAAATTTTGTCCAAAAAGTTAATATAGTGCAAAGGTCTACCTGCACCCGAGCCCGTGTCCGAGTCCGATCGGTCGGACGGCGACGACGACGACACGCGCACGTGGGTTTATAACTGAAGCCAATAGGATATAGGTTTTCCCCCTTCCAAAGACTATTGGTACCCCTTGGAGCCCAAACCCAATTCCAAACTTCCACCTTATAAACCACACCAAAGTTTCCTAACTTGCCTATGTCAGATAAGTGTTTGGAAAATCAAATTCTTTCATAATACTTAGTTTTATGTGGGTTACTTTAACAATTAATATTTTATTCAATTTTAAATGGTTTTCAACAAATAAATATATCACGTTAATCATCTCGCGGAGTAGAACGTGAATATGCTAGGTTCCGTATTAATTAAAAGGTGGGTCCTACTGAAATTTGAGCTTAAAGTTGACCCATTTCATAACCATTTTTCCAACAATCCTCCATATGAATGAAATATGTTGGCCTTTTTCCAAACGATAATATCTAATATGTTTTTCAAAGTAAAAATTGAAGAAGACTGCATCGGGATAAGTAGTCAATAACTTTGAACTTTCCCTCGTAAAATTTATCAGACTTCTTTAGCCAATCAGTAGCAAGTTGCTTTGAACAGTCAGCCATTTATGGAAACCTAAACAATAGAAGTCGCACAATTTTCTTTGAACACAGTTGGTTATCACGTTGTGTCCATTTTGGCCTTGGACGCCTCCTGGTTCATGAGTAGTTTTTAGAGAATTCATCATAACCTAATTCTCTTAGAAGCGGCCCATTCTCACTCATATAGGTGATTTCCATAAAGAGTATTCTGATATACTCTACTTGAATGAATCAAGATATAGAAATCATTAAAAGCGTATCTTAACCTATTTCGCGGCAGCTAGGCACTGGCTTATCATAGGAATGGGTGGGAGTAAAATCGTCCCAGTGCGTACTAAGTTTTTCACAGTTCGGTTGTCCAATTGAACCTAGATCTTGGGATCTCCAGTCAACTAGGTTGGGTTGCCACCATGGAAACTTTTGATTATTTTATTAGTTTTAATCACATCCCCTTCGATGAACTTTCGACTTGCTCTCTTGTTAAACTTTTAGTTAGTTGGTCTGCAATATTTTCTTTTGATTTCACATACTCTATAGAGATAATGCTAGTAGAGAGCAATTGTCTAACAGTATTGTGTCTACGACGTATATGTCGAAATTTATCGTTATACATTGCATTTTGTGCCCTACCAATTGTTGATTGACTATCGCAATGTATACATATAGCAGGCACAGGTTTTGTCCAACATGGAATATCTTCTAGAAAGTTTTGTAGCCATTTAGCTTCTTCTCCGGCTTTGTCTAATGCAATGAATTTAGATTTCATTATTGATCTAGCTATACATGTCTGTTTTGAAGATTTCCATGATATTGCAGCACCTCCAAGTATAAAGACTTATCTACTTGTTGATTTGGAGTCTTTAGTATCTGATATCCAATTTGCATCACAGTATTCTTCTAGTACTGCTAGATATCTCGAATAGTGCAATCCAAAATTTTGAGTATGTTTTAATTACCCTAAAACTCTAACAATAGTCTTCCAATGATCAGTGCTTGGATTACTTGCATATCGACTTAGCCTACTAATTGAATAGGCAATATCAGGTTGAGTGCAATTCATGACATACATTAAACTGCCAATAATGCGAGAGTATTTCAATTGAGACTTACTATCATCAGTATTGGAAATAAGATGCATACTAACATTCATAGGTGTTTTCATAGGAATAATATCATATTTCTTGAATTTATCAAGAATCTTCTCAATGTAGTGTGATTGAGACAATATGAAATCATCAGATGTTCTAGAAATTTTAATTCCTAATATAACATTGGCCACACCTAAATCCTTCATTTCAAATTTACTTGTTAGCATTCTTTTTGTAGTTTGAATTATGGTATCATTGTTACCCATAATCAACATGTCATCTACATATAAACATACCATGACATATCCATTTGGAGTGTTCTTGACATAAACACATTTATCATATTCGTTAATTTTGAGACCATTTGACATCATAACCATGTCAAATTTTTCATGCCATTTCTTAGGAGCCTGCTTTAATCGATATAGTGATTTAACAAGTCGACACACTTTCTTTTCTTGTCCTGAGGCCACAAATCCTTCAAGTTGCTCCATATAAATTTCTCAAAAACGTTGTTTTGACATTCATTTGATGTATATCCAAACCATTCAATGCTACTATTGCAATAAGCATACGTATGGAAATGATTCTTGTCATAGGAGAATAGGTATTGAAATAATCAAGACCTTCTTTTTACTTGTAGCCTTTAGCGACGAGTCTTGCTTTATATTTGTCAATTGATCTATCTGCTTTCATTTTCTTTTTCAAAATCCATTTACATCCCAAAGGCTTATTATCGGGAGGGAGGTCTACTAATTTCCTAAGTATGATTTTGTAGTATGAATTCAATTTCACTATGAACAGCTTCTTTCCAATATAAAGCTTCGGTTGATGACATTGCCTCTTTAAAACTTTGAGGTTCATTTTCTAACAAATATGTTAGAAAATCAGGCCCAAAGGAGGTCGACGTCCTAGCCATCTTACTTCGTCTAGGATGTTCATTTATAGATTCTTGATCTATAGTCTCTTCATTTTCACGAGATCTCTTTTGTGAATTTGATTCACTTTGCATGTTATAAGGAAAAGTATTTTCGAAAAATGTAGCATCCCTTGATTCAATAATCGTATTAACATGCATATCAGGTATTTCAGACTTATATACCACAAATCTATACGCATTACTATGGTAAACATAACTAATGAATACACAATCAATGGTTTTAGGTCCTATCTTAACCCTTTTAGGTTTAGGAACTACTACTTTAGCCAAACATCCCCATACCTTCAAGTATTTATAATTAGGTTTGTGACCTTTCCATACTTCATAAGATATCTTTTGCATTTTTCGGTGTGTTAGTTTGTTAAGAATATAGTTGGCAGAAAGTAAGGCTTCCCCCACAAGTTCTGCGGTAATCCAGAACTTATTAACATAGCATTCATCATCTCCTTCAATGTTCGATTCTTGCGTTCAGCAATACCATTAGATTGAGGAGAATAAGGCGCGGTAATTTGATGAATAATTCTGTGTTATGAACAGAATTTCTCAAATGGTGAATCATATTCACCACCTCTATCACTTCTTATGGCCTTAATCTTTTTGCTAAGTTGATTTTCAACTTCTAACTTGTAGTATTTAAATACTTCAATTGCTTCGTCTTTGCTTTTGAGCAAATACACAAAGGAATATCGAGTACAATCATCGATAAAAGTGATAAAGTACTTATTATCTCCCCTAGTTTGAACAAATTTTAAATCACATATGTTAGTGTGAATTAAATCTAAGGGTTCAGTGCTTCTTTCAACAGAACGAAAGGGTAGATGTGACAATTTGGCTTCTACACATATATGGCATTTGTGATTAGGATTTAAATCATACTTTGGTAATAAATCTAATTTGATTAGTCTACACAAAATGTTATAATTTGTATGTCCTAATCGTTCATGCCAAATGTTAAATGACTCAAGCAAGTAAGAAGAAGACGTATTCTTATTCATAATTGGAGATACAACAGTTATTACATTCAACTTAAAGAGCCCCTCATTTAGGTAGCCCTTTCGTACAAACATTTCATTCTTTGAGAGTACAAATTTGTCTGAGACAAATACTAGTTTAAACCCGTTCTTACTTAGTAGAGAACCAAATACCAAATTTTTTCTAATATCGGGCACACGAAGAACGTCATTCAAAGTGAGCTCTTTTCCACTTATCATTTTCAGCACTATCTTCCCATGTCCTTCTACCTTGGAAGATGACGAGTTTCCCATGTAGAGATGTTCATCATGATCCATCGCTTTGTAGGTAGAGAACATCCCGTGGTTTGAGCATATGTGACGAGTAGTTCCAGTATCCACCCACCACTCCTTAGTGTTTCCAGTTAAGTTGCATTCAGAGACGACCGTATAAAGATTCATGTCTTGTACCTTATCAGTGAGGTTCTCATGTTCTGTTACATTGACCTGGTGAGTTTTTCCCTTCACATTCTTTGGCTTTCGACAATCCTTGGATCGATGTCCTGTCTTGCCACAATTGTAACAGTTGCCTTTAAACTTTTTAGCAGTTTTTGAAGAACCAATTTGTCCTTTCCCATTGTGATTCCCCTTTTTGCTAGTCTTGAAGCCTCCTTCTACAATGTTGGCTTTTGATTCCATCGAATGAGATGCACCATTCCTTTTTTCAGTTTTGCGATTGTTTTCTTCTATTCTCAATCAGACAATGATATCTTCAAGTTTCATTTCCTTCTGCTTGTGCTTTAGGTAATTTTTGAAATCCTTCCATGAAGGTGGTAATTTCTCACTCAGTGCAGCGACTTGAAATGATTCACTTAGTTTCATTCATTCGGCATGGATGTCGCTAAGTGTGATGTGTAGTTCGTGAACTTGGGATATGATAGTCTTGCTGTCAACCATTTTATAGTCCAAAAAAGATCAAAAATGAATTTCTTCATGCTAGCATCTTCGATTTTGTACTTTGTGTCCAAAGATTCTCACAGTTCTTTTGCGGACTCAGCATTGTAGTACACATTATATAATGTGTTATCCAATCCATTGAGTACATAATTTCTACACAAAGAATCAGAATGCTTTCATACATCAACCGCAGTCAATTTTTCAGCATCACTGTCTTGCTCGGTATATGAAGGCGCATCTTTTTTGAGAAATTTAGCTAGATTTAATGTTGTCAAATAAAAAAGCATTTTTTGTTGCCAACGCTTGAAATCTGACCCATTAAATTTTTCTGATTTTTCCCCGGTCATATTCAGGAGTGTGGTACCAGAAGTTACCATTTCTGAAACACAATCAGAAGATCAATGGTAAGAAGGAGTAGAAACAGAAACAGAACAATAGCCAAATTTGTTTTAAGATTGTTGTTTCTAGAGTTTGAAGTTACTCCTTCAAAAACAATCCGACAGAATCACCTGAATGTAAGAAATGATCAACAGGATCCAAAATGTAATTCGAACCCACCGACTTCACGATGTTTCCTTAAAACGAATTTGCTGTCTTCAATGGTGCTAAATGCGTCCAGCAATCGTTTTCAAGGATAGAACGAATTTTCGTCTCCTACAAAAGCAGCGCTGCAATTTGCAGGAGTTCCAACAAACTCAACAAAGTGTGTTTTCCTTTGAGACAATATCAGAACGAGAGAGAGGGGAATGAAATTCAAAACACAGAAAGTTTGCAATGAAAATGGTGTAAATTTTCTGGTAGAGGCAGGCTATTTATAGACTTGTTCATGGCCATTTGAACAGTTGTCACCTTTCAGACAAACCTCAAAAAGCCGGAACAGACATGTTGTTCTAAAAGTCGCATATGTTAAGTCGGTTAACAGTCGACTGTTTGGTCAATTAACAGACGACTGTTAAACAATTCATCCAAACCAAAAAAAATCACCCGGAATAAGCCAAAAATTTAAATTTAAACAATCCATCTAGACCAGAAGGTCCACTCGCACCCGTGTCCGGTCGGACGGCGGTGGCGCGCGCGTAGGTTTATGACCGAACCCAATAGGATATAAATCTTCCCTCTTCCAAAAACTATTGGTAACACTTGGGGCCCAAATCCAAACCCAATTCCAAACTTCCACCTTATAAACCACACCAAAGTTTCCTAACTTTCCTATATGGGATAAGTATTTGAAAAATCAAATTCTTCCATAATACTTAATTTTTTGTGGGTTACTTTAACACTTAATATTTCATTCAATTTTAAATAGTTTTCGACACATAAATATATCGCGTTAATTATCTCGCGGAGTAGAATGTGAATATGCTAGGTCTCGTATTAATTAAAAGGTGGGTCCTACTGAAATTTGGGCTCAAACTTGATCCATTTCATAACCATTTTTCCAACATGAGTTGCCGACGCCGATCACTGATTGTTCATGGTCAAGGGTCGTTGGTAAGTTCTCACTCTTCTTGGGTGTAGTTTTCAGCCACTCCCACTCCTAAATACGCTATCTTATATAAAATCAACGACAAGGGTGGTAATACGTGCTTGTGATATTTTTTATTTTTTTAGTTTTTCTCCATGCGTTCTCATGGGAGTTCTGCATAACTGTTGTCTATTGACATTTTAGGATTTTCGATTCGGAAGCCGTGTGTGTGGGAACTCCTAAATTATATTTAACTCGAAATTTAATGTGAGCAACAGATTATATTTGCTTATTTTATTGTTGTGTCCATTTGTTTATTTGATTATATTTTAATGAGTAGATGGTTCCCATATAGATAAAGAGATATACGCACAATAATATTATTCATGTGAGAGTGGGTTGTATAATCTGCAAAATTGGAGCTTGAATTTTTTTCAAGACTGTATTTGTAGATTGATGAAATGGTGTAGGAAGTACCTGGAATTCATAATTCTGATGAAGTCCGGATTTGTCATTAATTAAGAGTAGATGTTCAATGTATGATTTTTGTGTTTCAGGTGTACCAAAGTTGCCTACCTGGATAATGATGTTGGGTAGAGAGAATTTACCTCCTCCTGGTCTTCTATCGCTTACTATGGTTGACAAAGCAACTCTAGGTACATTTGCAAATGGTGTTTACCATTTTACTGTCTTTCTCTCCCTCTCCTTTTTTTATTTTTTATGTAGTCGATGAACTAAACCAACCAACCGAACCCGACCGAACTTGATTCGGTTGTGTTGGACTGGGTTTAAATACGAAATTAGGCTGGGATAGGATTTGTACTGGCAACTTCACAGGTATATTTTGTCTCTTGAAAATAGAGGTACCAGGTTAATGTATTGGATTGCCTGATTGTAGTAGGGTTATCTATTGCTATGTTGTGTGTCACTGCCATACGCGGAGAGAACTTTCATTATATATATGTTGCTGTCTAGGAAATTGAGAGATGAACTGCAAGTTTGCTTCCCTCTAGGTAGGTAATGTATAAAAAAAATATTGTACTAATATTTGGATGATGATCACTTGTTGAATATTGAGCTATCAACCTGGTCATATGATAATATATATGTTTTGCATGTGTAACTCTGTTAGTTGGGCATCTATCATACGCATTGAAAAAAGCCAAAAACACAAGCAAAACAAAGGGTTACCGATCTGGGGAAAAAACAGAAGTAGACACACCCAAAGTGACCAAACACTCACCAATTCTAAGCTCCCTCTCTCTATCACATATGCCGGCTCTACTATTATCATGTAATTTTCTCCTCTCTTCTTCTACTTCATCTTGAATTCCAAGAACTTCTGAAGTAACATTCAAGCCCCTCCGCCTCTTCATCTGAAACTGAACAAAACTTTGGTTGCTACAGTGTTTGACGCCCAGTCGCCCACAGTCGACATATATAGAAGTACTGACAGCGCCATCAGAATATTCTTGAGTTCGATTTTGCTGAATAACTGAGTTTAGTCTTCAAGGTAAGGATTTGTATCAGCAACGTCACAGGTATATTTTCTCTTGAAAATAGAGGAACTCATGTAATGGTCATATTTTTAAATCTTCATATCTTATTTTCTATTTTGAGGATTCAATGTCAGTATAAATTGTTTAGAGAGGGGAATATTGAATGCAGTTGATCCTTTAAGCCATGTGAGGTGATTGACCTGTTTGGTAGTCATTGCAGTCCATATTAATCCTTATTAAGTTCATTTTTGTTGCAAACAAGTGTCTAATAAATAGATTCTTTGAATATTATTTCATGAAATTTTGCTAACTTTATTACATGACAATAATAAATTGCACAATTGTTTGTACACAAGTTTCTCCTATACCAACAAGCTTTACGGATTTTGATGTCAATTTTATTATTTTTTATTAGTTACCGTACTTCGTGCATGTTTGGCAAAAGCATAGCTTATGATTTATGCTGTCAAACATACTTTTACTATCCACCTCTTATCACACAGTAAGACCAGAAATTTACAATTATTTGTAGGCACTTCAAGCATCTACTTTGTCAATATCCGAAAGAGATGTAAAGCATTCTCTACAAAAGAATTGAAAGTAACTATCTGTTGAAATAAATGATTTTTAGATTATTTTTGAGGTTAAATTATTTTAGTAATGGAACAATCAGAGTCTCTGTCAGAAGTGCATCCCTTGGGTTAAAATTTTTTATGATTGCTGCACCATATTTTTGCAATCAGAGTCAAATTTTTAATGGAGCAATCAAACTCTCTGTCACAAAATTTTTAATGTATTTATATGTAAGTTATGCATATCATTTAATGCAACTATAAATTATTGTGACTTGAATTCTTGCTTTTTCATTAACATTAATTTTCTTCAAATATTTTTTAGGTCCTCTTCATAAAAAAACTCGTGGACTTAGTCGCGGACTGGGTTAACATAAATTTGGGCTCTAGTGGTTTGACATCGTCACAGGTATTCTTTTAGAAATGCACCTACTTATATGACAATACTCCTATTATCTAAGATTGGTGACTGAAATGTGGATTGTGTAATTAATGAAGACCCAGATTTCTAGAACATTATGAACTATATTTTGGGTTTTCTGTTCCAAATATTTAAAGATGCTATTTACAGTAATGAAGCAATTTTTGAGGAATGCGGATGTTTAGTTATTATTTATTCTATGTTATTTCTTCTCAGGCTCTACGCATCTGGGCATCTATAGAAGTTCTCTGGATGTAACTGATGATAGAATTTTCTTCTTGAGACATGCATTTGTACTTGAGTTTTTTCCATATATTTTCTGATTATGTGTTGACAAAATTATGCAGGGTGGGATGCGGGTCTATATTTGCGATCATGACACATCACCTCCAGATTAATTTTTGTTTCTGCTAGTAAATGTTGCATTTATTGTGATGGGTTGGAGTGGCCTTTGTTTGTACGTGGAAAATAGCACGGACATTCGTGTAAATCCCATTTGACTGAGTTGCTGATATCTGCATATGCTTATCACTTTCATATTATTATACTGGGTCTGAAACTTCAATCTTGAGTTATGATCAATTTTTGATTGTTCTAGTGTCACAACATTCATTAGTTAATCCTTGTATGCATTTTGAGAAATCAGTTGCAGAAGGAATGGAGTGAGCTTTTCCCAGTCCGTGATTTGGAATAGCTGAATTCTGCTTCCTCTTTCTTTTTGCATAATGTAGAGTCAAATTGTCTAAAATCAATTGGAAAAGTGATTTAGTTCCGTTTCCGGATGTACTTGCAAGAAGCCAAGGAGGTTAATTTTTTAATTACCCTCTAGAATTTATGCACCCAACCTGGTCGAGTTTATCAGGATTTATTGTGTTTGGGGGCTATGATATGTTATTTACGAGTCTACTTGTTTAAAGCTATGGTAATGTAGGGTTAATATAGTTGTAGACTAGTGAATATAGTTGAAGTCTTCGGTTAAAATTGGATCATAAACTCATGCACTTCAAAACTTGGGGTGAGTGGCTCTTCTTGCCAATCTCTTAAAGCATGGGTATCCCTCCATGGGGAACTAATTTTGTCACTATGTAGCCAACCTCAGACAGCTTGCACTGTGTTCGGTAAAATTGATATGTAAATTTGTGTTGCTTACATCTTTATCCTTCTGCTGTGGTTGAATTGATTGAATACTTAGCTGATTGTAATACCTTCCATTTGAAGTTTAATAAATGGATACCTTAATTTTGTTTTAACAGATTATCAAGATAAACCAAACCAATAGATTGATTAGGTCTCTTATGCTTTAAGAATTAGAAAGAGCAATTCCTTTAAGAAAGATGGCAAGGGTAGTACTTCAAATCAAGTCTCCGAAAAAAGGTATTAGATTCATCTGATTGTGCTAGCAATGTTGAATAATATCGCTCTTTATAGTTTCACTCTACTCTTCTGCAACTATAAACTTTATTGGGCATCCGATAGAGCTTTGGAGAGCAAGGCTGCTGGTAAGAGGGCCATGTCCAGCTCTTAGCAAGGACAGCACTCTAATCAAATTAAACATTCATGTCTCAACACCTTTTACTGTTCACAACTGAATCTAGATTGAAGTTACTATTTATTTTTGTGATAAAATATTAGACATTTTGGATTATGTATTGACTATTAGTATTTGTTACATGTGCAATACAATCTTATTTCTGTAGCGAAATGTTTCTTGTTAAATTTCATTTAATTTTTTTTAATTCTTGAAATAGCTAATTTCGGTTGTCTTTGTGGTTGTTGAAATTTGAAACAATAGACAAAATATTATTAGGAACAAATAATATTGGCTATTAAAAGATTAATGTTCACTGACCAAAGATTGGTTGCAAATGAGTGTAAATTAACCAACTTCAAAATCCTTTACCGACCAAGAATTGGTCTTTGCACAATATGTACATTGCGACCACCTGTATTAGTGACCAATAATTGGTTGTTGTACCAACATATACAGCAACCACAGCGCCTTGGTCAATGGATGTCTTCTTGTACTGACCACGAGGTGGTCGTTGCAAGATGTGTATATAGCGACCATGTACACTTGGTCACTGAATGTTACATTTTAGCGACCAACTATTGGTCGCTGAATCCAATATATAGCAACCACCCTTATATTAGCGATCAATATAGTGGTCGCTGCAACTCGTAGCGAATACGATTAAGCCTACCAGGGACTAGAATGTATATATCCAGCGACCACAACTTATTGGTCGCTGAAGACCATCACCAACAGTCTATTACCGACTAGTCAGCGACCACTGTTTTGTGGTCACTAGAGACCTGTAGCGACCAAATAATGACCTTCAGCGACCAATTTTTTTGGCCGCTGTACCTGAAATTTTTTGTAGTGTCTCCCTATGGTCATGCCCATAGAAAGAGAATCGGCTGTTAGCCACATTTATTTTATCTTGGAGCCATGTAGCTTGGAAAATATCCTGTACGAAGAGGAGACAACACGACTTTACGACAGCATCTTCAACATGACTCCCAAGACTTGCTTTCTAAATCTCTTCTCTATTTTATGCTTATATTATTATTGAATTATATTTGTTATGTTATATAAATTGATTATGTTAATTGATAGATATCTATACACAAATCACCCATTTTTTCCAACCGTGATGGTGATTTGTATGTAGAACAATTCTTGTTATGTGATTTGTGTGTAAATTTTTAGTTTGAGCTTCGCTACTTGGAGAGGGCCTACGAGAAGATTTTTCCTACTAGTTTTATGATCTTGAATAGTAACATTGCAAAATTTCTTATTCTTTGAATTAAATTAAGAAATTTTAGCATTGTGACATTTTTACAAATTTGGGAATGAACTCCCATAATTTGTCCTTGGTTTAAGTGACCTAATTTTTTTAAATTAGGAGGTCCATGAAGCTTGCATTCCACGAAGTTGATGAGGATGAACATGTATAAATAAAGAAGGGCTTATGGAGTTAACATAGTTGGCCGGCTAAGAGACATGGTATATAGATTATCATTATTTCAATGAATTGGTAACTAGTCCTGCCTAATCAATAATAATAATATGAGAGTCTATAAAATAAATTTATTTGGACTTAGAAGTAGTGAAAATAATTTCATTCAAGGAGTGTGTCTCTAGCCTTCAACTACTTCTCCCTTGGTAACTAACTGTACTAAGATAAATCAATTTATATTGGAGAGTGAGTAACTATAAATTTGTTATTCAACGATTAAAAAGTAAAATACAAATTGTAGAAAATTCTATTAACCATATTATTGGTTTAGACCAATTAGAAAAACTCGTTCACACATTTGATAGAAAGAAAAATCAATATACAAATTAGAATGTACTACATAAGTTCTTAGTTTTCCAACACAATGTTTGGTATTCCTTAAATATATTTGGTTCACCTTGTTAATATGAGTATCAATTGAGCGTCTTGTTTTTAATTTTGAAAAATAACCAGGTTTACTATTTTCTTCAAAATGAAGTTGAAGAATAAATAAAGCTGAAAAATTATTTTTTTAGTACTCTTACATCCAATGGGATTGCAGTGAAATTGGTTTGTATTAGAAATTTAAACAATGCTATGCAAATAATTGATCATTTTATAAGTTTGCTAGTGATATTCTAAAATAACCTACGTGCATATAGGTGGAAATGGAAATTTGTTGAATAAATTATGCTACAACAAAAGAGATATATTGTAAGATCGTATACTCACTCTATTCGAGTTGGATATTTTTAAAATGTGGAGGTGTTTAAAAATTTCAAATTGATGCACCTTACATACTTTGTTGTCAAACTGACTCTTAAAATGTGTTAAAAGTTAAATTGTATATTTGCTGTGAAATGCAATAGCTCAATTGATGCATATGCTCGAACATGTAACTTTGCAAGTGTACAAATTGCAAGCAAAGAATAAAAGCTTGTAAATTGAAGTTACAAAATTATTGTCCAAGAGGGACATAAAATAAATTACAGTCTGAAATGGACATAATAAATCATCGAGGGGGATGGACTTAAGCCCATAAGGGAGTAACCCAACTTTGTGATTATAGATCTCATGAAGAAGGTTCAATATGATAGAAACTACTCATACTGTGTGACTTGTAAGAGCACTATATTATTTGTGCTCATCCTTATGGTGATAGTGTTAATAATAATGTGACGTTATGAAGGTTTTAACCCTGAATGAGCACCAAGATGAGAATTCTTGCGAGGTGTAGGTCACACGCATCCTTGGAGGACACACCTATGTAAGAGTTGCCATGAGGTCGTGGTTATGGGATTGAGCTATTCCCTAGAGACTCTTACTAGAATTAAGATTAGAGTGCATGGACATTAAGAGTGCTACCCACTATGAATTAGAGGCCTAAATCATTACTGTGTGTGAGACAATTGATATTTGGCCAGAGGGACCTAATTCAAGGTTTAGTCCATTATGACTCCGTCAAATGGAAATTGTTATCACTAAGTGAGGTTCAAGTCCAAAAAATACCTATTTATCTGTTTTGAAAGTTTAAAATGTGTGGGGGATTGTTGGAAAATAAATAGTTTAAGTTTTATATTTTCAAATTAATACTTATAAATTTATTATTTCTATTTTAATATCAATTTAATGCAAAATTAAATTAATAATATTATAGTGTAACATACATGTTAAATGACTTAATTCTCATAAGTGTGGGGGTTAAATTTATTAATCTGATGTAGGATCCATGGAAACTTTGCAGAATCAATGAAACTAATAGTAGAGATATATTCAGCAAGGAAGAGAGGAAAGAAGAATAGAATAAACGGTTAGACAGAAGAGTGGGAGAAGAGAAAAAGAGGGAAGACTAGGGAGGGGAAAGTGGGCAACAAGCCAACGTGAATAATTTTCGTTCATCAATTGATTTGTGAATCTCATTACAACAATATAAATAACAAAATAATAAACGTAGCTAAGAACTTGGGTCAAACTCATATACAAGCCCAATAAAACATAAGGTCTAAATAAGTGGACATAGAACATAAATAAATGGAAAACAAATGGCCTAATGAAGTATGTTCACATCAACTCTCCCGAGGTGGGTAAAAACTTGACCTCGTCGAGTGGGTAACGCACAAAAGGCTGTTGTCAAACTCCCAACCACAAATTAAGCGGTTGAACAAACTTCTTTTGATGTCGGTAGACACATAAAGGTGGTGATCTGGGTAAATGAAGATCTTGTTGACACCTATAATACTTCAACAAATCGGGGTCAAGCTACTGAAGTGTCTCCTTGGAGATCCAAGTACAATCAGAATTAGAGCGGCCTTCCCAACAAACAAAGAAGCATTGAATCATTCTATCCTTGGTTAATATGATTTGTTCATGTAAAATAGCATCAATTTTATTATTGTGTGTTGCGGTAGGTGGAATAGGGGTAGGGATAACATGTTCATGTTGAGGGTCCATAGATGGATGTGTAAAACGATCATCGGCTAGGTTAAATTGGCCTTTGTAAGCAACTAGCTCCTCAACATTGAAGGTAGAGTAGTAGCCAAAATGTGATGGTATATCAATGACATATCCATTTGGACGAACAAGCTTTAAATTTTTAAAAGGACTAGCACTACGAGTTTAAAACTTGGAAGTCGTCCAGACGGACGTCGTTCCAGTCTAATTCGAATCATAACATAATCCCCAACGTCGTGCTTGTGGAAATTAGCTTGAAGTTTTATGTGATGCGTTGTCTACTTTCAGTTGTTTATTGATTTCAATATGCAATTCATGAAGATTTTGTGTGAATGTCTCACCTGATACAGACACACTAGCATGTTGATATATAGGAAGAAGGTCTAACGGCTTCCTAGGTTTAAAGCCACGAACAACTTCAAAAGGACTCATACCTATAGAACGATTTATAGAAACGTTAGTAGAAAGAATTGAGTCCTAATTCCTAAGATTTTCCTGGACTAAACGCCTTAATAGATTACCAAGACATCGGTTAACAACTTCAGTTTAACAGTCATATTGTGGGTGGTATGCAGTAGAAAATTTCAATTTAGTGCCAACCATACATTAAAGGGTTCTTCAAAAATGGCTAGTGAAACGAACATCTCTATATGAGACAATGGTCTTAGGGAGGCCATACAACTTGATGATCTCTGAAAGTATAACTTAGCAACCTTAGATGCATTAGAAGTTTCACCATTTTCGAGAAGCGATCTACCACAACGAAAATGGAGTCATACAAAGGAACATGAATTTGATCACCCATAGATAGTTACATCCAGATCGAACAACTAAGGTCGACCAAGAATGATATGTCCAATATCCATAGGAATGACATCACACCAGATATGATCCTTATACTCAAGGAATTGGATAGGTACCACACAACGCTCTTTCACAACTATAGAAGAAGTGTCAGCCCAAGAGACGCTATACGATTGAGGATGCGAGACTGTCAACCTAAGACGGGGCACTGTAGCCACAGAAACCGTATTAATGCAACTCCTACTATCAACAATAATTCTCAAATCTTATTATAGATCTTGATGCAAATATGAAAAATGGCATGACAATGCCAATCATCGACATCTTTAGGTTGGGTAAGCATACAACGTACAACACTCAACCGAGAGGTGTCGGGGGCCAGGGAAGTAGGACTTAGACCTACAGAAAGAGTATGAAGGCAACTTAAGAATGTATCCTCATTATCATCCAAAATGCCAAACTCTTCAAATTTAGGCTCATAGACTTGATTTTTCTAAAGGCTCATCTATGATATCCTTCTACTCGTCAATAATTAAGGCTCGGCGCCTTGTTTGAGATGTTCAAGGAAGCCGGTCTCGAAGAATCACGTGTCGTCGATTTAGTTGCACCCCATCCCTATTACGAAAATCTTGGACTTTTTTTTTTAGATTGTTTTCTTTTTCCTTTTATTTTCATTTTTGTCTTTCCCAGATATTCCATTTATTATGTCTGGGCAAGGTTTTTGAACACCTGCATATTTCCACGCTTACTGCTTAAGAACTGTAACAAGATTCATTTTTTGCAAGCTTTTCTGGAACTTTTGAAGCCTTTTCTAGCTTATGCGTTGGAGGGAAACCATTTAAGGTTTGTCCCACATAGAAAAATTATGAAAGCAAATATCACCTTAAATAAGATTGCACTTTGGAAATGCATGATCATATGTAGCATAGAGACTTTCTTTCTACGTGCATGCGCAGGGAGGCAAATCGAACCAAAATAAGCTTTGAACGTGGAAATTGACCCCTTAGTAGAGTCTACATTTTGTTAATTTTTTTCCTCCAACCGTTTAAATTCCAAAACTGTCGAATACTCCTATATTCACTGTCTAAATCTCAAAGATTTAAATGGTTGGATGTTGGAAAAAATGGGTTGTGTGGCTAACTTTGGCACAAAATTTGAGTGGGGCCCTGTTGTTTATTTTGGAAGTTCAAGATTGATTTGTATTCTCCTCCGTGTGAGAACATCGAAATCATGTATCTACTTGTCAAAAATTATGTTCGGGTGAATGAAAAATTGGAGTTCAAAGTGTGTCAATTGAAAGAAGTTCTTGTGTTGGAGGGAAACCATTTAAGGTTTGTTCCACATAGAAAAATTATGAAAGCAGTTACACCTTAAATAGGATTGCACTTTGGAAATGTGTGATCATGTGTAGCATAAATACTCTCTCCATTCAAACCCAACAAAATTTCAAATCCAACCCACAAAATCACATCCAAACCCACACCCATCCGACAAAACCTAAACTCAAATCCAAATGACCATATTCATCCAACCCCAACACAAATTGTACCAATCAAACACAAATCGACCAGGCTTGAAAATTTTCAAGCCCCCTTGGCCATTAAGAGAAATATTTACTATCTGAAAAGAGAAAAAAATGGAGTCTTTGTCTAAAAAAAAAAAAAAAAAAAAAACCCAAATTCTATCCCAAACCAAATACAAATCCAAAAACCCAGCTTCATCCCGAAAAAAAATAAAAATAAAAATAAAAAAAGACTCAACCCAACACAATTCTGACCCAAATCAAAAACCAATATTAAAACTTGGGAAAATTACCTAGAAATCCAAGTTTAAAAATCAATTTTCATGAATAAGGGGGATTAAGTTTAATTTCATAATTTAGGTAGTAATTAGAAATTAATAAATTAATTTGTACTAATTCAACCTACCTAAACCTAACTCCCACACTCCACACCCAATTTCCAATCTCTCTCTCTCTCTCTCTCTCTCTCTCTCTCTCTCTCTCTCTCTCTCTCTCTCTCTCTCTCCATCGAGAGAGCAACTGACGGCGAATCCTCCTGAAGGCACGACACCGCACCGCAAGAGCTGCTGACAATGACTCGAATGTATGGTTTGGATTTATAGTCAAGGTCGTTCCCCTCTCTTTCTCTCTTCTCTCTCTTTGTCTAGCAGTGGCGGCGAATAGTTTTCTCTCCAGCAGTGGTGGTGGTCTTTACTCGGTGCAGATGGGAAATAAAGGTGCGTTTATTCATTTTGAAGCCCCTAATCTGAAGCCAAATATCCTCACTTTTACAGCAATGGTTAGTGTACCAGCTTTGGCTTGTGTCCCCTTTATATCCCCTCCATTTTTTCTGGTGGTCAGGATTTAGATTTCAATTGTCATTTTGAGACTGAAGTTTACTGATGAACTGCAGCCACACTCTGATGTCAAGCCAATGGCATATGCCAATAACTTCCTTCTAATGTTCTCGTAATGTATTTTCAGATCTGGTTTTTTATTTCTTTCTTCATACATTTTTTTACCTCTGTGTGCTGGTGATGTGGGTTTTCGGTGGCTATAGATTGATTTATAGGTGGTTGTGGTATAGGTGTTACCTTGCAGGTAGTGACGGTGATGATGGTGGTCGGTGGAAGACTGGAGGTGGTGGTTGTGGTATGGGTGTTATGTTACAGGTGGTGGCGGTGATGATGAATCTAAGGTTGTAGTGGTGCTGGTTGTTGGTTTTTGTCGGTTGTGGTTGTGATGGGGCGATGTAGGTAGCGGTGGTGGGTTTTGTTGGTAGTGTGGTGCAGGGGCGATGGTCGTGGTTGTATTTTGTTGTATTGCAGGTAGCGGAGGCAGTTTTTTTTCTGTATATGATGGTGTGGTGCAAATGATAGTGTGTTTGTCAATTTTTTTTTTGTTGGTGGTTGTGGTTATGGTGCAACGGTGGTTGTGTAGAGGTGGTCGTTATTTCATTGTTGATGTTGGTGGTTGTACTGGTCTGCTGCAGGCAACAGTTATGTGGTGGTCATATTTTTATATTCTTGTGTGACTGTCTGTGATCAAAATTGTGTTAATTGTGACTGTATGTGATTTGGTTACAGACCATGATTCGTTGTTAAGGTCACAAGTCACTGTCATTTTGTATATGTCACAAATCAATATAAATGAGTTGCGAATTAATATTAACAGGCAACATGTCATGTTTTATAGAGTCATGGATCAAATTTACAGGTTACATTTTATATTACGAGTCACGGGTAATAATTTAGGTCAAAAATCATATTTCATGTCACCCGTTAAAAAACAAAAAGAAAAAAATGTATAGTGGATCGATCCTTAAGGTCACAAGTTTGAGTTTACGAGTTACTGTCATTTTGTATAGTTACAAATCAATATAAACAGGTCACGGAACAATATTAACAAGTCACATGTCACATTTTGTAGAGTCACAGATCAAATTTGCAGACTACGTTTTATGTTATTAGTTACTCCTTCACAGGTCAAAAGTCAAATTTCATATGTAATCTGTAAAAAAATTTATTTGTGATCAAAGATAATTAGTAACCAATTAATTCAATAATTCGTGACCAAATTGTATAGATTTATGATTTTAACATATTTAATTAGAAAAATAATTTTGATTAATTATTTCATAAATAAAATTTTAAATAGTATCAGATTTTAAAATTTCAAACTTTATTTCTTAATTTTGAAATTGATTAGATGCATATTCATCCCACACGATTAGGTTACGATTTAATAAAATAGGTCACAGGTCACAGATTTAATGAAATTGATCACAGGTCATAGCCCATAAAAAAAGGTACAGGTATGTGTCGTCGGAAGGTCGCCGAAGCCGGAGCAATCAACGGAGGTTCGTCGAAATTTGTCACTGGGGGTTCACCAAAAGTGTCACCGTTGCCGGAGGTGTCGCTGGAGGTGGGTGGAGTCGTCAAAGCAGTCGTCGGAGATAGGATGGGATGGAGAGAGAAAGAGAATGGTTTGAATTTAAAATTTGGTATGGTGGGGTGGGGTGGGGTAATTATATTATATTATAATTAAATATTTAATAAATTTAATTATCACCTGATTTTTGAAAGGTTTTAAGAAGTTTGCTAATTTTGAAATGTGATTTTTAAATGGTGGATTTATGTGGCTTAAAACTTATCAAACCTAATTTCTATCCGCAAACCCATTTAGAGAAAAGTACCTAACTCCATTAAAACCCAACCCAGCACAAATTCGAGCCCACCCAACAAAAATTCAAACAGAATCCCATAACCCATTCTAAACCAAACCTATAATTAAAATCTACCAAAATTTTCCCTATTTGGTGTTGATTAAAATTAGATTTTTAGTAGGTTTTGATAAAAATTGATAAAATATGTTATTGAAAAGTTATAAGTCCAATATGGTTAAATTAGCCCTTGCTTGAGCCCCATTTTGGGGGAAAGAATGAATTTTTGAATAGTGTATTAATAAGAAATGTGTAATTAAAAAATAAGAAAAAATTTTAGATTTGCATGTAATATTATTTTATTGAAAAATGTATTGTTGAAATGGTGTCAAAATACTTTTGAAAAATGAATTTTTTTTTTTCAAAAGAGTAGGACTCAAACAAGGGCTTAATTGTTCAATCCGAAAAAAAAAATAAAAAATATTATGTCCAACACAGTTCGGAGCCAAATCAAAACCCACACAAAAATGTTATTTCTTGTTTTACTTTGTAATGTTTAAATAACTAAAAATACTTTTTCATATATGAAATATAATAAAAAAAAATACTAACTTCTAATAATAGAACCCAAATAACAATTTGTAACTGAAATCTTTTGAATAATGCACACTTCATGCCTCACATTTAATGTCTTTTCCAAGAAAAGAAAAGAAATTCAAAAGCTTGAGGATGGGTAAAGAATATCAATGGCATCCATAGCTTAAATACATTGTAGTTTTTTCTTTCAACCGGAAGCAAGAACTAGTGGAATCTGAAAAAAAAATCTACCAAAATTTTCCTTATTTGGTGTAGATTAAAATTAGATTTTTAGTAGATTTTTTTGATAAAAATTGATAACATATGTTATTGAAAAGCTATAAGTCCCATATGGTTAAATTAATTGTTAAAAAAAAAAAGAGAGAGCGAGAGAGATCAATTTCAGCCGAACACAGTTCGGACCCAAATGAAAACCAAATATTACCGCAACAATCACTATCAAAACTTAAATTCAATTTGTTAGAATTAAACGTAATTTGTTTGTGATAATCAAAACGAGGAGAAGTCAAACATTAGGTCAACAAAATTTCAGTCACGTTCAACAAAAAATGATGGTAAAGAAATGTTTGATGTTATTGTGAAGAAACAAAAAATTATACCAGCCGGCAATGGCAGGAGGCGGTGGGAGTGGACAGCTACGACTGGTGGGGAAGAGAAGGGAAGAAGCTTGTGGTTCGTCGAGTGGTTTCTCGCTTCTTCTTTTTTCTCATTTCTTTTCCTTTTTCTTTTGTTTTTCATTTATTTTTACTTTAGAATTGTATCATAACATTTTTGCCCCCACCTAAAAAGGTTTCATGTGCGTCTCACATGATTATGACTTCTTTGCGGATTTTGCAAGTTGAAGATGTCAGTGCAATAGACATGATACATTGTGCAAGTATGATAAAGATGGGCACGTGTTTGGTACTAGGCATATAGATTGGGCATTTTTGCTGCAATTTTCACTATAATAAATTTTAATTCTCCATATTAGGCATGGGACATTTTCCTAGTGAAGACAGAAACCATGTCGTCATTTTCTCATGAAAAGGCAAAGTTTGAATATGTCGAACCTTCAAGTCTAATGGGAAATTTCCCATCACAAGAACCAACGGTAATTTAAATTTTGAAATTCTACAATCCAAAGAAAAAGATATATCATATCTGAAGCATTTGGAATGTAAAACATTTAGAAATCTTATAGTAAGCAAGTTAGAGGATAGCGTTTACAATGGCGCTTAGCGTACAGGGAGAGTTCTTATAAATCCTTTACAAGGTCAATGTGAAATGGGGAAAAAACGTTAATAAAGCAACTAACCCGTCTTCACTCTTTCTCCCCGACAATCCCCAAATTGAAACCCAATAGTACCTCTCCAAAATTTCCCTCTCAAAAACCATATCCTCCCTTCACTTCACAATACGCCAGCCAAATACCGATGGACTCATCTCCACCTATGGTAGCACCTCACAACCCAGCCTCATCAGGTTATCTTCCCCAAATTTGTGCATCTTCGAAGCCAGCATTAAAAACCCTTGATTAAGCCAAATTCTCCACCGCTACAATCTTCTACATCAAAGGTTGTAGGCAGACAAACCGGACCCCTGTTGCAATCCCCAAGCATTTGCCTTTCCATTGAAAAGCATCAAATTGGTCGATAATCTCCTCAATTCCTACTGTCGCTAAATCAGCTTGGCAACCTAAAAAATACAATGACAACCATCTAACCCCATTCAAGTAATACCAGAATTTCATCTTCTTTTTGTCAGTTTCGTGGTTGTTATGCAAATCCAGTCTTTTATTTCATAAAATATCTGAGTTTGATTCTATATAATATCTCAGAGGTGGAATCCATATTTCAGAGTAGTATGTTGATTGTATTTTATACATTGTTTATGTAATTCATAATTTCCATTTGGTAGTGCTTCAAAAACTAATTGATTGTTTGTGGTTGATTTTCGTACCAAAACGCCAAGGAAGAATTCAGGCATCTCTTATAGTTGTAGAGGTAATGGGTACCAAGTGGACTGCACACAAGTTGTGATTGTGGACTGCACACATGTTGGACTGAACAAAAAATGGAATCCACTAGACATTTTCCAACTGAGTTAGGCCTGTTATGAGTTGACAAATATCTCTTAAGTTTGTTGTTAAATTACCCCTTTCTATATGCTAATTCAAACGTGGAAACTTAACTTTTCATAATCTCTACCACCTTCTTCCTGTAAATTTGGATAGTAGTAGTGCATTGCATGAGCGGCGTATATAAGGAACATTAATACAAAGTTATGAAATAATAAAAAAATGAATTATAATGATTTCAAGATATATTTACCTTGCGAATTGAATACAAAATTAGGTTATAATGGAGGCATAAAGTTAGAAAGACATCTATAGTTGGGTAAACACATGATTTTCAGCATCACCCTACATATAGTAACAATGTAAATAGTACATAAACATTCATTAAAAATAGAGAAATGAAAATGCCAACTAACAACATTTGTGCGTAAGAGAATGTGGTCAGCGTGGAATAGGTTAATTGTTGAGATGCTTGAACTTTGATTGCAACCTCAAGCATGTTAGTATCGCCCTTGATGTGTTTCCCTTGCTTGAAGTCGAAATTCCCTAAATGTACATCAAAAATAAATGAGAAATTGAAATTGGACTCCATTTCGATTGAGAGGCTAACAGAAAAGAAAACCTTTATTTTCTTTAATCTGAACTCCAATGGGCATTCTCTATGAAGTTTCTTCAGCGCACCCTTTCTCTTTGTCGATATAAGATCCCTCATGCTGTTGCATGCAGTCTTTTAAGAATCAGTGCTCTGAGAAGATAAGTGAACAATAGGCTGTGAAATAACATTACTTCAACTACTCTTTTGCCAGTGTAATCTCTCTATATTAGCATTTTATCTAGTCCATTATCGCACGTGACCATTTTTCATCATCTGCAATGAGGTTTGCCACTTGCGAAAAAGTCTAACACATATCGTTGTATCTCAACTGTCCAAGAGTACTAACCAAATCATAGTTCAATGCTACTCTTGCATGTGCTCTACTAATATTTCTCCTCCACCTTCATTGTATATACCTCTCATGCATAGATGTCACGTCATTATGGATCAAAACTACAATCGTAATATCTCTCGAAACTCAAACAAGTGGCAATTGCAAATAATTTCATCTCTCTCTCTTTGAAAAGAGATGAAAAACCTTCTTTTCTTTAGTTGCTGGTCATACAACACATCCTTTTGTACCAAGTCTTCAAACTTTCTTTTGAAACAGTTGTGAGATCACAATATACCTTCCCTGTGAACTCATCTTGCACTTCTTGAAACTTCAAAATTGTGGACACTGATGTTACACATTTTATGCAACGTAAAGTATACCACAAGTATACGGTGTCAAATTTTGTAACATATGAAGGGAATTATAGTGTCAAACTCATAGGAATTAATATTTAATTCTTACTAAGTACTATAATTATTTTAACTTCCACTTTATCTAGAAAATCGAGTTAAAATCGATGTTCCGTTTTTAATCTAACGTGGGTATGGTGGCAGTTCAAGAAAAATAAGGCAAATTATAAAAGATTTATCAATGTGAGAAATCCTAGAGAATGATTTCACTACACTATCAACAATGTTTTTCAACTTTTATAGTTATTTCTATCAATTCTTTCTAAGTTTATAGGCAAGAACCCTAAGTTAATTCTATTCACTCTCTCGAGTGCTGAATAGAGCTTATCTCTATTTTTTAATTCCAATATCTCTATTCCAAATTAAAAGTATAGAAATTATCAAATACGTGGTTCTTAAATGGGACGAGCCTCAAAGATTTCATATTTTCTCTCGAAACCTACAAAATCTAGGTCATGTTATTCTTAGATAACGCTTAAATCTCTCTCCCAATTATCAAAATGTAAAGCATTAAATCATTCAACTATTGATTAGGTAATTGAAAGCAATGCGGAAGAATCGTCACAATTAAACTAACGGAAAAATCAAAAGAAATAACAATATTAGAATCCAAACATGTCTCAAGTTATATTACATCAAACCCTAGATGTAGAATTTAGTTCACGTTTAAAGAAAATGATATAATCCAATCTAAAGAAAGAGCGTGGAGAAGAAAAGAATAAGAAAACACTGATTTGCCGCTTGAATTCTCCTCTTCATTTTTGTCGTTCTTTCTCTAAACCAATCTCCTTTTACTTTGCCTCTTGAGCCGCCTTCCTCCCTACAAAGTAAGTTTTCCAGTTTATATTCATAAACCCTTCAAGTTTCATGGAGTTAGGCGGGCTCGAAAATTTTCTAAAAAATCCATTTTTCTTCTCAGGAGGAAAAATCGCGGTGCCCACGCGACGAACTTGGACCAAAAGAAGTCGATGAAAGTACTAATAAGCCGTAAATATCTATTTTTTCTACCAAACAATACATCTTGCAAAAGTTGAATAAACAATCATCACGATCCATCTCCATCAAAACTTAATGTCGATCCAGTGGTCAAAAGCAAGAACCACTCATCGTCGATCAATAGAGTATTTTGGGATGTTACTAGTTCCAATGGTCGACTTTACTTTGGTTGCCAGAGGTCATGAAGATTTCGATAGTGGGTGAGACCGAAAAGTGCAGCCTATTTACCCTCTTCTGGGTTATAGGGCTATTTGATTTGTGGATTGATTTTTTTTCTTGAGCAATACTAATATTTGTAGGAGAATGGAGCATTTGCTAGCCATTGTTTGAATGGAGACAAGATGAAGATGGTGGGTGTTTATTATTGATGTCAATATTGAATAATGTAAGGTTAGGTTTACACAATGTTAGTGTCAAGAAGCAAAATAAATGATCTTGCAAAATGTAAAATGTGCAGAATTTAAAGATTGAGCACAAGAGACTTCTTGTGGCCTAAACTCCAAAGGTTCGATGACCATATCCAACGCCTACATCCCTCGCTGAGTATCGAATAAATTAGATTGTGCTCGGTTGCACTAAATAGCCCAAAATGACAACAAAAAATTACAATGTTTAACTAATACATAGAAATAGCACAAGAATACTTATCCCTCAAGAACAATAGCAAATATATGATAAATTACTAAGAATCTTCCCAAACCCCTTTGAAACAATTACTCAAAAGAACCCTCTCATCTTACAAACATTTACTCGGAATATCACAAATTAGAGGCTAAATATTGCATATTTCAGTTCTCAAATCAGGAATTTGAGAGATGGAGAACAAAGATGAAAACCTAGCAATCAAGAGATTTTCTCTTTATTCTTTCTCCTCAAAAACCAACAATCAGATGAAAATGAATCAACCAATTGCCAAGTGAAACGGCACCCAAAAGATAAGGTCTAGGAACCATCTAGAAGCAGCAATCAATGGCTAAGATTAAAGTCACGTGTCTCAATCTAGTGAAAGACACCATTATTAATAAAGTTGCATGTCACAAATACATTTACAACACAAAATTCTGGAAGTCCGCTTTAATATGTCCAAGGTTCGAATCCAACAATCTTGACCTTACTACTAGAATTTGGGACTATAAGTACAGCGAAGAGCCACATCACAATTTCACTTTTCATTTGCTCTAAGTACATCTGCATGCATTACACAGCATAAACAGATAGAAGTTTCAAACAATTAATAAACTTGTTTAAAGGAATCACTTTTGTACCTATATCAGATGGATTAAATTTTACCAATTTTTAGAATTCCTTTTGAAATCAAATCTCTTGTAAAATGATATTTTAACATCAATATGCTTTGTTCTATCATGAAAAATAGGATTTTTACTAAGATGAATAGTACTTTGATTATCAGAAAAGATAATAGCACAATCATCAACAAATCCAAGTTCAGACAGAAAACCATTTAACCAAATTCCTTCTTTTATTTCATTATTAACAGCAGTATACTATGTTTCTATGGAAGATAATGTAACAATCTTTTGAAGTTGATTTCTTCAACTTATAGTAGTTCCACAAAGGTATAAAATAGGATGAAGTTGATCTCCTATTATTCCCATCTCTAGCGAAGTTAGAATCTAAATATCCCTTTAAAGTCACCATCTTTTCTCAATTTAAACTTTAAACCTAAGTTAGGTGTGCCTTTAAGATATCTTACTACCCATTTCAATGCATTCTAATGTTCTTTCACAAGTTTACTCATAAATTTGCTTAATATGCTAATACTATGTGCAAGATTAGGTCTTGTGCAAATCATCAAATATATAACAGAACCTATAGCATTTGCATAAGGAATATTTGATATTCAAATAAATACATCTTCAAATTTAGGACAACATTTAGAAAACGGCTTAAAATGATTAGCAAGAGATAAAGTTCAAGTTTACAGCCATACATGTTAAATTTTTTCAAAATTTTAATCACATAATCATGTTGTTTCAAAAACAGCAAATCTTTTTCTTTATTTCTCAAGACCTACATGCCTAGTTTCTTTTAGCAAAACCAAGATTCAGGTCAAACTTAGATTCAATTTTAGTTTAATATTATCAATCTCGAATTTATGACAACTAACATGCAGCATATCATCCACATGAAGGATTGAATACAAGGAATATTTACCTTCATTACCTTCGCAATATAAACAGGTATCATAACTAACTTTGAAGCCAAGTTTCATAACAAAAGTATCAAATCTTGTGTATCACAATCTATGTGCTTGTTTTAACCATACAAAGATTTATTTAACAAGGAAACAATATTTTCAGGATCTTTTTTTATAAAACCAACGGGTTGTCACATGTAAATTATTTCATCTCATTCACCATACAGAAAGATACTTTTATCATCTACTCGATCAAGTTTCCATTTAAATTGAGCAACAAGAGCAAGCAAGCATCTAATAGTAGTATATTCACAACATGAGAAAATTTTTATGTGTAATCAACATCTTCTTTTTTAGTAAAACTTTTCGCAAAAAGTCTTGCTTTATATCTAACATTTTTACTACTCCTCCTCATTTTACTTCATATATCCACTTGCTGTCAATTAATTTCTGCCCTTTATGTCTTTTTATTAAATTTCAAGTTTTACTTTCTTTACACTTAATGGCATCCTCGAATTTTCAAATTGTTCTTGATAAGTAAATAAGGAAACAAATTCATCGAAGTCAAATCTAGTAGGAGGTTTGATCAGCCTCTTCTTCCTACCTCTTGTGAGTTGATACTCATAAAGGAAAAGAGCTGCAAGATCAAATTGGTCTGTATGATCATTTTCAGTTTCAGGTAAAGTAACATTTTCATCAAGACCTATTTCCTCTACAGTTGGCACAAGAGTATCTTGCTCATTATGAGAAGACTCTACCTCAATTTGAACATCTTCTAAACATGACATGAAAGATTCATTAAAAATAACATCTTTTTTTAAAAATTAGCTCGTAACCTGTACTTTCTTACCATTTTACCCTTAATTTGTAACATTTAACATTTTCACCATAACCCAGGAAAACACATTTAGCCTTTGTTTGAGCCCCATTCTTTTGAAAAAAATACATTTTTCAACAGTGTTTTAACATCATTTGAACTACACATTCTTCAATAAAATAATATTATATGTAAATTCAAAACTTTTCCTTATTTTTTAACCATACATTTCTCATCAATAAACTATTCAAAAATTCATTCTACCCCCAAAAAATGGGGATCAAACAAGGGCTTAAGTTATCTATGTTCTAATTTACCAATGTTTTGATGAATATATATACAGTACAACCAAATACTTTCAGGTGAGAATAATTCTCAAAATTATTAGACCAGACATATTTAGGAACAACAAAATTTAGAGCACTAGTAGGAATTCTATTAATAAGATATACATCAATTTTAACAACTTTAACCCAAAATAAATTAGGCAAACCAAAACTTAAAAGCATGCATCAAACTTTGTTCAATAAAATTATATTCATTTTTTCAGCTACTCCATATTGTTGAGGAGTATAAGTGATAGATCTATGTCATGAAATACCATGTTCTTTACAAATATTATTGAATTCATAATTGCAAAATTCCAAATCATTGTCGGTCCTTAAAATTTTTATTTTATTATCAATTTGATTTTCAAATTGAGTTTTCCAGTCTTTGAAAATTTAAAAAAATAATAATAAAATCTCAACTTCAATTTTTAATAAGAAAACCCAATTTTCTTTGAAAAGTCATCAATGATCAACAAATAATATCTAAAACTAGATAAAGTAAAGACAGTAGAACTCCACAAATCAACATATAGGTATTCGAGTATTTGTTTGGATTTATAAATTCCAGTTGAAAATGTAGTTTGACTTGTTTTCCTATAAGAAATTGTTCATAAGAACCAAAATCACCGAGATTTAATTTTCCAAAATCTCTTTTAATTTGTAAAGAATTCGAACTCTTCTTTCCAATATAGCCAAGTCTTTCATGACCCAATTTTGCAAGTGTAAACATCTTAAATAAAGTTTAAGCAGTTAGACCAAGTAAGGGATGAGCTTTCGAAAAACAAAGGACACATTTCTTACGAGTACTTATTATTAGATCATTGCCTTTAAGCATTTTAATGTGTCCTTAACCCAAATTTGTGTTAAACTCCATCTAACATGCCTAAGGACACTAGATTCCTCTTCAAATCAGGAACATACCTTATTCCTTTCTGAAATAGAAATTACCATTATCTAATAACATTTTTAAAGTCCCTATTACACTATTCTTATAGGTGATATTATTTTCCATTATAACATGCCCACAAAAAATTTTTTCAAAATCAAGAAAATAATTTTTATTAGGACACATATGGAAAGATCACCCTGAGTCAAATATCATTCATCACTCAGTTTCTTCTACATATCAACAAGGACTAAAGCTTTTGTAGACTCTAATTCTATTATAAACTAAGGCAGCATTCTCACCTCCAGATGCCTTTTCTTTATACTCATTTTTCTTCTTATACCAGTATTTAGAAAAATGGCATAATTTCCCATAGTAACATCTTCTCTTCCCTTTAACATTATTTTTGGACTTCATTAAAACTCTTGGAGTGATAGTTAGATTTACCAAAAACTTTTCCCTTACCTAAGAAATTATCCCATTTTGACTATTACTACACTCAGTTTTCATCATTATAGCCTTATTTCTTAGGGCAATGATTATGATATCTGCAATAAGTTCTTCCCTATCATATTCTAGAATAACATTGATGTTTTTATGTCTGTCAATAATGGAGTTTAGCATGACTACAGTCATCTGATCTTTTGAAAGTTTTTCATTACAATTGGTTAAGTCTAAGTTAAGTTTTGTAAATTTGATCAAATTTTCACCCCATTTTGACTATTACTACACTCAGTTTTCATCATTATAGCCTTATTTCTTAGGGCAATGATTATGATATCTGCAATAAGTTCTTCCCTATCATATTCTAGAATAACATTGATGTTTTTATGTCTGTCAATAATGGAGTTTAGCATGACTACAGTCATCTGATCTTTTGAAAGTTTTTCATTACAATTGGTTAAGTCTAAGTTAAGTTTTGTAAATTTGATCAAATTTTCACCCATTTGACTAAGGGATCAATTTTGAAAGAAAAGAACTGTTTCAGTAAACAAAAAAAAAAGTTATTAGCAGTAGTTTTAGTCACATATTTTGATTGAAGTTTAGCCCACATATCAGAAACTGTTTTGGTTTTACCAACTACTCTGATCACATTTTTAGACAAGTACAAGAAAATAGTACTCCATGTAACTTTTTCAAGTTCAGATTTCTTTCAGAAATCATGTCACAGGCCAACTATCATCTAATGCTAAAAGCACATCTCATTTGCATTAAAATGGCCTTCATTTTCTAACTCCACATATTAAAATCAATTTTTCCATGAAATTGACTAACTTCAAACTTAACAGTGGCCATTTTTCAAACAAAATATGAAATACATGTTGAAGACAACACTAGCAAAGAGTAGTAGTATTTGGTTTAGTGTCAATCAAATCAAATCATAGTAGTACACAGGATAATACTCTTTCACAAGTTTTGCAAATTTCAAGCACAAGTAGAGTATATGCAAGCCAAAACTCAAAAGAAGACACATTAACAGAGATTACAATACTGTGTTTTAGAGATTCCTCCTTCAAGATCTTCCATGTACACATTTGTACTTGATTTATCTCAAATTCTCAAGGTCATAGGAGCCTTTAGACAAAGATTAGTTTCAAGGGAGGTTCTAGTGTGTAGTAAATCAAGAGAAAAACAAAGAAACCATAATTTCTAAAAAATAAGCTTTACCAAAATTAAAGATCTCACACAAAGAGTTTATATAAACTCGCTTTCTTTCAGTTTTGCTTAGATGTAGTTCCAAATATTTCGGATCTGTAGCAGATCTATCATTTTTTTCTCAGATTCAGGTATCTTGCTCTTCAGTAATGGCTCTGATGTCACTATAAAGTTAGATTAACACAATATTAGTGTTATGAAGCAAAATAAACGATCTTACAAAAAGTAAAAATGTGTAGAATTTAAAGATTGAACACGAGAATCCTTTTGACCTAATACTCGGAGAGATGTGACCACATCCAACCCTTATATCCTCCGTTCAGCATCCAATAAATTGGATTATGCTTGGTTGCATTAGATAGCCCAAAATAATAACTAAAGGTTTCAAAGGTTTAACCAATGCATAGAGATAGCACAAAAACACTTATCTCTCAAAAATAATTGCAGATCTATGAAGAATCGCCAAAAATCTTCTCAAATTCCTTTAAAACAATAACTTGAAAGATCCCTTTCATTCTTACAAACATTCACTTAGAATATCACAAATCAGAGGCTAAATAATTCTCAATTCTCAAATCATGAATTTGAGAGGTGAAGAACAAAAAAATAAAAAGTCTAGCAGTCAAGAGATTTTCTCTGTATTCTTTCTCCTCAAAACCAACAACCAGATGAAAATGAATCAACCAAGTGCCAAGTGAAACAGCACCCTAGAGATAAGGTCTAGGAACCATCCAAAAGTAGCAATCAATGGCCAAGATTAAAACCACGTGTCTCAATCCAATGAAAAATGCTATTACTAATAAAGTTTCATTTCACAAATGCGTTTACAACACAAACTTTTGGAAGCACACTTTAATAAGTCCAAGGTTCGAATCCAACAAACAAGTTGGCTTTCATTGAGTTGAAGCTTGACACATTTCTTTATTTTCATCTTCTATGGATGTTTTCTTCTATACAAAGATGGATCATTCAAAACTAGATTTTAGGTTGCTTTCCATGTATGTAGTTTCCATTATCCATTTTCATTTGTTCCACTCATACATGTTTCACAAATATGGCAACCATTTCTCTTCTTTTTTGCAAAATTTTTAGTGTTTGAGCACAAACAATAGTGGTTTCCCATTGTCATTTTCAATTATTCCTGGATTTGTGTTGAATAATTCCCCCTATGTTAATCGGCAATAGCCATTTTTCATGGTGGATTTTTCAACTATGGTTTCTTCAACCTTTCACTAAAAAATTCCTTTTTCAAGAACATTCTCGTATAATCTTGATCAGTGGCAATTTTTCCTTCATTTTTAATGGTTGATCTCTTTGTGTTGGCTAAAGGGACTGCCAGAAACTCTTTTTTTCGATGACTTTTTGTATGTGGTAGAACAAGGTTAATATATCGATCTCCAATAGACGGTGTCAATCTTTTAACCTCAAAAAGTACGCCAACAAAATTTCAGCCCTTTCCTCCTTGTAGACATCACATGTATACTCGAATATACCGTTAGAAGACAAAGATCGTCGATCAAGAAAAAGGTCCGACCACGTTTGCACTTGACAATCAAGTCAACGGTCGAACGAAAAATAGTATGAGTGCAAAAGAATGAGGAAAATTTTAGCTAGGGTTCGGATTTCATATCTTGTTGTGAATAAAACTCATACATAAATGGGTCAAATGGTTATAGATCGTGCCCAAGGCCAATATGAGGTTGAATAATTCAATATAAGTCCAATCCAATTGACTAGTCAATACTACGTCGACATATATGGGACCCCATTCATCTGAGCATGCCACGTAATTTATAGGTGTAATACTATATAGCTACTCCCATTTTATATATCTATCACACTCTAAATATATTCATATTACAATTTTAGAATTTTAAAAAATTATAATATCTATCCATATTGAATTTCAACATTACTCGTATTAAATAAAGTTTCATGATCGAAGTAGCATAAAAGAGATATCCGGGAGCATGAAGACCGACGAACAACAAAATAAATATGTATCATAGATCCGATTATAAATTATGAAATGTGTTTATGGACGTATATGATTCTTTGAATACTCAAGAAACTTAATAAGGATGATGTCTGATTCTTGCTGTCGTGTAAAACAAAAATAAATAAATAAACAAAATGATTTGATAGAATTGAGCATATGGTGACAATTACATGGTACAAGAGGGGTTTTATTTATAGTCATTAAAAGTTTTTGGTTGGATCTTTCTCTTTGCATTCTTGGTTCTTTCTTCATTAACTGTGTTTGGACAAAACCCTCAAGTACATGTGATTGTTGACAAGTAATAATTTTAATAAGTTAAAAGTTTATCGGATCATAAGGAATAATTATAAATATAGTTTACTTATTTCCACTGAATTTGATGATTGTAAGAAAGGAAAAAAAAAAAAGTTGATATTTTTGTTTTAATTCTAACTAAACTATGAAAGTTGTAAGAGATTGGTTTTTAATCAAATATAAGACGAATTTATTGGATTTCAAAATCTGTTAATTAATGTCTAGTTCTAATTCTAGACTTATGTGAGTCAGCATTATTAATGTGCACATGATAATCAATAATCCATTAATATCTAATATTCTCTTCTAAGATATATTAAATCTATGCTTAACACGACTTCATCCTATTCCTAATCTAATCCGAATTCATATGCAAAACACACATTGAATAATGGGATTATCACATACGATTATACACGCCATACACATTATTCTTAATGTCTATTGTACGTGTTAAATACGTAGTGCTTTACTTATTGTGAGTCTCCAAACACTATATATAGTCAACTAATTATCTAAATGATGGCCAAACATTCAAACAACACAAAATTCATGTATATTTAATAAAAAACACAAGAATTAACTAAAAGATAATAAGTCTTGAATTAAAAACTATAAATCAGCGGTTTCAACATTCATCCAATACATAAAAGATTTAGCTTAACATTATCATATGAAAATTACATAAAAGAAAGAGAAACAAAATCACCCCAGACAAAGAAACTTGAAAACAATGTGAAAACTTCAATTCCTCGCTCGAAACTCAACCCCAAAAGATATAAGTTCACCCCTTAAATAAAAAATCTCTATTTCTTTCTCTTCTATTATGAAAACTAGGTTTTTATCCTTACGGACATGCCTCCCAACATACAGAATGCAAAAGATTGCATTTGATATGTTACCAAAAGAAAATAAGGAAAACAATATTTTTTTTCCTTTTTACCTTGGGACGCTCGCTTTCTTTGCAGGCCTAGGAACTCCTAGGCTTGTCTCGAGTAGTCTTCAATATTTTTATCATAACAATCTATTTCGATATTTGATTGAAGTGATTCAAAGTGCTTTGAAAAAATAACTCAAAGGGTTAGAATTCATTTGGAGATAATATTTTCCAATTTGAATGTTTGCTCTATCAAAAATGGGTCTCTTTATGAGGCTAAAAATTCGGAACATAACTCTATTTGTTGGAAATTGATGTATAATAATACTTTCACTACATTTCATCCCTTTTACTTCTTTTCTCATCCAACTAACTCCTAGCACATCTTGAATCTTAGTCTTTAGGTCCAACAGAACTTTGAGTATTGAAACTTTAGTCCCCTAACTTTGAATAAGAACATTTAGCCTATTTTCACCATTTTTCTCCAATTTATAATTAATTTTAACCACATATTTCATAGGATCCACAACTTTTTAACCACATATTTAGTAAACTTCAACCAAAATTTAATAAAAGTCTAATTTTGATTCCTACCAAATATTATATAGAGAATTAAAGGGCACGAGGAAGGTAAAATTTTGACTAGTCAAACACCTCTTCTAAAATGTTCCAAGACTTCTTTATTATTATTTTTTAAATATTCATCATTCACAAAAGTATAATCAATTATTGTTTAAAATTTCGATGAATAAACACTAGTGCACTGATTTGACCAGTGACCTAGTGACTCAATGACTTAGCCAAATCAATATTCGAGTTGAGTTTGATAACTATGGATTTTTTACTTTCTTCGCCTTTTCACTTTTACTTGTGTTATTACTATTTATATTTTGACTAGTAAAATTATTAATAAAATTAACAAAAACGTAAATTTACTAATTGCACTTAATTTGGTATGGTTGAACTTGTAAATTTTTAAGTTCTATATAAACTATATTCTTATCATTTTTCCCCGAATATATGTCTGGGCGAGATTTATAAAACCATTGTAATATATTAGAAACCTAAGATTTGGCTTAATTAATGAAAGTTTAGGGTTGTTTTCTTTATTAATTTCATGACTTCATTTTTCGTATGTCCTAGATGATAGATCACTTTTCTTATTAACAGTATAGCTGATTTCTTAATTTTTTTTTAATATGCCCCTAATTAATATATCTTATTATAAACAGATATGAATATTACGAAAAATATATAAGTAAAATTTATTGTTTCAACTATACTAATTGCATTTTCTTATAATATCTCCAAGAGAATCTCTATTTTTAAAAAAACATATTATATCATTTAAAGAACATCTATAAATTTAGAGAGCTAAAATTTTGAACTACTCCAACAAACTCTTTATAGTTAACACTTAATTTTACTACTCCCTAAAAAATATTTATTATTTTTCTCTATCTTTTATTTTAACTAACTTTTCTTTAAATTATTTTATTATTTTCCTACAATAAAAATTGAAATGCTCTGAATTTATTTAATTATGGATAGTGAGTTTGGCTCTCAATTTGAAGAGCTAAATCAACTCTTTGAATTAAAATTTTAATTAAAAGAATCTTTAAAATATAGAGAATATCTTAGAAATGCTCTTAGTTAGTATGGAAATGGAAACAAATTATGTACAAGTAACATATTCCATTTATATAAGACATTAGTTGATATGTTAATTAAGCTTCTTTGTCGTAGTGTGACCAGTCACTTTCGTGGTGGACCACTCTCTCGTGAGCGAGTGCTTTGAGAATTCAACAACACATGGAATAAATTATCACGAGCAATAATATATTTTCGTTACACGAAATAGAGCGAAACTTTTTATTTTTCCTAAGGGTAACACACAGAGGCTACGGGAGAAAAACATCGATAATCAAACCACAAATCCACCATTAGCACGAATGAGTTGACCATTGACCCACTCTCCGGCATCAGTGACCAAAAATCCAACAAGTTGAGCTATATCTTTCGGCTCACCTAATCGACCAAGAGGACAAGAATCCACAAGTCTCTTAACAGTTTCTTCAGTTTTACCGGCGAAGAAAAGCTCGGTTGCCACCGGCCCAGGTGCAACACAATTTGCAGTTATACCACTACCTTTCAACTCCTTGGCCATAATCTTTGTCATAGTCTCTACGGCAGCCTTAGAAGCCGCATAAGCTGAGTAACCAGGAAGTGATGCTCCGACTACTGATGTCGAGATCGTAATTATTCTTCCACCGCCTTTACGCGTCAATCGGTTTGCTGCCTCTCGACAACACAGAAAAGCTCCCCTTGTATTCACATTAATCACAGAGTCGAAGTCCTCAATCGTTGTATTGGCTAGTGTTGGGTACTTTGGATCCGACACCCCTGCACAGTTCACAAGGATATGGGCCTCACATCCAAATTCCTTTTCAGCTTGATCAAACAGTGCCTCAACATCTTCCGATTTTGATACGTCGGCTTTAACTGCAACTGTTACCGGAGAAGAACTGGCCTTGGAATTGAGCTCAGACGCTAATGTATCAGCTAGATTTGAGTTGGAAGCATAATTGATGACGAGCTTGGCACCCAGGGAGTGGAGGTGAACTGCGATTGCACGACCAATTCCACGCGAAGCTCCCGTTACTATTGCTACCCTGCCATCAAGCGGTAAAGAAGAAGCTGAAGCCATGATAGATCTAGTATTCTCAATTTGTTGGATGAGTAATTAGTTTATAGTGCCATAGATCTGTTTGGATTATCAAAATTTTATAATAATGTTCAACCAATGCAGAGGTCAGCTCATACGCTTGTGTGAGATAAAAAGATCTTATCCGTGTTTGACTTGGGATTCATGAGCCACATTAGGAATTAAAATATCCATACATGTATGGGTAGATGAATAATGTTATGTAACTCTCGCACTAGGTGATGGGTTGAATGAAATGTAAAATTCACATTAACGTTACCTATATTAGTGTTGTAACTGAGATAAACTTTACACTAAATGCTTCCACGGCACGTTAAGCCCCTGTTACCCTAATCTTTTGATCTTATTTTTCCTCAAACTCATTTTTAAATACATATTTTAATGTACCCACGACTTTTATCAACCAAATATTTCATCTACTTTTATTAAAATATACTAAAATTCTGATTTTCAACCAAACTAAACAGAGGCTCAATTTTCAACAAGTTTATTCCACTTTTTGAGAATAGTACTTTAATTAAAAATCTATTTTGGAAATTCTTTTAGAAATAAAAAATAAAGATCCAGAGCTACTAAAATTCATTTTTATTTTTATTTTTTCATGTGACTCTCAAAAGAGAACTTCAGAAGTCCACTAGAGAGTGCTACCAGACACTACAAATCTCAACGAGAGCACCGGAGAAAAGATGCACAAGAGAATCCTACAGAAGGAATGGAAGACAACTTCCAACAGACACATGCAGGAATATGAGTTGTGGACTAGACGATTCATTCATATACTTCCTGATACGATATCAAGCAAAACACCCAATTTTTGAAAGAAAAGCCTTCAGTATCCTGGCTAATTCAATTTCAGCATGACTTTCTTGGACATTGCCTGGATGAAAATAGCATATGAACTTAGATATACTTCCTTTCTTGCAAGACACGTTCTAATTTTGTTTTATGTCCATGGGAGGTAGGCTTGATCCCCTACCCTAAGACTGTGCATTCAATTTGAAGCTACTGTTAGCCTGTTCAATGTGAATAAGTAATGACAGATACGTTGAACCCTAACTATCAACACTACAAAAAGGCAGCAATCTAGAGCATTTGTTCAACTTCGCTTTCAATCATGTAGGACATTCACAGTAGACTCAATTGTCGAGCACAAATTAATCAACTGGAGATGCGAACCGGAGTATCAATTGCCAAAAAATCATCCAAACAAACTCTTGGAGAATCCCCCCGGGGTATTACTTCAGATACGAAGATGATTCAAAAATGAGACAACTGACATGCAAAGATCTTTGAATAATGCTACCTAAATTCAGAAAAGTACCCAAATAACAGTAGCAGATGGACAAGCAACTATCATCCATTCAATGTCGGATTGACAACCAACTAAATACACCCCCTCAAATGCTATGACACGCATGCAACCTTCTTAGCTTACAGTTAACTTCCATTGGTCAAATATATTTTCCAGCTTATGATGTCAAAGCAATTTTTCTTTTGCTTCAACAGCTAGCCAGAATGCAATTAAAAAACAGCTTCCTGCACAGAGAAATAGCACAGCTTAAGCAATATATTTTCATGTCAACATTACACACTTGTAAGCACCCCGGCAATGCCCTCCCACCCAAACTAATAAAGGAGTTCCAAATGCTTTTCAAAATTCACGAAAAAGACCATACAAAGAATAGAGAAATGCAAATGACCTGTAAATCTACAAGCCGAACATAGTGATGCAGAAGGTCGAACCCATTCCAAAGAAACCAAACCAAAGGTTTATATCCAGTAGGATTGAAATAGACCGAACAATCTAAGAAATGAGAGAGAACTTAAAAAACCAAACAAACATTCAAATAGACTGTAGGAAAAGAAGTTCACAAATATTGAATCTTCTTTTCTGTTCTCAACTGAGTTAACAAACGGGATCCCAACAATTTAAAATTGCACCTGTTCAAAGGTTAGGTTTCAATTAGAATCACACTACTCACTCAAACATCAGATTACAAAGGCATGAGCATGTGAAATCAAAAGAAACCAAATCCAATTAAATGAAATTAAATTACAAACAAAAAGACGATAAAGAATGAAGAAAAATACATTACTATATTTTCATTGTGGGAGAGAATTGGGGATGCACCTAAAAACTTTGAAATACTTCAGGCAAAATGCACTTGAAGACATCCAAAGTGCTTAAAAGGGTTGTACCTCAACATTCAAGATTTGAAGCCCTAGAGAGTAGGAAGAGAAATCCCATCGCAATTGTGATCTCTTCTTTGGTCGAATTTTTTCGTGTTCCAACTCAGCTCTAATTTATTCACTAAATTGAAACACTCAACTTCTATGTCCGTGGTCTAATGTCAGCCAAAAAGGAAATTGTAAAGTTCATTTCTTTCATCGAGAGGGGACTGAAACAAATTTTATATAACTTGCAAGTTGCAACCAAATAGATGCATTTATAACATAACACAAAATTCTAACCATCTTGAATTTCAACCACAGCAAAGATCTTCAAAATAAAGTTAAAGCTCAATTCAAACAAGGTACTCACAATTTTTCCCATATAATCTAGCATGTTCTGCCACATGAAAACATCAAGAAATCACATTCTTATAACCCGATAGAAGACAACAAGTTCACTAAGAATTATGATCAATTTGAAGCATCATTTACATTTATTACAATTCAAAGGTAGTTTTTACACAGATGACAACTCAACTAACAAGTTACTAAAGATGAAGTATGGTCTGATTCAACTATTCGAACGTGATCCTCAAAAGCAAATTAAAAATGGTGTACCTGGAAATCAATCAGATCTCTACTTGGGTCAGCCTCAATCTTCTCCACTCTCGTTGCGTAATAGGTATTTTGGGTTTGATCTCCCAAAAGATCAAACGAAAAAGGGGAAAAATCCCATATTCAACACTACATCTGCAGAAATCAAAAAACATATACACAATGGGAAGAAATTCAATAAAGAATACACAAGAAAAATATCAAAGGAACTGTTGGATTTTATGCGCAATATTAAAGAGATGAAAAACGAAAATCAACACAAGAATTTTACGTGGTTCGGTGGTTTGCCTACGTCCACGAGAGCGAAGCAAAGACTTCTTTTTTCAGTTGTTAAAACTAGGGTTACAATATATTATTTATACTAACCCTAGCCTGGCCCATATAAGACTTTAAGGTCCATACAGAAAATACCCCTATACAGTACCGCGGGGGCACCAACCCATTCAGCGTCCCTAACAACCAAACAGTGAATTAAAATTGCACAAGACCAATACCGTCACTCCACTCTGCGCCGGCATCAATCCCATTTGATCCAGAACCTGTGTTCCACTCTACATGAGCCACATACACAACAAGAACAAACTTTAGGTATTTTGCATTCGATTTCTAAAAAGATCAAAAATAAATAAAATAAAATAGAAAACCAAATTGAGCTATATATAATTAAAGAAACCGTAGGAAATTTAAAGAAGAGGAAGAAATTGAAGTAGTGAAAATTACACTCACAGGTATATGTCTCAGTTACCTTAGATTGTTTAGGATTTCAATCAACAATCGAAAGAGAAAAACGGCAATTAGGGTTAAGAGAAAGAGGAAATGAGTACCCAAAACTCAAAGGCTACATTTTTTTTGAAGGACAAACCAGTTAATGAACACTAGATAGCCCGATAGGTGTGAAAAGGAGGATGCACAAATGAATAGCAAATCTGATAGGACCCTGCGATTGCTGAGATTTCCTAGGAATGAATACTGATGCTATTGCTTGACTGACTACACTACAAAGCTGTTAACCAATCTGTATTAACATAGATTACTTCAACTGGAGATAACTAGAAGATAACAGAGATTATATGTAATGGAATTTAAATTGTTTATTGAATGGAAAAAGAAAGACACTAGAATTGAGGAAATGACACTGAATGAAATACAAGATACTCCCAAGCTCTTCGAGAGGCCTGGCTCTCCTCACAACTCACTAACTTTTCTGGATGCCCTCTAATCCTCCTCTCCATCACATTTATAAGCAATCCCTTAACCGTAACTACTTGATTTATTACACTTTTGACCCTCTAACAAACTATTGAACCTTCTAGAATAAGGAATGATGTGGCTGCAACTATGTTTATATATGTGGACCAGATTGGGTCTATCAAAATCCCTTATCCTCTCTTTATACACACACACACACAAAATAGTCGACTCGTATGCCTGTGCATGTGGTATTTTTAAGGTAATGTTAGTGTATCAAATATTTATGGAAAGCTAAATTATTGTGAAAGTTTCGTAAGTTTTTATCTAACATAATAATTAGTAAAATTTCATAATGATATATTCCAATAAGATCCAAATGAAAATTTTTTGGTAGCCAATTTTTTTTTTTTCCAGGGAAGAAATTAATGGGGACAATATTATTCGTTCTAAGCTTGCAAACATTTGACAATTCATATTTGTGATCTGTACCAAAATATTTATAGTACCCACTGAACAAGGAAGAAAATTTATTGGAAAATAAAGGAGTGAAAATATTATCTGATAGATCACAATGCCAAGGAAATGCAAATGTAGGTTTGACTTGTGTGCAGCGAGAATACTTCAAGATTTGAGCTTCAGTTGGTCCCTACGGAAATGGTAAAGAGTTTCTATTATCTTCATAAAAATTAGTGATATATTAAGTGATTAATTAGTTGATGAGAAGAATGAATAAAAAGTATAGAGAGGAAAAAAAAAACTTACAGGAATATTCATTTCTATATTAATCGTTACAAGCATATAGAGAAGTAAAAGAGGTTAAAAACATAGTTATTCTTCCAACTTATCACACTAATTATTTTGTGTCACCAAAAGTAACTGACTAAGGCATTACTGGTTTTATAACTGAAATATTATTTCAAGAAACAAAATGTACTACGTGTGAGTGGTTAAAGAATCCGTACCTTCAGCCTGCAATGATCACGAACAATTTTGATCTTGAGCATGTGTTCCTTGTCATAAAGCAGTTCCTATATCTCAGTGTTGATCATGGTAGAAAGTCCCAACTTACGTTCACAAAAGCATATGAAATTAACAAGAAGCACAGATGATAATATTTAATAAAAACAACCTTGCTAGTTTATAATTAAGCGACAACACGTATCTGTTATGAAGGTCTCAGGAAAGATAAAGTAAGCGAAACTTTTGAAAGGATACGATGCCATAATTTACTTGAAGGGTTCAGAAATTCAACCTAATTGACCCTAGTTATTCTGTTTTTTATCGTAGTTAACTTGTTTTGGAGTTCGTTCATCCGTTTTGTCATAGTTTCTTGTTTCTATATCGTCTTCCAATTTGTTATTTATGTTTTAAAATATATCAAATACATTCCCATATAATTTTTCTCCTGTAGAAAATCAAGTAGATTCTAACAGAATTAATACAAAACAAAATCTAGAAGAATTGCACTTATGTTTAATTCTTAACTCGAAAAGTTCATTATGAAAAATTACTTATTTATGATTAGATTCACTGTTTTTATTTACAAGTAAATTTACTTTTCATCTATTATATATATGTTTGGACAAGTTATTTTATCTTTTACTCTGAAGTAAAAAATGTTAATTTTTTAAATTTATTTTGACGTTGATATATTTATTTTAAATCCCACTAATTCAATTCAATAATTTTTTAATTATAAGAGAAATTTACTCTAAAGTTATAAGTAAAATTTATATTCTTTTTTTGGGCTTCTAATAAAGCCATATTCAACCTTGATACATTGGGTGAGGAATCATACAAGGGAAATACATTCATGACGCAGGTTGTAAAAGAAAAACTAACTTTTGGGAATTCTGACGCAGCGATATCTCTATTTGAAACTAAATATTGAAACCCAAAGGGTAAAAAAAAGAGTACAGAAATACACTAAACCTCAACATAGTACACAGTACCCAAAAAAAGCACAGATTTGTAGAGATTTCTCACCGTTTGATTGATGAAGAAGGTACAGTTGGTAGCACGGAACCTGAAATTGAAGTAAACACACAAGATGAACCCACACAATAATAAACAAGTAAGCCTAATTATTTTCAATATATTTCTAATCATATATTTGCAGTTGATATTCTAAAATCTCCATTCCATATACAATTAAACCCCTAAAAAACTATTAGTCTTCTACAATTTTCAACGCTTTATGTGAAAAGGACAAACAAAAAAAAATGTCAAAAAAACCGAAGACCTCAGAGAATAACAATAAATCCAGAGGCACAAATAAATCTATATGGATTTCTTACCTTTTTGACAAAGAATGTACAGTTGACAGCACAACTATTGAAATTTGGAAAATTTACAAGAAACGGTTTCTGTACAACATAAGATAAAAAGCAAATAGTCACATGACTACAATAAAACCTGATGGAACAAGTATAAATCTATAGCAATCTTTCACATTTTCCCTATAATTAAAAGCATGTTTAATAGGTGGATAGACAGCTGAACTTTATGAAGAAGGCGAACGAAGTTAAAATCTGTCAAATGTACTGTCTAGTATTCTAGATTAAGCAAGCACCATGTATTTAACAGAGTACTCATGCAAGCATTTCAATATATTACAGCATCGTACCTTTCGCCTATGACATAATACATGTATTACAGCATTTTGAATGGATATTTGACAGGAGTATTGCAGATAAAGGTCGGGTAATTGACCAAAAATGTGCCTATTGTTTGAAGATGAGATGATTTAGAAGGGTAAAAATGTGTTTCTACTTAACCCTTATCATTTAATTTAAATAAAATCAATATAACATATGAAAAAAATAAAAATAATTCCAAAAACCATTTTTTTTATCCAAGGCCCAATACACAACGTACCCACTGTCCAAAACCCGCCTACTCCCCCATCCTCATCCCCATCCCCATCCCCATCCCCATCCCCACCTGCCACCACAACCACAACAACAAATCCACCAGTCTGTTGCCCAGACTCCAGTGAATACACCCAAATCATAGCATGTACAGGGAATACTCCTCTTTTCCTTCTCTCTTTCCAAATACGATTTTTCAAGGCACTTTTTGACAGCAAGTTTGCAAGAAAATGTTGAACACAATCAGTGAAAAAAATTTTGTAGCAATTTGTGAAGTGGACAATGAAGATGCACTGAAACAACCGTGCCAGATAATAAATATTAACAGGTAAGTTTTCCATTGGTTAGAAGGTTACAATTACCAATTATGCATAATCATAACCCATGGGTCTGTGTATTACTGTTTTTCCAACCACCACCACAGACTCAATTTCGCTTCCACGTCACCAAATACTCTACATTCGGTATCCTTTCAGTCTCTTCCCCAAAATCTTCTCCACCTCTGTGTACTAAAAATGGCATCCTCTAACGCCTTTATCACAGTCTCCAATCACAAAGACGTAATCAGTGCAAGTATCATGATCAATGAAAAAAAAACATGTTTTCACGTAAGAACCATGAGCTATCGATGCAAGCAAAAAGGATTATACCTGACTCGAGATTTGGCATATGTAATTTGTGGGAAATCATAAAAATCAATGTTAACAATCTCATTTAAAGGTAAAGCTGATAAAAAGATAGTTCCCTTATTTATATAAATCTTTACTTTAACACACCCTCTTATATATAGGCTACATTTATTTACTAATCAAAGATCTAGAGCACATAAAATTTTCAAAAATAGGTTTTCTGAGACAAGAAGAACTGAACCAATCCTTTTGCCGTGTTTCAATACCATGTTAACTATTTCATCAAAATGATTAAGCTGTCTAACAAGGGGACACGTGTGTTCATCACATAATTAATCAAATAAATACTGTATAGAGACTTCGTAGTAAGAAAAATTAGACAATATGTGCTTGCTTCATCAGCACGGAACTATTTCAAATGGTACCTTATTCTCAGTTTCCATTTGATTACTCTTGTTTTTTCTCGACATCAATAATACATCATTAAGGCAATTAGTCTCAATGCAAACAATAACAGTAAGTAAAAAGCCCGATCTTCCGATTGCTATGCATAAACCTAATTACAGATCACACAAAATGCTACTTCCACAAATGTGCTTACCTTATTTTCCTCCTAATAAATATTGACAAATCTTCGACATCAGTAGCATATATATGTTGAAACGAAGCTTCCTAAGTGTACTTCCAATTTAGATGTGTTTGATTTTCCAGTGGGAATGAGTAAAAAAAAGCTACAAAAAATTCTCTCTTAAAGCAAGTTATTGCTATTATCTAAACACATCGCAGCTTACACGTGAGACTACCCTAACAACCAAGATGTAATTAACATGAGTATCATGCTAAATGATAAAGAAAAGCACGTTTTCCATCCAAATCACATAAGAAGCAAGAGCTATCATCAGCAGTGAACATAAATTATTGTTATTATTCAAAAAAAAAAATTATACCTAATTCAGGATATGGCGTTTCTAATCTGTGGAAAATCATAAAAATCATTAGAAAGACTTCAAACTCTAAACACAAACATTATAAAATAAAAAATAAAAAATAAGAAAAATCTAAACATTATCCAGACAGAGATGCACTAAAACATAAGAAAATCACACCAAACGTGAAAAAAATGCGCAGATCTGTTGAAACTTGAAACTTCGAACAAAAACATAGAAAATAAAGATGGTTGATTCAACAGTACGGCTGCAGGAATAGGAAGGAAAATCAGGAGACGAAGAAATTGAACACACAAAGATCATAATTACAAGTACATGTCTGAGATACATGCAAATTCTTTAGGTTTCTTTTGTACGATCGCGAGAGGAAGAATGAAATTAGGGTTAAAGCAAAGACAAATGGGCCCCAAGACTCATCCTCTGATTTGTTTGTCATTTTTTCCCACATATTGTTGTTGAACCGAAACCAAAACAAGCACACTAAGAATCAAATAGGTGTGAAATGGAGTAACCCATAAATGAACAGTGAGAAATATGACAGTTTTTAGTAAACATAACTAATTCTAAGTTCATACGCTCGTATGAAGACGTCTAAAGCTTTCATAAATCCTAAGATCATAATAAATATCAGACATGCAATATATGTGCAACTGGCATAAAAGAGTTGGACTGAAGGAAATAAAAAAGAAACCTTTGAAGGTTACAGAACCATGCCACAGTTTCAAACTATAGGACTATCTTATGTTGTGGATTTACGAAATGAAGTACTGGCTTCAACTAAGCTCCTGCAAAAATATGAAGGCATAATAAATTATCCACAAGATAGACGTTGAAGTAAAGAGCTTCTATAAATGTATCTGCATAATAAAAGAATTAAAACAAAACAGAAATAACAAAAAGAAAGTAGAATAACTTAATAAATTATGCACAAGAATTGACTCGGGGCTCGATGTCTCTTACTGAATACAAGCGAAAGTTTGAAGAATTATCCCATTACGCCCCTAGTTTTGTTTTGTCGACACGTAGGAGAAAAAGGCGAGCATTTTGAACAGAGTTTAAGAGATGATCTAAGACAAGCAGTGATAGTACTTGAACTAAGAACCTACCATGAAGTGTTAACAAAGGCACAGCTGGCAGATCTCAGGAGTTGCTCCAGCGGGGAGAACAAGCAATTGTATGGGCATACAGAAAAGCGCAAGTGGGAAGATAACACAAGTAAAGGACAACAAAACTAGGGTAAGAAAGGCAAAGGAGGCCCGATTCAAAGTGACAATAAGAGCTACCCACTTTGCAATAAATGCAAGAAACACTATTGGACAGAGGTTTCATCCGGCCCAATGTATCTCCATCGGGAGCATCGGTGCTATTTGTTAAAAAGAAGGATGGATCGATGAGGATATGCATCGATTACAGAGAATTGAATAGAATCACTATCAAGAATAAGTATCCTCTTCCCAGGATTGAGGATTTGTTTGATCAGCTCAGAGGTGCAGTGGCACTTTCCAAAATCGATTTAAGGTCTGTTTATCGTTAATTGAGAATCAAAGTTAGTGATATCTCTAAGACCGCATTTAGAACTCGGTACGGACACTACAAGTTCTTAGTTATGCCATTTGGACTAACTAATGCTCCTAGAATCTTTATGGATTTGATGAACCGCGTTTTCCACAAGTATCTGGATCAGTTTGTTATCGTGTTTATCAATGATATCCTGATCTACTCAAGAAGTAATGAGGAACATGAGGAGCATTTAAGGATTGTATTGGAGGTTTTGAAGAAGGAGAAGCTCTATGCCAAGTTCAAAAAGTACGAGTTTTGGCTAGAGCGGGTAGCATTCCTTGGACACATCTTCACAGCTCGAGGGATAGAGGTGGACCCTTGTAAAGTGGAGGCAGTGTTGAATTGGTCAAGGCCAACTAGTGTAGGAGAAATTCGCAGTTTCTTGGGCTTAGCAGGATACTATCGGAGGTTTATTGAAGGATTCTCCAAAATATCAAGACCGTTGACACAATTAACACGCAAAGGTGTGATGTTGACTGGACAGAGAAGTGTGAACAGAGCTTTAAGGAATCAAAACAAAAGCTAGTAAACGCCCCAGTGTTAACCATACCCAACAAGTCAGATGGTTTTGTGATCTATTGTGATACTTCGAAACAAAGTTTGGGATGTGTCTTAATGCAGCACGGCAAAGTGGTTGTCTATGCATCGAGACAATTAAAACTACATGAACAAAACTAACCCACGCACGACCTAGACTTGCCGCGGTGATCCATGCATTAAAAATTTGGAGGCATTATCTTTACGGAGGTAAATGTAACATATATACGGACCACAAATGCCTCAAGTACATCTTCACCCAGAAGGAGTTAAATATGAGGCAGAGAAGGTGGCTTGAGTTAGTTAAGGATTACGATTATGAAATTCATTATCACCCAGGCAAGGCGAATGTGGTAGCTGATGCCTAAAAAACGGCAAGCAATTAGCGATGTTGTCTACACAAGAACCACTATGAAGAGAATTTTAAAGATTGAATCTCGAGGTTGTCACCACTCAACCAGGTGTAGTCGCTCGAGTAGTAGCTCTCTCTATCTGACCCACACCCTATGACAGAATTAAAGGACATCAAAAAGGTGATCAATCCTTTGAGTACATCAAGTCTGAGATTAACTCAGAAAAGTGGGAGGATTTCACCATAGCTGAAGATGAAGCATTATATTATCAAGGGCGGATGTGTGTACCAAATTTCGAGGAATTGAAAACAGAGATTTTAGAGGAGGCTCACTCCTCTCCTTATTCTGTGCACCCGGGAAGCACAAAGATGTACAAGAATTTGAAAGCAATATTTTGGTGGGAAGGCATGAAGAGGGATAGCTGAGTATGTCCGAAAATGTTTGGTGTGTTAGCAAGTGAAGGCCGAACACCAGCGACCATCAGGGTTACTTGAACCATTAGAGGTCCCAATGTGGAAGTGGGAGCATGTAACTATGGACTTCGTGATTGGCTTTCCAAGGTCAGCAAGAGGTCACGATGCTATTTGGGTCATAGTAGATCGACTAACCAAATTAGCTCATTTCTTGCCAGTACTGATAACGTTTATTGTGGACTAGTTCGCGCAGTTATATGTGAATAAGATAGTAAGGTTACATGGTGTGCGTGTTTCTATTGTACCGGATAGAGATCCAAGGTTCACATCGAACTTTTGGAAAAGTCGACACCGAGCTATGAGAACTAAAGTTCAATATGGCATTCCATCCTCACGGATGGACAGTCTAAGCAGATAATTCAAACATTGAAGAACATGCTTTGAACATGTATCCTCGAGTGTGGGGGACAATGGGAGAAGCATTTACCTTTAATTGAATTATCATACAACAATAGTTATCACACTTCAATTGACATGGCAGCATACGAGACATTGTATGGGAAAAAGTGTTGATCACCAATTGACATGGCACCATACGAGACATTGTATGGGAAAAAGTGTTGATCACCAGTTCATTGGGATGAAGTCGGTAAGTGAAAGATTTTGGGGCCAGAGATTATTGAACAGACAGTGCTTGCAATTGAAAAGATTCGCGCCAGCATGTAAAGTGCTCAGGATAGAAGTTATGTAGATAGAAAGAGAATGGGTCTGAAATTTTCAGTTGGTGATAAGGTATTCCTCAAAGTGGCACCGATGGAAGGAGTGCTACATTTTGGCAAGAAGGGTAAGTTGCGACCAAGGTTTATTGGCCCGTTTGAGATCTTGCAACTTATTAGGAATGTCGCATATCAGTTAGCGTTATCTCCCGAACTTTCAGCTATACATGACATCTTCCATGTTTCAATGCTTAGAAAGTACGTCCCCGATCTAAGTCATGTGGTCAACCATCAGTCTATTATATACAGTTAGGTTTAAGCTATGAAGAAGTACCAATAAGAATTGTTAATCAAAAATTTCAAGTCCTCTGGAACAAAGTAATCCCACTAATAAAAGTACAATGGCGAAATCACTCGGCTGAAGAGGCCACGTGGGAGCGAGAGGTCGAGATGCAGGCAAAGTACCCACAACTCTTCGATGAATTTAAACGTAAATTTCGAGGATGAAATTTATTTTTAGGAGGGTAGATTATAATACCCGCACCCAAATTTTCGGGTCTAACTATCAAAAATGAAAATTTAAGGGCTCATTTGAGGGTTAATCAACCTTCTAGGACTTTGTAGGAAACTTAACATAAATCATAATTCCCACATGTTTTTTATTGAATTTTTTGTCAAACACTTACATAGAAAATTCTTGATTTATGCTTGATTGACCAAACATAAGGTAATGTGTAATGTGATTGCATGAATGTACGAATGAGAGAGAGATTCTTGCTCATTTCACAAATTTTAAGGAACAATTTCCACCATCAAGAATTTTTTCTTAATGATGCATGCCTAATCTTGTCCTATTTAAACCTCTCATTCACATTCACTTCACATGCTATCACTCATTATTATATTTTTTTAGTCCAAATAATACACACACGTGGAAATTGTAGAGGGATCAAGTCTCTATTACTCTTCCTTTCAAGTTTCACTGTAAGTACGTTGTCTATATTAAATTGTTATTATGACATGAATTTCAAGAAAATTATTATCGGTCCCATATGGTATGAATTTCAAATTTAATTGTTATGTTGAAATTATTTTCTTTCTTTCATTTTTTTCAGCTACATGATAAAACCAAAATTTATTTACTTATTGAAGAAAATCAAAATTATTTCATGTTCTAATTTTAGTTCTTATGAAAGAATTAAGTTTTATTTAGTGACACTTGAATAGTCAATGATTCGGGCCGTCACAGTAACATTTGGGCAGGTAACGTTTTAATATCTAACTTACATGCCTATGTATTAATCGATTCTATACCACTCACTCCTTTATATCCTTTAAAATTCCCAAAAAGACTAGATGTGAATATTATACGTGCATGACTCACTCCTTTATATCTGTTACAGAATAATAGGCTAACATTACGAGCTAATTAGTCTCTAATTAGAGACTAATTAATTAGGCCTAATTACAGTAGCCTAATTAGTCTCTAATTAGCCTAATTTCAGTAGCTAAATTAACGTAATTAACTAGAGAAATTAGCATACCTTAGAGAGATTGTACATGTATATATATATAGCGTGATTTCCAATGAATAAGAATATAGAAAAATTCCCAGTTCTCTATTCGATTACATGGTATCAGAGCGATGAACCATCTTACCCGTGGTTCGGTTCTTTGAATTAGGCGACATCTTTGCGAGTCGACCTTATTGTGGTCAGCCCTTTGCCTTCGGATTTCTGGCGGCATCATCTGTGATTACGGCATCTGGGTTTCACTCCTAGTTGCCGGCAGTTTGGTCTCTGTATGGTCTAAAACAGAGTCCCCGTGCCTGGTTTGGCAAGTTCGGTGAAGTAGTTCTGGAGTTTGGGTTGAAGAAGAGCAAATGTGATCATTCAGTCTTCTACAGACAGTCAGCAGCTCGATTGGATTGCTGGGCAAATCGATTGGGTTGCCGACAGTTTCTGAATCCCTCGGTCTCCATTTGGGTTGGAGTCTGCGTTCCAGGTTCACCGTGCGATTCCGCCTCTAGTTCGCGTCTTTGTGACGCTGTTTTGTGGACGGAAAATTCTGGTCGGCCGTCTTTGAATTACGGGATTTTCTTTGGCTAATTTCTGGTGAGTTGGCTACTTATATTCTATTGGGCTCTACACACGTGATCTATTTAATTGGGCCATATTGGATATATTTATTTTAACTTTAGGCTGTTAGACTTGGTGGATTATTTGTGGACTTTTGTTTGGGTTGGATTAATTGAGTCTTTCAATCTGCCTATTATCGGATAATTGAATGATGACTGAGTTCAAGGGATCTGTGAGCGAGATCATTCCAGTGATGTCCAAAATCGCTGAACATAAATTGAATAGCACTAATTATCTGGAATGGAGTAAGACGATTAGAATCTATTTACGGAGCATAGGCAAAGATGATCACATAAATAAAGATCCACCTAAAGATGACACAAAACAAAGTTGGTTGAGAGAAGATGCAAAACTCTTTTTACAAATCAGAAATTCTATTGACAGTGAGGTAATTGGTTTAATTAATCATTGCGAATTTGTAAAAGAGCTAATGGACTATCTAGAGTTTTTGTATTCTGGCAAAGGAAATGTGTCAAGAATTTATGAAGTTTGTAGGGCTTTTTACCGTGCTGAAAAGGAAACCAAGTCCCTCACAACTTATTTCATGGACTTCAAAAGGACGTATGAAGAACTTAATATGCTACTGTCATTCAGCACTGATGTCAAAGTTCAGCAAATTCAAAGGGAGCAAATGACGGTTATGAGCTTCCTAGCTGGTCTTCCTCCTAAATTCGAGGCTTCCAAATCTCAAATTCTCTCTAATTCTGAAATTCCCTCTCTTCAAGACGTCTTCAATAGAGTTCTACGCACTGAAAATACATCACCTATTCAGCAAAATAATGTTCTTGTTACCAAAGGAGGGGGAAATTACTATGCAAGGAGGCCCAACAATAGGGGAAGAGGAAACAAGAATACTGATAACCGTAACTATGATTCAAGCAGCGTTGTGTGCTACTACTGCCATGAACCAGGCCACACCAAGCCATACTATAGGAAATTGCAAAATCGCAATCAGAGAACTCAGACCGCCAATGTTGCTGCTGCTCCTAGTTCATCTTTTGAGAAAACTGTTATGATATAAGGTGATGAGTATGCCAAATTCTCTCAGTATCAAAAATCACTAAAGGAATCCCCTCCAGTTACTGCCCTTGCTGAGTCAGGTAAAACATGTCTTATCTCCTCTTCAAAGAAATGGGTAATTGATTCAGGGGCCACAGATCACATGACAGGTAATTCTAGTACCTTCTCTAGCTTTTCGATCACACAAAGCTCCCTCTCCTGTTACCATAGCTGATGGGTCAACCTATAACATTGTGGGATCTGGGACTGTTAAACCAACTTCCTCTATTACCTTGTCATCTGTTCTGAGTTGCCAAAACTTGCTTTTAATTTGATCTCTATAAGTAGACTTACCAAGGATCTTAATTGTTGTATCTCATTCTTTCCTGATCATTGCCTTTTTCAGGATCTTATGACGAAACAGATTATTGGTAAAGGACACGTATCTGATGGTCTCTATATTCTTGATATGTGGGTGCCTCGATCAGTTGCTTGTTCCAATACCAGCTCCCCAGTTATAGCACATTGTCAGTTGGGACATCCATCTCTGTCTACATTGAAGAAACTATGCCCTCAGTTCCACAATGTCTCTTCACTAGATTGTGTGTCATTTTGCAAAACATCACCGTAGCTCATTAGGTCCGAGAATTAATAAACGAGCTGAGTCTGCTTTTGAGTTGGTTCATTCTAACATTTGGGGACCATGTCCTGTTGTGTCTAAAATTGGGTTTAGATATTTTATTACTTTTGTGGATGATTTTTCTCAAATGACATGGATTTACTTTATGAAAAATCGATCTGAAGTGTTCTCTCATTTTTGTGCCTTTTATGCTGAAATTAAAACCCAATTTAATACTTCTGTGCATATACTAAGAAGTGATAATGCAAAAGAATATATGTCAGACTCATTCCAGACTTACATGACTCAACATGGGATTATTCATCAATCCTCTTGTATTGATACTCCTCCTCAAAATGGAGTTGCTGAGCGAAAAAAAAAAAAAAAAAAAAAAAAAAAAAAAGACATCTACCTGAAACAGCTCAAGCTCTTCTGTTTCAAACGAAGGTTCCTAAGCAGTTCTGGGCCGATGCCGTCTCTACAACATATTTTCTGATTAATCGCATGCCATCTACAGTACTTAACGGGGATATTCCATATAGTATTCTATTTCCAAACAAGTCACTGTTTCCAGTGGAACCACGGGTATTTGGAAGCACCTATTACGTTCGTGATGTAAGGCCATCCGTTACTAAACTGGATCCAAAAGCCTTGAAGTGTGCTTTTCTAGGATATTCTCATCTTCAAAAAGGGTATCGATGCTACTCACCTGATCTCCATAAATACCTAATTTCTACTGATGTGATCTTTTCAGAAAATACATCATTCTTCTCCTCTCCCTCCATCTCTACAAGTCAGGGAGAGAAAGATGAGTGGCTAATCTACCAAATCACACATCCAAGTGCTCCTATTGAGCAATCAGATGATGGCGCTTCTCTTACATCTCCCAGAACATCTAATGATCAACCTCCTACTCAAGTAAAGGCACCTGTTATCCACGTTTATTCCAGAAGGCAAGAGACCAATGATATGTGTCCTGCACTGGCTACTTCGTCATCTGATTCTCCAAACGACCTTGACCTTCCCATTAGTCTTCGCAAAGGTAAACACCAGTGTACTCTCCCTAAATCTATTTATCCCATCGCTAACTTCATTTCTTACGACCATCTGTCTCCTGCGTCTTGTTCTTTAATTACCTCTTTAGATTCAATCTCTGTGCCTAAAACAGTAAAAGAAGCCTTGAGTCATCCTGGATGGAAGAATGCAATGTTTGAGGAGATAAACGCTCTAGATGAAAATCACACATGGGAGTTGGTAGATCTGCCTAAAGGCAAGAAAGCTGTGGGATGCAAATGGGTCTTTGCTATCAAGGTCAATCCAGATGGTTCTGTAGCAAGACTTAAAGCCAGACACACATGGGAGTTGGTAGATCTGCCTAAAGGCAAGAAAGCTGTGGGATGCAAATGGGTCTTTGCTATCAAGGTCAATCCAGATGGTTCTGTAGCAAGACTTAAAGCCAGACTTGTTGCAAAAGGATTTGTTCAGACTTATGGAGTGGATTATTCGGATACCTTCTCTACGGTTGCCAAACTTACCTCTGTCCGCCTATTTATATCCATTGCTGCATCCCAAGATTGGCACTTACACCAATTGGATATCAAGAATGCATTCCTTCATGGTGATCTCCAGGAAGAGATGTATATGGAGCAACCACCTGGATTTGTTGCTCAAGGGAAGTATGGGAAAGTCTGTCATATGAAGAAATCTCTGTATGGTCTAAAACAGAGTCCTCGTGCCTGGTTTGGCAAGTTCAGTGAAGTAGCTCAGGAGTTTGGGTTGAAGAAGAGCAAATGTGATATTCAGTCTTCTACAGACAGTCAGCAACTGGCATTATTCTTCTTCTTGTTTATGTTGATGACATTATCATTACAGGAGATGATTGTGCAGGAATCTCCTCTCTCAAGTTATTTCTACATACCAAATTTCACACAAAAGACTTGGACCAACTAAAATATTTTCTCGGAATAGAAGTAACAAGAAGCAAAAAAGGGCTATTCTTGTCTCAAAGAAAGTATGTACTTGATCTGCTAGCAGAAACCGAAAAGATGGGAGCCAAGCCATGCAGCACTCCAATGGTTCCTAATGTACATCTTACAAAAGATGTGGTGATTTCTTTGATGATCCAGAAAAGTACAGGAGACTAGTGGGAAAACTAAATTATCTCACAGTGACTCGTCCAGATATAGCTTATGCTGTCAGTGTTGTTAGCCAATTTATGTCTGCGCCTACAGTAAAACATTGGACAGCATTGGAACAGATCTTGTGTTACCTGAAAAGAGCTCCTGGCCTTGGTATAGTGTATAACAATCACGGACATTTTTGCATTAAAGGCTTTGCAGATGCTGATTGGGCTGGATCTAAAATTGATAGACGGTCTACTACAGGGTATTGCATCTTCGTTGGTGGAAACCTTGTGTCCTGGAGTAAGAAGCAGAATGTTGTATCTCGGTCCAGTGCATAATCGGAGTACAGAGCCATGGCCCAGACTACATGTGAAATTTTGTGGATACAACATTTTCTAGCTGAGGTTGGATTGAAGCCTTCGGTACCAGCAAAACTCTGGTGTGACAACCAAGCTGCCCTTCATATCGCCTCAAATCCGGTATACCATGAAAGGACTAAACACATTGAGGTCGACTGTCATTTCATTCGTGAGAAAATCTAAGAAAATATAATCTCTACTGGTTATGTAAAGACTGGAGAGCAACTTGGGGATATCTTCACAAAGGCGTTAAATGGGACTAGGGTTGAGTATCTTTGTAACAAGCTAGGCATGATTAATATCTATGCTCCAACTTGATGGGGAGTGTTACAGAATAATAGGCTAACATGACGAGCTAATTAGTCTCTAATTAGGCCTAATTACAGTAGCCTAATTAGTCTCTAATTAGCCTAATTTCAGTAGCTAAATTAACGTAATTAACTAGAGAAATTAGCATACCTTAGAGAGATCGTACATGTATATATATATATAGTGTGATTTCCAATGAATAAGAATATAGAAAAATTCCCAGTTCTCTATTCGATTACAATATCCCTTAAAATTCCCATAAAAACTAGATGCGAATATTATACCTGCATGTTTACCTTTAGAAGTGTCTATACCCTCTGAAAAGGTGCTGAACATAGATAATATAGTTAAGGAGGCAATGATAAGATGGTAGGTCTTTAGAGATGGAACTTCATGTATTAGATATGCGTGATTTCAATGTAACTCTTGAGATGGATTTATTATTTAAAATTCATTGTTTCAGGAAAGAGGTAGTCTTCCAAAAACCTATCAATAACTAAGAAGAGTAGGTCACTACCTGATGTTGTATCTCCATTACAAGCAAGATGGATTCTACAATCAAGGGATAGGGTAGGTTTTCTTATGTCAGGAATCGACAAAGAATGAGATAAGAAGTTGACAATCAGTGAAGTCAGAGTGGTACGAGAATACCAGAAGTTTTCTCGGATGATTTACCCGGCATGCCACCGAAACAAAAGAAGGGTTCACGATCGATCTCACCCCCAAGGCCGCACCTATTTCTAAGGCCCCTTACAGAATGGCACCAAAAGAGCTACAAAAACTCAAGGCACAGATAGAAGAATCGCTAGAGAAGGTATTCATCCAACCTAGTGCATCACCATGGGGAGCTCTAGCACTTTTTTGTCAAAAAGAAAGATGGATCGATGAGGATGTGCATCGATTATTGAGAACTGAACAAGATTACTATTAAGAAGAAAGTATCCTCTTTCGAAAATTGAGGACTTGTTTGACCAACTTCGAGGTACAGTAGTATTTTCCAAGATTGATTTACGATCAGGATACCACCAACTAAGAATCAAGACGGGTGATATCTCGAATACAGCTTTTAGGACTAGATATAGTCACTACGAGTTTTTAGTTATGCCATTTGGGTTGACAAATGCTCACAGAGTCTTCATGGACTTAATGAATCGTGTTTTTTATGATTTTCGTATTTATTGATGATATCCTAATTCATTCAATTGGCGAAGGAGAGGGTGAGGAACAATTAAGTATTGTGCTGAAAATCTAGAAGGAAAAATTGTACACAAGATTTAAGAAATGTGAATTTTAATTGGAAAGAGTATTCCTCCGGCATGTCATTACAGCTCGAAGAATAGAATTGATCCAAGCAAAGTGAAGACAATTCTAAATTGGACGAAGCCAACTAGTATCGAGGAAATTCGCAATTTTCTGGGCTTAGCCGGATATTATAGGAGGTTCATCAAAGGGATTTCAAAGATATTTGGACTATTAACACAGTTAACTAGTAAGGGTGCAAAATTTGACTGGATCGAAAAGAGCAAGCGTGGTTTTGAAGAGTTAAAGTAGAGATTGGTGAACACTCTGGTGTTAACCATACCAGAAGGGACAAAATTTTGTAGGTTATAGTGATGCGTCTAAGTACGGTCTATGATGTGTCTTAATGCAGCAAGGTAAGGTGATTGCCTAAGCAATAAGAAAATTAAAGCCGTATGAGTAGAATTACCCTACTCACGACTTTGAGCTTGCTGCAGTCGTTCATGCCCCAAAAATTTTGAGACACTACCGATACAGTGGCAAGTGCGACATTGATACAAGCCATACGAGTCTCAAGTACATTTTCACTCAGAAAAAATTGAACATTAGACAAGGGAGATGGCTTGAGTTAGTGAAAGACTATTACTGTGAAAACCATTATCACCTAAGAAAGAGGATTGCTGTAACAGATGCCTTAAGCAGGAGGAAGATAATGGGTCAATTGGCGATGTTGACCACATAAACACCTTTATGGAAGGAGTTCGAGAGATTTAAGTCTTAAGATTGTCACAGCTCCGCCTAATGCTACGGCTCGAACGACGGCATTATTGGTCCGACTAACACTTCTTGACAGAATTAAGAGTCAACAGAAGGGCAACAGTCCTTAGAGTTTATTAAAGTAGAGATAGAGGCAAGAAAATGGAAGGACTTCATCACAGCTGACGATAAGGCAATGTACCATCATAGACGACTATATGTACTAGATTTCGAGGTATTGAGAAACGAAATATTAGAGGCAAGAAAACGGAAGGACTTCATCACAGCTAACGATAAGGTAATGTACCATCATAGACGACTATATGTACCAGATTTCAAGGTATTGAGAAAAAAAAGATTAGAGGGGGCTCACTTTGCTCCATATTCAGTGCATCCAGGAAGTACCAAAATACACCGGGATCTAAAAGCGGTATTTTCGTGGAGAGGAATGAAGGACAGCCATGTATGTTGATAGGTGTTTGATATGCCAACAAGTGAAGGTACGAACACCACCAACCATCAGGATTACTACAACCATTAGATGTTCCAGAATGAAAATGAGAACATATGACAATAGACTTTGTTGTAGGTTTGCTGAAATCAGTAAAAGGTCAGGAGACTATTTGGGTTATCATTGACCAATTAACAAAGTCTGCTCATTTCTTACCGGTCCACATGACCTTTTCTATGGAGCAATTTGTACAATTGTATTTTAAGGAAATGGTAAAGTTGCACGGTGTACTAGTTTCAATTGTATCGGACAGAGACTCAAGGTTCACATTGAACTTTTGGAAGAGTTTACATCGGGCTATGGGAACTAAATTGAACTATAGTACAGTTTTTCACCCTCAAACAGATTTCAGTCTAAGCGGATGATTCAAACATTAGAGGATATGCTTCAATTGTGTGCTTTAGAGCTTGGTGGACATTGGGAGAAGCATCTACCTCAAATTGAGTTTGCTTATAACAGTTATCACACATCTATCAACATGGTACCTTATCAAGCATTGTATAGGAGGAAATGCAAATCACCACTTTATTGGGATGAGGTTAGCGAGCGTAAGATTTTGGGTCCAGAGATTATTAAAGAGACTGTAAAAGTTATCGAGAAGATTCGTAACAGTATTTAAGTGGCTCAAGATATACTGAAAAGCTATGTAGATAAGAGGAAAAGGGCTCGAAATTTCTTGAAGGCGATAGTATCCTCAAAATGATGCCTATGAAAGGAGTATTACGTTTTGGTAAGGGAAAGTTGCAACCAAATTTCATTGGCCCATTCAAAATCTTGAACTACGTTGGAGGTGTACCATATCAGCTGGCCCTACCCCCTAAACACTTAGCAGTACATGATGTATTTCACATGTCCGTGCTTGAGAAGTGCGTCGTTACAACACAATTTGAGATATGAAGAAGTACCAATCGAAATTATCGATCAGAAATTTCAAGCACTTAGAAACAAGGTGATTATTTTAGTAAAAGTGTGATGGCGTAATCACTCAATTGAAAAAGTTACTTGGAAGCGAGAAGTGGAAATGCGAGACAAGTTCCCACAACTCTTCGAAGAATTCCAAGTTAAATTTCAAAGACTAGTAATTTATTTTAAGGAGATAGATTGTAACATTTCGAATTTTTACTACTAGCAGTTATATTTAAATTTATGACTTAAGTGCACTATTATTAAAGTTTAATGATCTTATTGGTTATTGAACAATAGTTTGAGGACTTAAGTGGAAAGTTATTTTGGAAGTCAGATTAAAAATCATGTGTAAAACTCTTTTAATGAGAGAGTATATTGTAGAAATAATTCTCATTATCCATCTCATAGGTACATAGCAGTATTTATATTTACAGTAGAACAAAAAAAGGAAAGAATGAATAAAGAAAGAAAGAAATATTAAATGCTAATTTTAAGGAAACTAAATATCCTAGAATATGGCAGATTTGGAAGCTTTCCAATGCTCTCCCTCAAGCTGGTTTAAAGATATCTTCCATGGCCAGCTTGCTAATTAAGTTTTCAAACTGTTTCTTTGGCAGACCCTTTATAAGTATATCTGCTACTTGCTTGACTGTAGAAATATAGGGCATACAAATTACCCCACTCTATTTTCTCCTTGATAAAGTGCTTATCCACCTCCACATGTTTTGTTCTATCATGATTAGCTGGATTGTGAGCAATAGTTATTGCTGCCTTATTATCACAATATAATTTCATTGGTAATGAATTAGTAACTTTCAACTCTTCTAGTAATCTTTTAATCCATAGTGCTTCACAAATTCCATGAACAATAGCCTCGAACTCAGCCTCTGCACTACTCTCTTGCCACCACACTTTGTTTCTTGCAGCGCCATGTTACTAAATTTCCTTCAACAAATGTACAGTAACCAGAAGTTGATCTTCTATCAATGACACTTCCAGCCCAATCTGCATCAGTGTATATTTCAACTTGTAAATTTCCATATCCTCCAAATAAAAGGCCTTTACCTGGTGTCCCCTTTAGGTACCTTAAAAATTTGTAAACGGCTTCAAAATGTTCAGGTCCTGATGAGTGCATAAACTGGCATACCACACTTGTTGCAAAGGCTATGTTAGGCCATGTATGAGAGAGAGATAGGAGTTTCCCTACCAATCTTTGGTATTGTTCTCTGTTGATTACTTCTTCAGGGTTAGCGGGTTGGAGTATTAGATTCGGCTCTATGGGTGTCTCTGCAGCTTTACACCTTAATAAACCTATTTCTCCAAGTAAATCAAGAATATATTTTCGCTGAGAAACAAATATACCTTTATTTGACCTTGCAAACTCCATTCCAAGAAAGTACTTCAAGTTACCTAAGTCTTTGATCTTAAACTCCTTAGCAAGAATCTTCTTTAATCTCTCGATTTCATTGCTATCATCTCCTGTCAAAATAATATCATCAACATAAACAATAAGTATAGCTACTTTGTCTCCGTCAGTGTGTCTATAGAACATAGTGTGGTCAGCTTGGCCTTGATTGTAGCCGTGACTCTTTATCACCCTTCCAAAGCGTTCAAACCAAGCTCTTGAAGATTGCTTGAGTCCATACAAGGACTTCCTCAATCCGCAAACCTTCCCTTTGCCTCCTCTGTTTTTAAATCCCGGTGGTAGATCCATAAAAACTTCCTCCTCTAGATCTCCATGGATCAGAATTTTCAATCAAATTCGTAACTTTAAATAATTAAATCAATTTCAAGGACACAAGCCCAATTGATACAAGTACCACCGTTATTCAATTTAACTGGCAGAGACAATTAAACACGGTCCAATGAGCCAAAGCCTAAAGAATTAATACACTAACTACAATGGCCCAAAAAGCAACAAATATTAAATCCAACAAGTCCAAGTCCAAAATCACAATCCAATTAAAAAAATAATTCGGCCCAAATAGATAACACAAGGCCACTGTAGAACTCACAGACACACGAAGGAGAAATTCACGATGAAAAGATGTAACTCCCAGCGACGGCTAAGAAGGAACTCCAGGCGACGAGAGAAGACTTCTCCAACCAAAACCCAAGGCTAGACGGCGGAAATTTGGGACCCAAGCACGGGTGATGGCGAACCTTCAGATGGCGCCGAAAGCGAAAAACTGCGACGGTGACTACGGAGATACCAATTGCACTGAACTAAGAGGTGACTACACGACACCGTCGGGAACTCGGGGCCTAATTGCAGGTGGTGCTGGAAACGTGAGCGCCCTCTACTAACTACGAGGAACACAGAATGAAGCACGCTCAAGTAAGTCAGTTTTGTGGTTCTGATGCCATCTTTTAATGAGAGAGTATATTGTAAAAATAATTCTCATTATCCACATAGGTTCATAGCAGTATTTATATTTACAGTAGAACAAAAAAAAGGAAAGAATGAATAAAGTAAGAAAGAAATATTAAATGCTAATTTTAAGGAAACTAAATCTCCTAGAATATGGCAGATTTGGAAGCTTTCCAACAAAAACATATGTAAATATGCCAATTAGTCTTGATTAAATATAATTTATTCACCACAAGCATTATTAACACCACATTTCAAGCTAATGTAATTGATTTGACCACATAAATCGAGGAATTGATTTGAACATATGCATTATTTACACCAAGTTTTAAGCCAAGTGAATTGATTTGACCACATAATTGAAGGTATTGATTGGATCATTTTTATGACAACATGTCATTTATGCATTGACCATGCCTAACATCTAGTTATTTCCTCTCACTTTTCTACACGTGGTCAAGAATTTACACTACGGCCCTGTTTGAGCCACGTTCTTTCAAAAAAAATACATTTTTAAATAGTAATTTGATATCATTTTAACTACATTTTTCTTCAATAAAATAATATTACATGCAAATCCAAAAATTTTCCTTATTTTATCCACACATTTCTCATCAATACACTACTCAAGAATGCATTCTTATGAAAATAATATGGCTCAAACAAGGACTCTAAATAGGAGACAAACCCAACACTGAGCTTTCCTCAACTTATTTATACTCTCCCTCTCTACCTCTATAACTTTGTCTCCACCTCTCTTTCTCTAGTCATTTTAAATATAGTCGCACACTTATAAAATCACACATGAATAATCAACCTTACAAGCGGCTCAAGGATTTCTTTCCAACAATAACTCTTTTTATCATTTTGAATTGTCCAGCAAAAAGTAAAGTTGTGCTTTATGTTTATGGTGGCTAATGTTTATGTATGTAATACTTCTACGACTATGTTATGTTTTGATCCATGTTACGTATATTTTATTAAGAATGGACCGGAGTTTAGTAGAGCTACGCGAGAGAATTTAGCGCCATATAAGTTCAGTCTAATTTTCGTGTCTCCTTATACAAGTCATAAATTTTTCGTTGAGATACATATATGAATTCATTATCCACGCATGCTTACTGAAAATTATTCTGACCCATTATATCCCCACTTTCAGATAATTGACGATTCGAGAGAGTCGGCACGGAAATGGCTTATGGCGACAAAAGTTTGATAATAAAATCATTACGTTGTCAAGCTATTATTATTTCATTTGATTTTGAATATTTTAAGATTTTCCCGTTTCAAGTTAATTTATTTTATTCATTACATTATTTGAATTTTGGCAAGTGATTTAATAATTTATATAATTGTGTTGAATATTCTTTAAATTAGTCTTAGTTTATGACTTAGTGACACTCGAATCCTCTAGGTTTCAAGTCGTTGCATCAACTATGGAAAAAGGAAAAGAAGAAAAAAGCAAAACAAAAAGATGAGTGGGTTGCAATGAGAAAATAACTGGCTGGTGAAACCTAATGGCTTTGGTAATTCATATGCATGTTGTGGAACGGGGAGAAGAAATAGAACTATTTTATTCTCAATTCATTGATTATTCATTACAACCCTATACATCAATATATAGTGTAATACAATGATAAGAAAGGAAAGAAATATTCTAACTTAAGAAGGAAAAGATATTTCCTAAATTAACTCTAATTTTACCATATACAAAATATTACAATCAATCCCTAATTGATCAATTCAGGATTTCTACACTTCCCCTTAAGTTGGATCATAGATATTGATCATATCCAACTTCCAGATGAAATCATTGAATACTTGTCTTTGTAGCTCTTTAGTGAATACATCCGCAGTCTGTTCTTTGGTAGAAACGTAGATCATGCACATAGTTCCATCTTCAACCTTCTCCTTAATAAAAGTGCATGTCCACTTCTACATGTTTGGTTTTGTCATGTTGAACTGGATTAAGTGAGATACTGATAGCTGCTTTGTTATCACAAAAGAGTTTAATTGGAAATTTCGTTGGGATTTGTAGTTCATCCAAGAGTTTCTTCAACCATAAGCCTTCACATATTCCTTGAGCAGCTGCTCTGAACTCTGCTTCCGCACTGCCCCTGGCAACTACATTTTGTTTTTTACTCCTCCAGGTTACTATGTTTCCCCATACAAAAGTACAATAGCCAGTGGTTGATCTCCTATCTTCTATTGCTCCTGCTCAGTCAGAATCGGTAAATATTTCTTTCTTTTCTCATCTTTTTTGAACAGTAGTCCTTTCTCATGGGAGCCTTTGAGATATCTCAAAATCCAGTATGCTGCTTCTAGATGAGTTTCCCTTGGAGCATGCATGTGTTGACTTACCATACTTACAGCAAATGTAATGTTGGGTCTAGTGTGGGAGAGGTAGATTAGCTTCCCAACTAGCTATTGATATGTGTCCTCAACAAAATTTTCGATGTTCTCTGTTTTCCATCCAGTATCTATAGAAGTATCGCTTAGTTTGCATCCAAGCATATCGGTTTCAGTTAGGAGGTCCAGAACATATTTTCGTTGCGAAACATTAATCCCCATCTTTGATCTGGCTACTTCCATTCCTGAGAAATATCGCATTTGTCCCAGATTTTTTACTTCAAACTCTTTGGCTAATCCTCCTTTTAGCCTTTCTAAATCGACTGTATTATCTCCAGTGAGGATTATGTCATCAACATATACGATCAAAATAGTCTTTGTCCCATCTTCAAATACTCTGAAAAACATAGTATAATCTGATTGCCCTTGTTGGTATTCCCTTTTTTTTAACACTTTCGCAAACCTGTCAAACCATGCATTGGGTGACTGTTTGAGGCCAAATAGAGATTTTTTCAATTTGCAAACTTTATGTCCTTCATTTTCCCCAGAAAATCCAGGTGGTAGCATCATGAAGACTTTTTATTCCAGCTCCCCATTCAGAAATGCATTCTTAATATCAAGTTGTTAGGGTGGCCAATCCAAATTGGCTGCTAAGGATAGAACTCGGATTGTATTCAGCTTTGCAACTAGTGCAAATGTTTCTATGTAATCTATGCTATATGCTTGAGTATATCCCTTTGCAATTAGACGAGCCTTGCACCTTTCTATTGTTCCGTCTACTTTATATTTTACATTAAATACCCATTTGCACCCAATCAGTCTCTTTCCCTTTGGCAGTTTCATCACATCCCAAGTTTCATTTATTCCAATGACTTCATTTCACCCATTACTGCTTTTCTCCACTTGGGAATTTTTAGAGCTTCTTAAATGTTTCTTGGAATTTCTGTACTATCAAGGTTAGAAACAAAGGTTCGATATTTTGAAGATAAAACATTATAAGTAACAAATTTTGAAATAAGGTCAAGAATGCATAATCGAGTTTCTTGAGAGCAATAGGTAGATCAGTGTCAAAAGATTCTTGAGAAAGCTCATGAAGATTTGGAGCTATCATCGTTTCCGACTCTTGTAGTGCTTCGAGTGTGAGTTTCTCATTATCCTTTGATTTTGGCTTTCTTGAATAAATAATTATCTCTGTCATGTTGTTTTATCTGTTCTCCCCTCGAGGTTATCTTCTATAGATGGCATGTTGGGCCGAGATGGTGTTGTAAGTTCAGTATTTTGGATAGATTCAGTGTTTTGGATAGTGTTGAAAGGATCAAGAGATATTTCAAAAAATCGATCTTCATCTTTACTTATATTCTCCCCCTAAAGCGAGGATTTTTGGAAATAGGAGTTGTTTTCAAAGAAGGTGATATCAAGGCTGACAAATACTCTTTTTGTAATTGGATCATAGCATTTATACCTTGGTAGCCTTGATTTCTGGTATTTAGTCTTGGTTTCCATGCAAATCATAGCACATATCTTCCTTATGTCCAAGTTTTCGACAATGGTCACACCACGGACGACCTGTTTGTTGTATTAGGTATGATCCAAATTTTTTTGTTCCCCTATGTATTTGGGCTCCTGAATCAGGCCCAACAAATTTAGGCCCATCATGTACAAATTTTTTAATTTTGGCAATTGCTCCTTTCGGCCCAATCTCATTTGACCCATTAGGCCCAATAGCTTTAGATGAAAGGGCCGACTCATTAACACTGTCTTCAAGTCCAAATTCTTCTTCAACATGATTGATCGTTGACTCTCTTCGCGCCTCACTTAAGCAAACGCATCGCAGGTGGACGGCAGTGGTCGGCAACTGAGGATCCGACCCCTCACATCGTCCAGTTCCCTGTTAACCCAGCCAAGAATTCATACACAAGTTCGTTTTCCACCCTTTTCTTATTTCAAACATTGTCACTCACACAATCCCACTATTCATCGGTGCTAAGGTCCAATTCTTGCCATCAACTGGTCATCTCCATATAGTATTCAGTGACTTCCCTTTTTCCTTGCTTCGCCTTCCATAATTTCGTTTTAATTTCTAAAATTGTGGACGAATCCTCTGCGTTGGAGTACATATCTCGAGCCGCATCCCATACGTCCTTCGTCGTTGCCATGAAGAGACAAATTTTATGAATGGATGGCTGTATAGAGTTGATGAGCTACGACATTACCATGGAATTTTCAGATTTCCATTTTTGTTGAATTGTCGGATCTATGGGCTGCTTAGCATCACCGATAAGATATCCAATTTTTCTTTTCCCGTCGACCGCCAACTTAATTATTTGAGCCCACTCTCTGTAATTCCTACCATTGAGCTTTTCAACCGTGAGTTGAAGAGAGGAATTATCAACTACGATTGAGTTCATGTTATGGATGCATTCGGTTTTACTAACACCGGATTCAAAGGAGGCTGAGTTTTTACTGTTAGTAGTATTTTCTGCCATTGATAGCCGGGTTTGAAGTCATACCCAAGCTCTGATACCATGTAGAGTGGGGAGAAGAAATAGAACTATTTTATTCTCAATTCATTGATTATTTATTACAACCCCATACATCAATATATAGTGTAATACAATGAAAAGAAAGGAAAGAAATATTCTAACTTAAGAAGGAAAAGATATTTCCTATATTAACTCTAATTATACCATATTGCAAAATATTACAATCAATCCCTAACTGATCAATTCGGGATTTCTACACATGTACGGTAGTAGCTTCATCGGGTACAACTCTAATTCTATTTATTTCTGTTATGTTCACAACAAAATTTATTGAAAATAAGCTGCAGATGTTGTCCTCACTTTTGTGCTTGTTATCTCCATTGGAGTCGTTAGCTTTAGCCTTCCTCTCCGAACATTCATTAATGCCTATAATAGCCTCTAAACCATCTCTCCTTACACATTCAGAAACTCCATGTGAAGGAATAGGAACTTCCTAAATACAGGCCAGAATTTATATAGAAATAGCAGATCTTAATTGAAAATTAAATTTATAAAAGCACATTGACATGATTTAGCAACGACTTGGACAAGATCTTCTAACCGAACTGTAAGTGTTCCTATGATACTATCATTTGCAACTCGGTTCCCTTTTTTAATCATCCTTGTGTTCTTCAGCACAATAGCTAGATCAAACATAAATAAATTAAATAAAAAGCTATGAAGACAATAATCATCATCATTGAGCCTAGTGAGCAGTACTATGCTATAAATTTGAAAGGTACTTAATCTACACTACACCTTGTCTAATGTACATAAATAAGGAATTGCCTTAACCTTTGTTCTTAATAGAATAAGATTAACATAATCCAAAACTCGAAATCTTGACTTTTAATTCAATCAGCAAAAACTGATAAATGAGTTAACTGCGTGCTAAAGAATCAAAGATTACATGGCAAAATTGAACTATAAATCATCACAAAACAGGCAAAAGCACCATCAGTTCCCAACATAACCGAAACCAATAAAGGATGAAGGTAATAAACAAATCCCAAAAGGGATTTTTAAAAATTTTAAGAGTTCCATAATCGACGTAGGCATTGTAAAAATTCCAATATATACAGAGCCATCCTTTACAGTGTGAAAATTGGGGTATTAAAAATGAATAGTGATCATGTGTGTATATATATATATATTAGGGAAAGTTGACACCTGCAGAGGTTTTCCAAAGAAATCTTAACGGAAACATATCTGACCGTGAAAAAATGATTACTTGGAACAGATATCCAAAGAACCAACAAATCACAAAATAGTTGGTGAATCAAAACAAAAGTCAGTTTAAAAAACCTCCTATTCATTTAAATTTTCATGGATAGTTTTGTGCCATGTTAAGCATTAGAGGAAGAAGATGCAAATTTATCTACAATATCAAAGCTCTATAACCTTCGAAGTTTGGCAGGTGTAGGGAAAATTAATAATGACTTAAAGAAGTATCAGGTGATCAGCAATAAGAAAATTTTGAAAATGATTGTATAGTGGAATAAACAGCACTATAATGAAGATTACAACAACAGCACAAACAGAAAAAAATAATAATAATAACAGTTTAATCCAATAGAGAAGCTGATTACAAGCAGCGAACCAAGAACTAAGAATTGACAATAATTGGATCGAGAATTGAGATCACGCCATTGAAAAGCGTAAAGAAGCGGAGCATATAAAATAGATTAATCTACAAATACAAAATAGTTTCAAGGAAACAAGGATTATTGCTGGTTGCTTTAATGCTCTGTTACGAGGTAGTGACATGTCCAAAAAGAATCATAACACATTTGGAAATGCAGAATACACTTTATAAGATGACAACTAAATGAGAGAGCTTAAGAAAGAGAAACAACCACCTATGATATACCTGTTCAAAATTTTTGAAGTGCAAATAGTCGAGTTGAAACAGTTCCCAGTGAGTAAAAAGCAACCTAGATTAAAAGTGACCAGAGCAGTTTACACATTGAAACAAAGAAATAGATAGCATAAGTAAAATTTGGTAGTGGGGAAATCATTTTGTAGTTCAAGTATTTTACTTTGGAAGAAAATTCTAAATTTCAAGACTTGTACATCAGTCAAGCAAAAAGGAATGCGGAGGAAATAGATAAATGGAGAAAGGACGAACTACAGGATGTTTTTCTGAAAAAAGGCTTAAGGTGTGATTTAACATACAAAAAAGAGAGAGAGAAAAATTTAAAAAAAAAAAGGAAGTTACCTTATCTTCCTTCTCTGTGCTCAAGTTACCAGTAATCTCTGCAGGAACAGTCACCATCTTTGAAATGATGGAAGCGGTATGCATCCCTTACAACAATAGTTCGAGTAAAAATTTTAGATACAAACTTAATCCAATTGTGGCAATCCTTACAGACACGCAGATTCTTCATCACTCGCAAAGGAATTATGTTGGGCAAGGTCAGAAGTCCAAATGCTATAGCTAACTTCTCACTGTGAACATGCGCAGTTGGGTCCTTCTGCCCTAGCTCTAAGTCATTCCAAAGGCTAGAAGAGTCTTGTACATAACCGATCGCCACTGCCTGCTTGGTCAGATCCTCTAAAAACTCGTATATCTGATCTGCTAGAGGATGAAGATGATCGCCAACAAAAAATGCATGAATTGAATTCTTTACTTCAATCCAGCTACGACCAGGCTCTTTCTTCACTCCTCTATATTTCATGAGCTGCCTTGTACAATCCCGACCACCCCATTTACCAGCATTAGCATACATGTTTGACAAAAGAACATATGTAGCCGAGTCTTTAGGTTCTAGTTTTAAAAGATTTTTGGCTGCGAATTCCCCTATTTCCATGTTCTTGTGAACTGTGCAAGCACTTAAGAGGGTCCTCCAGACCATTGCATCTGGGTCAGTTGGCATAGAATCCACAAATTCTCTTGCACGACGCACTTGACCAGCCCGTCCAAGAATATCAACAACACAAGCATAATGTTCTGGTTTTGGTACTAAGCCATGCTCTTCTTTCATAGACTTGAAGTAGGTAAACCCCTCCTCCACCAATCCCACATGGCTACAGGCTGTCAAAACCCCTACATAGGTTATATGGGTTGGCATCACTCTCATCTTTTTCATGTCCTCAAAGAGTTCTATAGCTTTACTGCCATATCCATGTTGAGAGTAGCCTGTTATCATAGCATTCCAGGAAACCTCATTTTTTAGAGGCATTTCAAAGAACACCCTCCAAGCATTGTCAAGGCTTCCACATTTTGCATACAAGGTGATCAATGCATTGCTGACTTCTATCTCAGTGTCATACCCTGTGTTTATTATTCTGGCATGAATTTGTTTACCTTGTTTTATATTTGTTGTATTAGCAGATGCACTAATAACAGACCCATAGGTGTACACATTAGCTTCTTTGCCACCTTGAATCATTCTACAAAACACCTTCAGTGCTTCCTCATACTGTCCGCTCTGGGCAAGACCAGATATCAATCCATTCCATGAAATGTCATCTTTAGCATAAATTTTGTCAAATGCCGAGTACGTGTACTGCATATTACCACATTTAGAATAAAAAGTGACAAGTGCATTGCCAACTGAAAGATCAAGAGAGTATCCAGAGACAATTGATTGAGCATGAATTTGTCGACCTTGATTAAAAGCTTGAATTCCAGCACATGCACTGATTGCACTTGCCAATCCTATATTATCTGATCGAATTCTGTGGTCTTGCATCTCTTGAAACATTTTAAGAGCTTCCATAAACAAGTCATGTTGAGCATATCCAGATAACATGGCTGTCCAAGAGACAACATCTTCCTCATCAAGACGTCTGAAAATTTTCATGGCACTGTCCAATTTTCCATGTTTGGCATACATGTCTATAAGCACACTACCAACATACACATTTGAATGAAAACCAGTTTTTATGACTTGATTATGTAATTGTTCTCCTAGATACAGTGCTCCAACGGAAGTACAGGTCCTTAGGATACTCGGATATGTATACTGATTAGGCTCTAGCCCCCTAATCAGCATCTGGGAGAAAACATGGAAAGACTCATGGAGATCACCCATCTGCCCATAGGCCACTAGCATCACATTCCATAAGACCACATTATCCATCTGTGTTGAAAGGAAAAATTCACGTGATGTCTTAACATCAGAACATTTTACATAAAGATCAAGTAGAGAGCCCTCAATAATTATATCAGAACACATTCCTGCCTTGATTGCATAGGAGTGCAGCTGTGTTCCCTTATGAAGAGCCCCGAATGATGTACAAGCACTCAAGAGGCTTGCAACTGTGACACTATCAGGCTTCAAGCACTCACTCTGCATTTTCTCAAACAAATGAAGAGATTTATGACTTGATCCTTGCATTGCAAGTCCAGAAATTAATGTGTTGTAAGAGACTTTATCCTTGCACTGCATTTCACTGAAAATCAGCTCAGCCGATGTCAAATTCCCATATCGAGAATAAAGTGTGAGAAGAGCATTGCACACAAAAAGTTCGGACGAAAATCCCCACTTGATTATTAGACAATGTAGTTGTTCTCCAAGTCCAAACAACTCTATTTTGGTGCAGGCACTTATAATGCTTGAAAAGACGTATGGAGTAGGGAATACTCCTGATTTACGCATCTCACTATAAAGAAGAATACCTTCTAATTCGCGAGAATTACGAGAGAAGCCCGATATAATGGCAACCCAAGAAACACTATCCCTCGTGTGCATTTTTTCAAAAATTTGCATGGCATAATCTACAAATCCATTCTTTGAATACAAATCAATCAGAGGATTACAGATAAGTGGGCTTTTGCTCAAGCCAAGATGGATAAATTTAGCATGAATTTGCCGCACAAAGTGAAAACCATCTCTACCACCGGAGCACACCTGAAAGACAGTAGCAACAGCGCTCTCATCTGGGGTAACACCTTTGCTAAACATCCATGAAAATAGACTAAATACTTGATTATACATTTTTTTCCTAATAAATAAAAATATCAATTGATTCCAGGAAGATAAATTGCTGCTGGCTGCAAAATCATCCAAAATTTGTAATCCCGGATCTATTTTTCCAGCATCTGTATAAACTTCGACCAATTCATTAAAAATTCTGTTATCCTCCTGTAATCCAAGTTTCAAAATTTTTGCCTTAAACTTCTTGGCATCTTGTAATGATACCAATTGGAGACATTCATCGATAATCTTTAAGTGGTCAGTCCCAGAACTTAGGGAAATTTCTCGCAGACTGTTGGACTGGAAAATACAAGTTTTCTTAGTTCCAGAACTTATTGCTAATATCTTTTGTAAATTCTCTGCAGCTGGAATTGCATCAAAAACTCTAGAGGCAGCAATGCTGCTAAAAGCAGCAAACTTCAAAATGGGAGCTTCAAAGCCTTGACCCCACTACAAAATTTTCGTCAAAATTATATAAGTAGAAAAGTTGAAACAACAAAAAAAACGCATAACTAACTCATCTGAATTCAAAGTAATCGTAAAGGACACCATATGAGTTGCAAATAAAAATACTAGTTGATTATAAAATAATGATAATAATAAAATGAAAAAGTACCTTGTATATGAATTTTGGCAAAGTTTTAAGCGAAAATCGATGTAACAAGAAGTTCGATGAGGATCCATATAGTCTCAATATGGTTTGTGCTGTGCAGACGCACATGAGAGGGAGCGGCGAGGTGAAGGGAGGGGGATGAACGGAGGAAAGTTAAATAATTCAATGGCCACTGAACTTTACACCATATCAGGACTTACTCACCAAACTTCATGAATAGTCCCATTGGCTACTGACGTTGCTCCATCCCCCTCAATCACTCACCGAATGGAATCCGTTAATATATGTGCTTTAGTGGATGCCGGAGAAATGATGTGACCAGTTAAATCACTTCAAATGGTAAATTAAGTACCAACTCACCGCCACATCAGCAATTAAGCCCCTCAACGGTGAAATCTCTCTTTCTATTCTCCTCTTTTCTCTCTCAGCTTTGAAATCAGTACGCTATTCTCTCATGGCTGAGACTTCTGATTCTGCCCATACCCTCAAAATGATTACTTCTCCAGGTTAATCCCAAGAATTTCTCCCTTCCCTGAACGGCATTGTTTTACTGCTAAAGAAGTTGAAGTGCTTCTTTTCTGGTCATGAACAAGATTCAAAGGTGGACACAGAAACCCTGTAAACAGCAATCATTCAAGATTCGCCTTCTAATGATGTTGCAAATGATGCCGCTTTGGACAGTACTGATAGGGTTCTGAAATTCAAGATCCACCTTCTTGTGTGGTGAAGTTAGCTGATGACGTGATTGATTCAAGAAATGAGAAGAATCGCAAGGAGAAGTTTGCAGATGATTCAAGAACTGTGCATAATATATCATTAACTATTAAAATTGTGCCCTGCCAAAATTTATAGTATAAAATCTACATCTAATGTCAAAGTAAATTATCATTCATTGTAGAATATCATACAATCACCAGCCCAAATTTTTTTTTGGGGGTGGGGGGG
>NC_036245.1:4934851-4970506 GCF_002742605.1 Olea europaea var. sylvestris | reverse complement strand
ATCATTCTTAAACACTATTTTCACATCATTTCAACCACACATTTTTTAATAAAATAATATTACACGTAAATTTTAAAAAAAAATTGTTTTTTTAACTAGTCATTTTCTATCAATAAACTATTCAAAAATACATTTTTTTCCCAAAATGGGCTCAAACAATAACTCTCAGCCCTCGTTTGGCCACATTAATTTTGATTATAATGGAGGAATAAGTTTTTTTTTTTTTTTTTAATGGATGGTTGTAAAGGAATGAAAAGTTTTCGATTTACATACAATATTATTTTATTGAAAAATGTGTAGTTGAAAATAGGAGAGTGAAAATTTTAATTTAATTTGATGAGATTTAATGGGGGCCAAACGGAGGCTAAATTTCACACTCAGAACACGGAATTGAGGAAGGAAAGATGAAATAATGTGGTTTTAAGCTTGGGCTAAAAGATTGAAACAAAAAACTATTGTAATGATTGGGCTGGGTTTTCTAGTAGGCTATGGAAATTGGGCTATTACTTGTTGGTGGGCCATGGACATTTTTTATAGGGAAAAAATCACATATAACCTATTAAAAAATAAAATTTCTCTAAATACTCAATATGATGTATATAATCCTAATATACTATGAACTTTGTAAGCCCCTGTTTGGTAACAATTTTTCGTCCCAAAAGATCAAATTTTTTACTATTATTTTACTATTTCATCCATCATTTTTTACTTTCTAACTCACAGGTGGGATTCACTTCTCTCTTTAACGGTCAAAAAATCAATTCTCATAATCATTATCGAACAAGTCCTAAATTATATCTATAAATACTACTTTCCAAAGTATTCCCAAACCTTTTTGTAGCTGAAAAAATTAAGCCATTGGTTCTCATTATTTTCAAATATATTTTTTCTCTCTTATTTTCAATTCTACAAATTCTTCAATAGAAAAATATATACAACCCAAATTTTTTCTTTATTTTAACCCCACATTCTCCATCAAAATACTATTCTAGAATGCCTTTTGGGCAAAAAAGGGACTCAAACAAACTCTAAATTTATAGCAAACTTTGAGCTGCCACTGAATGCGTCCACACCCCAAAACAAATTCAAAACTTTAATGGAAAGCACTTGGCATATAACAGGTGGTAGAAATTATCTTCTTGTTGATCAACATCTTCAATTGCCTACCATTCTTTTCTATTTGTGCCTCCATTTCAACCGTTGTTATTTCTGTACCTATTATGAGATATACAACTAATTTGCACCATATTTGTTTCTAGCAAAAAAATAAAATAAAATAAAAAAATAAAAAAGGCGTGGTGCATGAATCACAAATCATAAAATTCCCAATTTATCACATTCATATGCTAAATCACCAATCAATTTTAAGCATCAAAATTAACCAATAATCTTTGCACAAATTATAAATCATCAAAATCAGGAACCAGAATTCCAAATTTCAAATCACCAATTTATAGGTAAATCATCACAGTCACACAATAATCAAACACCAACTAACTATAATATCAGCAGCTCGCTCAAAATTAGTAAAAGGAATGAAGGATTATATGTAAACCAAAAAATCTGGAACCAGGAACCAAAATTCCAAATTAATCTTTGTACACAAATTAGAGACTTACAGACAAACTCTCGCGGAGGAAGTTAGCGGCAGTCGGCTGCACAACAGGTCACAAACAACTGAGCAAGTCCACGGCGACGGCGGTGCAGAGAGAATTAGAGAAAGGGGAGAAATTGGGAGGAAACTGGAAATTCAAATCAATTCTCATGAACCAACCAAATCTGATTACATTTACAGGGTTTTTGATTTTGGGCAGTGGCCAATGGGCCTAATGTTATAATACTAGCGGTTGTCAACTGCTAGTTTATTTTCATTAGTGTGAAAATGGTAGATTTTTCAAAATTTGTTAAAGATTCGAAGGATTTAGTGTTGTCAAATCATTGGCTCATTGCAATTTAAAGACTTTATAATAACTTCTCTTTATTTTCGGTTGTAATTTTTTCTTTAATTTGTTAAATCATTTAGGATACGTTTGATTGCAAGCATGGAATTTGCTAATAAATTCTAGATAATTCAATTGTCTAGAATTTATTTGTATGGAAATTGTCAATCAAATGTGTTTGATTTATTTAATTTTCAATCAAAAAACATTAAACTTGTCCATTTTGTATTGGTAGGTTAATGAGAGAGTGCGGATAAATAAGAGAGAGTGAATTCCATAAAAAATAAAGCGATTTTTTTAATGGTACATCGGGGTATACCTAATGGTACACTCCACTCACATGGACAAGGGACTCACTCAAATAAAATATCATTTCTTTCACATGAATCCCACACCCATGTGAGTAGGTGTCCACCATTTGGTACATCCCATTATGTACCACTAGACAAATTCAAAATAAAATCCTACTGTTCTTAAAGAAAATATTTTCCTTGATTTTGAGAAAAATATAGTCACGTGACCAAAAGTGGAAAAATATTTTTTTATGAAAAAAGTGGCAATCAAACAACACAAAAGTAGAAATTTAGATGAAAAATAGAGGCAATCAAACACACTCTTAAATTTTTTATTCGTATTGGTGTCAAATAATAGTTACAATTAACTTCTTTTAATTTTTTGATTTTATGCTTTATTCAATTATTTACTATTCAATGTTCAAACATTTGAATTTTTACATGATGGAATACCTTCTAAATGTGGAATTGAGAAGGGTAATTATCGATTTTAGTTATTATCTTGATTTTTTTTCATTGTTTGGAAAAAAAAAAGTCATCATAAACATTAATGTAAGTAGTGAATATAACATTTATTGATCAAGATTTAATTATTTTTATTAATTAAATAATTAATATTTTCTATAATTATAAATAAAATATATTCAATCATTTATCTTATTAATGGAATAAAAGAATCGTTTTGTCTTTCAATATAGGAAAACGATATCGTTTTGTACTGTAAATACAAGTAAAAAGAGATAAAAAGGAAAAAAAAGGAAATAAAAAATAAAATTATAAAATTTTTTAATTAAATTAAAATAATTAAAATTGAAATTGAAAAAATTACACTTTATCGTAAAACAAAAAAAATTAAAAAGAATTTTAAATCGAACAAAAACTTATTTATAATATAAAGAAAAAAGAAATTTAAAATAATTTTCAAAAAAATATAATAAATACAAAATAAAAAAAGTAACCAAAATTAAATAAAGAATATATAAATATTATTTAATTGAAATTAAAAAAATTAAGTTTTATTGTAAAGAGAAAAAAATTTAAAAAAAATCAAATCAAAATTCTTTTTTCACAATATGAACAAAAAAATGAAAAAGAAAAAAAAAATTGTGGAATGGAGCTCTCCATCCAAATGTGTGTGGCTATGGAGGGATTTCCCTCCATCCATGGAGTCTCCGTGCAAGGAGGGAAATTCTTCGTGCACATATTTCATTTTTTTTATTTGTTTTGTTTACATTATAAATAATTTTTTTCAATTTAAAATTCTTTTTAGTTTTTTCGAACTTAATTTTTCAATTTTAACTAAATAATATTTATATATTATTTTATTTTCTTTTTATTATATTTTTTTGAAAATTGTTTTAAAATTTCTCTTTTTTTCATATTATAAATAATTTTTTTTGGTTTAAGATTCTTTTTAATTCTTTTCATTTTACGATAAATGTATTTTTTTAATTTAATGAAATAATATTTATTTTTAATTTTTTATTTCAATTTAATTTAAAAACATTATAATAACCTTTTAGTTTCTTTTTATTTTTGCCTGTATTTTTTATTTTTTTTGTTTAATTTGTTAAATCATTCATTTTCTTTATCATTATCCAATTCATTTGTCATTCTAGTTAAAGTGAAATCTACATTTTGTTTTAGCAGAAAAAGGTGCACATTTTAGCATAGAAATGTGTCCCAAGCAGAGGAAGGTGTCCAAACATTTAGTCGGAAAAAAGTAACCCATTAATTTGACTTGTGCATGGAGATCTCCGTGCACCAAGACAAAAGTCTCTGTGCAAAAAAGTTTCGACTCCGTCCACGGAGAGTTTGCCATCTAGTTGCCAGTTCATTTATTTTCTGAGCACACTTGCTTCTTCGATCAACTTCCAGGTTTGCATTAGGCTATCATTACTCTCTTGGCATCACATTATACAATCTTTTGCTCCCATTTGAGAACCTGCCCACGTTCAGGAAACTCAATATATTTTCACTTTAGTAGACTGTCATAATTTTCCTCAAAAGTTACCTTCTTACCCATCTAAATTCTACTCAACTATCAGAAAGATGGGGACAAATTAGACTACAGTTATGACATTCCATATCATTTTGAGGTGGGCTCGACCCATGCGCCTGCAATAAATCCATTCACACCAGTATAAGTCATAAATTTCTGGTTAGTGACAGCATATTTGTTTCAGCACAGGTTCATGCAAAATTTATTAGATAATATTATATAAATTCTTACGCCAATGTTTTTTGACAAATATATACAACTTAACTTACTAATGTATGAATGATTGACCTCTTTAATCATTCCTATAAGTCATATTTTTCAACATTAAGGCTGCAAGATAAGATGCCTAGAAAAGCTCTACAAATTGTTTATTAATCTATTGGGTTGTGAGACTTTTTTAAAATGGAAAATGATCCGGAAGAAGAAATTCATAGAAACTATATTTCTTCTAATTCCATGGCAATAACCTCAATTCACATTGATGGCAACGTGTCTGTGGGAATGTCTCAAAAGAGTTTTATTCTATGAAAATTAAAAACCTCAACACTTGAAGTGAGGTGGCTATTTATTTATTTTCTTCTGGTTTCCTTCGTGCACAGATTGAACGGGATCTTTTTTTTATTTTTTTTGAATTTTTCAACAAAATAAATCTAAAACATTAAATAATTTATATTTAAAAATGAGATTTTTTTGTCAAAAATTGGGTAGGAGGAGTGTGTGTGGCCTTTTTTCACATAATTGTAAGTTAAAAAGACTTCGTTCTATACTTACCTCTTCCACAAATTTTGATTTTAAGATCAATAAATCATTCATTCGTGAAAAAGAAAAGACCCAATAAACTTTAGAGAGAAGAAGAAATTACAGGTGATTTGTGTGGTAAAATGGATAACCAAAAAAATAGTAACGTTTAAAAATGGAGAAGATATAAAAAAATGATATGTGCGAATTGAGGAAGAGAGAAAATGTCACCGTAGCATGTCAGGGAAATAGTTGAAAAAAAAAAAGATTTCATTTTTTCTCACGAAAAAACAACTACAGTGAGATAAAATGGAACAATTCACTGTTGCTTTTTACAGTAACTTCAAATTCTCCTTTTTATATAGTATGGAAAAGGGGGAAATCATAATCTAGTTGTATCATTTACACCAATTCAAAAATCAGGTACATAGTTTGAAAATTCAAAATTCTGGTATATATTTAATTAATTAAAAATATTTATTAAATGAATATAATTATGTCACGGTTATACGATTAATGGTCATAGATTCATAATTATAGGTCAGAAATTTATTTATTGATCACATATCATCAAATTAATTGATCACAAATTATTTTGTGGTCACAAATCAAAAATTTTGTAGGTTACAGATTATTTCGAGGTCACAGATCATTTAAATTACAGGTTACAGTTTATCTATGGGTCACATATTTTCAAATTTACTGCATTTTGTTAGTTTATGATTAATGGTTATGTTTTTAAATTATAGATTACAGATTTATTTACTGGTCACATATCATCAAATTAATTGGTCACAGATTATTTCGTAGTCACAAATCAAAAATTTTATAGGTCACAGACTATTTTGAGGTTACAAATCATTTAAATTACAGGTCACAGTTTATTTATGGGTCACAAAGTTTTGATAAGAGGGATAAAATCCCAAAATATAGAATTGTAAGACATTCCTAGAATCCGGTTCATTTTTTCAAAAAGAAATTCTTTTTAATAATTAGGTGAGACATGCATACCGACTCTCGGATAGGTGGTGAAAAATAATTTCTAAATTTTTTTTAGTCAAAGAAACATTGAATCATTAGATAAAGGAAAATAATAGACAGTATCTCAAGTTTTCGGAGTAAACATAATCAAAGAAATGAACCCATAGATAATTCAAGGGGAAAACAAAGAGGCAAATCTAGAAATTTTTGGACAATATGAGAAAGAGGAAAAAAATCCAAGATTCTAGCTATAAAACTCAAATAAAGAAGCAGTGTTTGAAATCCACAAAAAATCTCTCAACTCCGACAGCGATGTTCAATGAAGAGAAATTGAGGTATATAGAGAAAGAAAATAGAAATCGCCCCAACACCACATCAAGAAATCTTTCAGTGGTGACGCCACCTTGCAGGTGGTTTAACTCTGATGGCAAAATTGCTGGGCTGGAGATAATCTTCCACGGGCAGCGCGATTACTGTTGAGAGAGGAGAGATTAGGGAGCAGAATAGAGTGAGAAGGAAATGGAGGAAATGATTAGGGGTTTTAATTGAATTTGGTGAATTAATTATATATAATACCTGATTTGTCAATAATAAAATTTGGTACCTAATTTTTGAATTGTGATGTTTAAACCCCTTGTTTTGTGTAATTTACACATAATAAAAAAAATGAAAAAATGGGTGGGGGCTCAAAACAATTTAAGCCCACTACTAAAAAATAAAAAATAAAAAAAATAAAACTAAACCAATCTCAATTCATCTGCAGTCTGTCTCTGCACCATTTCACATAGTCCTTGGGTATGCTGTAGTTCTAGCCTCCGTCCCTGCTAGTTGTGATTAGAATTATAAATTATTTCATTTATGATTCAGTGATGTATTCAAATTTCAGTTTGATCATAATATATCACGAGTTTTTAATGCGTCTTAGTGAAGAGTTCGTAACACTTCCTTTCTATTGTTATAGAGACTGTTGTAGTTTAACCCAAATTTTAGTGGGTATTGGAGTTTTAGTTATAGTGGTTTTGAAGAGATCAAAGTTATAAACCGAGAAGAAAAGTCATCGCATTTGTAGGCGAGCTTTTTGGAGCAAGGAGCTGTCGTAGACCTCTAGCTCGAGTGACAGGGCGGTCGCTTGCCTGGCACTAGATGCCGGTAGAGTGACAGCGCAGTCCGGGATTTTCTCTTTTTGTCAGATTCAGAGCATTTTGACCTAGTTTTCTTCTTTTAAGTTACTTCTAGGATTTTAACATATTCCCTATAAATAGTAGACTCTTCATTTAATTTAGTAGAATTGCTTATTTTGATATAACAATATTATTTTCTCCATTGGACAAATTTATGGCACTAGTATTGTCACATAAGATAGGAATATGATCGAAAGTTGAAAATGAAACGAGGGATCATAAGATCGTTGAGTCAATCCAGGCAGTTGAAAATGAAACGAGGGATGCAAAACCTGCCGAGAGGCAGAGGCTATAATAAAAGTTGATTTGCCCAAGTGGCAGTGGAAATGTAAATGACATTGGTTTTTGAGAGAAATATCGATATGACTACCTTGAAGAAAAAGAGTAGAAGCTTCCAACGGCCATAAAAAAAAAAAAAAATGACTTTGCATAACTAAGTAATTATGAAACTAAACAAATTGCCTCTAATAGGCTAACGAAAAAAAAAAAAAAACCTTATAATAGCCTAATAAGTTTTAATTAGAATTAAACTCAATGGTAAACCAAATGCCTCTAATAGGCTAATAATCTTAGCTCCTGTTAACTTAAGAAATAACTTTGCATAACTTCAAATGGACAAGGTACAAATTTGAATCACTTCATCAGTATATGATCAGTTCCAAAGCAGTTTAATTTAATACCCAATGTACTTGGATCATCTAATACTTGATAATTAGACTAGATTAGTTCAGATCGTCAATTAATGACCTAGCTAAGGAGCGCTTCCTTTAAGTGATAAAATTTCATATCGAGTAAAAATAAAAATATGGACCAATTTATGAGGAATTGGGTTACTCCTCTTAATAAGGTAATGGAACTCTAAATCTTAATATAACATCAATATTCCTTAAGTTTCAACCAGCAATTCGATACGATTAAGACTAAAAAAATAAACACATGAATTTCAAAATTTGTCTTTTCTAATGAGTCACCATCTTGCGGGGACATGTTAAAGAATAAAATTCTTACATCGAATAAAAATGAAAATATAGATCAATTTATAGATGATTGTCTTATTCATCTCAATAAAGATAACATTTTAAAATGAAACACAAAGTCTTAATAAATTCCAACTTAATTACCAAAGTAAATCACTTTGGATAAAAAGAGAACGCCTCGACTTGGATATTTTGAGTTTATTACGTGACCTTTTAATTGGGGTTGTTGTCAGATCGCCCAAATTTAGGAGTTGAGTCCAGCGGAAAAAATAATTAAGGTGACAAAAGGCGATAGAATTGTTTGGTAAGTGAATGTTGAGTAGGACATTTTAGCCTTTAGAACATGTCAACTATTATTAATAGAAAAGAAACAAAAAGAAAATGTTCTTTTTGTTATAAAAGTGAAGAAAATAAAAGAAAACAGAGAAAAGTCAATAAACTTGTATATTTTATTAAGTATCAAACTCCTTTATTTATAGGACAGAATCAGAGATATAACAATAATAATTTCTAGGAATATAATTATCATTCACTTCTAAACCCTAATAAACTTACCTTTTACAACACTCCCCCTTGAATGATACATTATAAAATATCCGTCTCATTAAAACTTTGTTTGATAAAAACTTAATGGGAAAAAAATCAAACGATGGAAAAAGAGTACAGTTATTTTGGAGTACTAAAAATAAACGCTGCCTCATTTAAACTTTGTTAAGAAAATTCAGTGGGACAAAACCTAAGCGAAGGAAAAAGAGTACAGCTACTCCTCTTTATATTGATCACTGAAGATGTTTGAGTCGACGCATTCCGATATCATGAACTAATTTCTTGAATGTAGATGTTGACAATGTTTTTGTGAATAAATCGGTCACATTGATACTTGAGAGAATTTGTTGGGACATCAATGTCGCCATTCCTCTGAAGCTCATGTGTATGATAGAATTTTGGAAAAATATAATTCGTCCTGTCACTTTTGATATAACCTCCTTTGAATTGTGCAATACAAACTGTATTGTCTTCATAAAAGATTGTTAGCTTTCATTTGTTGGAGTTAACCCGCATGATGCTTGAATATGATGTGTCATATCCTCAACCATACACATTATTAGTTTGCTTCATAGATTGCAGTAATTTCAAAATGATTTGAGGATGTTGTTGTCAATGATTGCTTCGCGGATCTCCATGATATAATTGTTCCTCCATATGTAAACACATATTCTATTTTTTATTTAGCTTTATGTGGGTCAAATAGATAACCTACATCTTGCCTTTGAGTTGGTGAAGAGCTGTACCTTGCAAGGAAATTTACAGAAAAAGTTATGTCGGGCTGATTGCAATTTGCAAGATAAGTTAATGTTCCAATTGTACTAAAATATGGTACTTCAGGACCAAGAACATTTTATTCATCTTTAAGTGGATGAAATGGATCTTTTTTCACATCAAGTGATCGAACAACTATGGATAATGCCAATGGATGTGCATTATCCACATAAAAGCGTTTTAAAACCTTTTTTTTTTGTATGCATATATTTATGAACAAATAATCTTTCTGGAAAATGTTCAATTTATAATCCAAGACAAAATTTGATTTTTCCCAAATCTTTAATTTCAAATTCATTTTTCAAATAACCAGCAGCTTTGTTGAGCTCTTCAGGAGTTCCAATTAAATTCAAAACATTAACCATAATTGCAAATCCAATATTTCTTTTCTTTATGAAAACATATAGGCGGACTTGATCATTTTCACAACGTTCGTTCAACAAATATTCGCTAAGGCGATTATACCACATGCATCCAAATTGTTTTAATCAATATAATGATCTAAAAACATGATTCTTAGCCGTGTATTATTTGAGTTATGTTTCAAGCATATTAAATCTTTCAAAGTTAACATTAATATTCATGCCAGATTAGTTGACTATCACGTATTTCAAATTTTATGTATTGTCAAGATAACATGATATAGACTCGTGATTCCATCCATGACGATCTTTGCAAAATTCACTATGTTGAGTCGTGTATTAAACAATACGACTTCATTTTTCTCATTTCCTTTTCGTATAAGTATATATTTTTAGATTTTCCGACTACAGGTCCAAAAATTTTGTTTTTATCTACTAAATTCAATTTAAGATTGCATCTCCTTTTATTTGGCAAAACATTATTTCGATCGATATATTTCGACAGATTTATTTTAATTCCTTGCAATTCACATATAATACTGTATATCATGTACAAAATTATTGTCGATAACTTTTTCTTTTCTCGTTCGTTTCTATTTCTTTTCCCATAGTGACATAACTTATTTAGATATCTCAAATTTCAACATATCAGATATCTAAACCTCTTCTGGGATTTTATAATTTGTTATGTCTAAATACTCATTAAGAGTACATGTCTCTTTAACAAAACCATCTTTGCTAATTACTCCATTTTCATTTGAAGATTTTTGTATTAGAATCAAATATCATCACGCTTCATGCGTGCCATAGATATATTAAATATATTTTAATAAATTGTCCCCTAAGATATCAATTCGTATTGGAGCATTAAAAATTGGTGCGCGAGATATTGTTGATCTCTTTGGTCAATAAACGCATCTAAATAAATTATCTTTCGAACTTCTGGTTCGAATCATATTTAGCGAGAATATAGATGATGATGCATTTATACATTATTTTCAACTTCTTAATTCTTCCTCTAATGCTGAGAGAATTGTCCAATCAAATTGACAATTATTTTTTCAGTGTTATAAAATTTCGCCCATTTGAAATAATAGTTCAAACTACGTGCTTATTCTCCGCATTCTTTATTTTTCATCTCAATGTATTGTGGTATTCAATTTTTACATATATTACACCATAAAAAATAATTAGATGAAAAAATTAGGATCTGACCAAAAGTTAATTATAATAGGCAGAACTGTGACTTTGGCATGATGCGTAATAGATTTCCTAAAATAAAAATGGGAATACTTTATTCTCAATTAAATAAATTGGAGGCATTTAACAAATAATAGTGTTAAACCATTTATCGACATCTCAACTAACCTTATTAAAATGCCCACTAGTATTAACAAGACATAGTCTTGATTATATAATCTAAAAATTATGCTCATAACTTGAGCAGTAATTTAGCAAAATTTCAAGTTGTGAATACCATGCAATCATTTAATATTTGTGTCAAACCTATTAGATAAAAATAATATTTAGATGGTTAACGTGGTGGGTGACGGGACCCCATATATCGCCCTAATTAATTTTCAGAAATATAGGAAATTCAATCCTCATTTTAGCTAGCGATATTTAATGATAAATTGTCGATAAAGAAAACAAATAATATATAGAAATTCATTGGATTGAAAAATCTTCTAATTCTTCATTTAATATCCATTAAAAAAATTTTAATTTCGCATCATTATTGATCCAGTGATGGTTCAACTGGTCATGCCAAATAATAAAATCAAATTGAACTTCTGGTTCAAGATAATATATAATTCAATTATTTAATCTTGAAAAATATGATTAAATATTATATAATCATATATCATTCAAGTAGCCAAATTAATCAATGTTCTAACGACATTAGTTATATGTTTGTCAATATTTTTCTGGAATATTGAAATTATGATTCAAGCTCTTCGGGAGCAATCAAATATTATTATAATAAATTATACAATAATTTACTCTTTGAATGTAAAAATATAATTTACGTTAGATTATATATAATTATACTTTTTGAGAGCAAGTAAGATCTAACTAGAGTATTAATTAAAATTATAATGTGCTATTTTGAGATCGCGCTATATTTTACCATTACTTCTTCAAGAACACAATAAATCAATATTCTTCTGAAATATAGAAAATTTTAATGTCATGCTCTTCAGGAGCAATAACATATTATTGTTTACAGTAATAATTACGTAATGATTTACGCTTTAGGAGTAAAACAATAATTTTATGTTAGATCTTATATCATTATGCTCTTCAAAAACAATAAAATTTGATCAAAAAATCAATATCTAAATACGTATGCAGAAAAATGGACACGTAGATAAATAGAGCAATTTAATTCGTGATTTTACATATAATCGGTCAATATCCTTCAGGAATATTGAAATTATAATATCATATCTTTTGGAACAATTAATATTCTTTTTTAAAATATTAATAACTCGTGTTTCTTAACTTTTTTTTAATATTATTATTTTTTATAGCTTTCTTTAGGAACACAATGAGACATATAATTTTCAAGAGCATAAATACAACATTCTTCTGAAATATTGACATTAACAATTCATTTTACCTTTCGAGCTAAATAATAAAATTTATGTCCTACATGAATAACAGCGAAATATTCTTCTTGAATATTTATATAACGTGTGTTGTGTTTTTTCGAGAACATCAACATTATATTCGTTTAAAATAACTATAATTTAAATTATGTTTCTTCAGAAGAATTGAGTCAATATTCTTTTGGAATATTGAACTTGTAATATCATACTCTTTATAAACAAGTAATATTCTTTTAGAATATTAATAATATTGTGCTATTTCAGGAGCAACAACGAACTATTTATAATAGATAGATATACGATTAATATTCTTCTAAAATATTAATTATAATGTCGTGCAACTTTTGAAGCAACAAGATGATAAATTTTTAATTTGAAACTTATGAAATAATGTCTAAAAATATTTAATTACCATATAGACATAATATGAATTTATATAGAAAAATTATTTACCAAATATGTATTAAGAAAAAGAATCTCCACACATAGAAGTTAACAAAATTGGCTAAATCATTTATTGACTAAATCTTTTACCAACATGCAAAAGATACTAAACATGCATGTGAATTTCACATACATAAAAATTAAAGATAGAACTAGTATGTAACATATTTAAAATACATAATTAATACTGAATAATATGTGAAAAAAAATGATTGTGTACGAATAAAAAAACCTAAATTAATATGTGTTTAGATTACACATACAAATGTGAATTAGAGTTAATATGTATATTGATGAAAAGTAGAGAAGAAGAAGCAATATCGTTATGATGCATATGTATATTGAAATATTTTACATGCTATCAAATTAATTTTGGTACACGTGATAAATATTTATGCCTACAAAAATTATTACCCTCATTAAATTTTGAAAAATTAAGTTATCGTGCTGATAACGTGTTATAAAATTGAAGAAAAGAGAAGAGAACAGAGAGAAGTCAATAAACTTGTGTGTTTTATTAAGAACCAAAGCCATTTATTTATAAGGCAGAATTAGGGATACAACAGTAATAATTTTTGGGGGTATAATTGTCATTTACCTTTAAACCCTAATAAACTTACCTTTTACAACACCTTTTTTGTTTATTGATTATAAATAGAAATACTTACAATAGATAGTTTATAAAAATCGCTCTTATTGTGACATTAACATGATTGGTGTGCCATCTAATCTTTGAATGTTGGAGATGGCTGTGAAAACAAGATGTAAACAATGTGCATAGAAATTACAATATGTTTTGTGATTATAATAGTTCTGTGTCAATTATACTGAAGGTCCAGTAGAAAAAATCCATATTTTGTTGTGTTGTTTTTTTTATGTGAAATGCCCTACAAGTGAATTATATAACATCAATAATCCCTTTCTTCATTCATATATGGTATCGTTGTTTTTATAATGTGAAACAAAAAGGAAAGATATATATTCTCATGGTTAGAATAAGAAATTTGCACTATGGAAGAGAGATACAAATTTTATAAAAGGGATATGACAAGATTCCAAGTCAGCCTTAACCACTTATCTACTATTAGTTTCTTTCACACAACTGGAATTGTTTCAAACAGGGCCCAAGCTTAGGACATTACTAGCTTAATGAAACGTTATCTTATTACATTACAAGCAATAACTCAAATTCTCAAAGTGCTCATCCAACCGTGAATACAAAATAATTATAAATTAATTTGGAGAGCACAATCTAAAAATCCATATAACGATTTACACACAATAATTCCAACTCTCAATGCTACAATTTTATCAAGCTTTGGACCATTAAAATCAATTTTTTTCGGTAACACCGAGTCATTTGCGTGCTTAAGACTAACTTGTTTATGACTATCACTATATCGAGAAAGGTTTGACTTTATAATGTCAAAAAATGCATGGCCTTATAGGGTTTTCTTTTTTTATTCACAAAAATAATAGAAAAGAGAGAACCTATACAGCACGTGCACAAATATACATATATACCTATAGAGAAAGAAAAATAGCAACGGCAAAACACATCTATATATCCCACCACTCTAGTGGCTAGCCTCTGCCCACAAAACAATAAATTTAAAAAAATTAGTGTTTTTTTTTTTTTTTTTTTCAAAAAAATAATAGAAAAGAGAGAAGCTATACAACACATGCACAAATATAAATATATATCTATAGAGAGAAAAAAATAGCAACGGCAAAACACATCTATATATCCCACCACTCTAGTGGCTAGCCTCTGCCCACAAAACAATAAATTTAAAAAAATTAGTGTTTTTTTTTTTTTTTTATTCACAAAAATAATAGAAAAGAGAGAAGCTATACAACACATGCACAAATATAAATATATATCTATAGAGAGAAAAAAATAGCAACGGCAAAACACATCGATATATCCCACCACTCTAGCCTCTGCCCACAAAACAATAGATTTAAAAAAACTCTTCCAAAACTTAACGAAAAAGGAAGATAAGATCTGCTGTCCAATTTTGTTGTCTAAATGGCCGTTCATACAACAAAGTATTGACATCTCATCAATTTGATTGGTTAGTGATGAAGTTAACAATGATAAATTTGAGATGATATTATAATTATTGATGACATGTGAGTAATTCATTGGATGGATAGTCATTTAGAGAGTAAAATTGGATAACAAATGTAAAAACATTCTTTTCCCTTTATAAATCTTTGGGGAAGTTTGTTAAATAACCCAGTTAAACAATGTATTAAGTTAAACAATTTTACTATATTTACATCATAATTGACATCTTGAATGACATTTCATGATGTGACAATCAATTTTGTCATTGACTTCTCCAACACTTATTTAAATCAATGGCTTGATTTTACCTTGAATGTATAAGTTGATTAATTCTTGGTTAAATAACCTTCTTTTTATTTTTGTTGGTCGATGGCCTTCAATTGTAAAATATAATAAATAAATAATATCAAATATTCAAAACACCCTCACCATTGGAAAAGACTCTAACACCCCCTATCAATTCAATCCTCAATTCATCTCCAAAATCTCATCGCCCGTGTTCTTCTATTACTGTGCTTGTTACCCTGAAATTTTGTTATTCATTATATTGTTTACCTATTTTGGGTATCTTTTGAGCATTGGAATAATAATTTGATTTTTATATTATTTACATTGAAATTTCTACTATATTCGAAGAAAAAATGTATTTTTTAGAAATTTCATGTACATTGGTACTTTTATTATTAAATACAGTAGAATGATATTTTAATTGGTTTTATTTTTGTATTTGGTGTATTTTGCACTGTCTGCAACTATTGGATGATAACGATAATCCACACATTAGTTGTAGTGAAATACGATAATCTAGCGGCTATCTTCCATGTAAAGCAACAATATAGCTATTATCTGTTATGTTTTGCCCGTGTATATATATATATATATATATATATATATGCCGCGCGTTTTATGCAACATGATTTATATCGCAAGTTACAGTGTCAAGTTTTGTAATATAGTATTAGAGTAAGAGTGTCGAATCTACAAAGATTGATATTTAAATCCTATTGAGTACTATAATTATTTTAGCTTTCACTTTATTTAGAAAATCAAACTTTAACACGATATTTTTATGCTAAATTAAAGTAAATGGGATGAACGATGTAAGTAAACAAGGGCAATTTCTAAAGTTTCTTATCAAATTATGAATACCAAGGGAGTGATTTCACCGTACTATCGACAATATTTTTAAACCGTTATAACTATTTCTATCAATCTTTCCAAAATCTATAAACAAGAAGACTAAATTAATTTTATTTCCCTCTCTTGAGCGCCAAAATAGAATCTATTTCTATATTTTAATTCCAATATCTCTATTCCGAACTGAAACATAAAAATCATCAAGCACTTTGTTCTTAATTTAAACAAGCCTCAAAGATATTGTATTTTCTCGAAACCTACAAAATTTAGGTTATGTTGGGGATCACGCCTAAATTTGCCTCTCGAGAGAGCCGAAATTTAAAGTATCAAATTATTCAATTAGTGGTCAGTTAATTGAATTTGCACAAGAATCAACATAAATAAATAAGCGAAAAGATTAAATAAAATAATTATATCGAAATCAAAACATGTCTAAGTAGGTTACATCAAACCCTAGACTTAATGTTTAATTCATGATGGAAGAATTAAATATAAACAAATTGATGAATAACATAAAGAGAAAAAGAAAGAAAAACTCTTTTGAAGCTTTTAATTGGAATTCTTCTTGATGTTCTTCAAGCCTTCTTGCCCTTGATGAATTATCTTCAATCTTATCCCCTTTAATTTTTGTGTTTGACCCATCCTATTCTTCTTCAAAATAGGGGTTTTTGAAGGGTATTTATAATATATTGGGATCTTGGACGAATTAGGGTTGAATTGGGCAAAGAAAAGATTCCAAGAATATAAAAACGCGTTTTCCTGCATATCCGGCGCCTCAGCGCTGGGCTTGCTGCTCAAATTCAGATTCATGTGCGCTGGGGCGCCCATTTTGGGCTCCTCGGCGCTCGGTTCGATCGGAAACGACAGGCTGCATGTCCTTCAGTATTTTTAATATAATTTTTTCGTCTGATGTTCGATTGAGGTGATTCAAGATGCATTGGAAAGCTAACTCAAAGAGCTACAACTTTGATTCAGGACATCATTCTCCAACTCGATCGGAAGCTTTGTCAAAAACAGGTCTCAATGTGAGGCTGAAATTCAGGGACGTAACTTTTCGGTTGAAAATTGATTTGTGATCATATTTTGTCTAAATTTGCATCTTTCCTCGTCTAATTGACTCGCAACACTCTCGGATCTTTATCGCGAGGTTCAATACAAGTTTTGATTATTTGTATTTTAGTCCCCGAACTTTGGACTCTTATAATTTGGTCATTTTTCTCCAATTTCGTCAACTTTTGCTTTTTTTTTTTTTTCAATTTTATCAACCTACATCACAATATCAAAACACTCATTAAAAAGCTCTAAGACACTCTCAAGAGTAGCAAAATAACAAATTAAGTGGTACAAATATAATGAATATGGAGCACTCATCATTTACACGGGTTACAACATCAGTGTCATTTTCATCATCGTAACGGCACTTGTGATATTTTGTTTTTTTCATGTTGATTAAGTCATGAGCACTTCTTTCAAATTTTGCAAGAGCCATGCCATATTCAACTTAAAAGAGTTTAACTTATCAATTATTGTGGCATGGACGAGTCGTAGCTGTTTATACTCATGTTTATAAACTCAATAACACAAGTGTCATTTCATTATCAGTAACGACACTTTTACTGTTCTATTGAATTTTTCAATACTTGCTTACTTTTTAATGTAACAACTTCAAACATTAGATCTCCTAACTTAAGAAAGTCAAAAAGATTGATTACGTGACTAAAAAAGTTGAATTAAAGTAGATTATAAGATATCAAGTTGGTAAAATCACAAGTCATTCTAATTCATTAGAAAATATAATTAATGGGCATATCTCTAAACTTTTATAAATGACAAGTTATTCTTGCAACTAAAATGAGTTCAACTTATTGGTGCTCGGGGCGCGGATGTGTCATAATGCCTATGCCGATGTTTATAGATAAAACAGTACAAGTGTTATTTAACAGCCCCTGTAGCGTTCTTTTGATTTCTCCTATAGTTTATATCTTTTACAACGTAGTGACCTCAAACCTAACTTAAGAAAGATAGAAATTTTGATCATGTGACAAGAACAATTAAATTGACATAGATTATATGATATCGAGTTGGTAAAATCAAAAGTCACTGTATTGATTCGTTAGAAAATATAATTAACTAGCACATCTCTCAACCTTTGTAAACGAAAAGTCCATCTTGCAACTTAAATGAGTTCAATTTATTGGTTCTCGGGACATGGGTGGGTTATGACTGCTTATACTCGTGTTTATAGACAAAATGACACAAGTATCGTTTAACGGTCCTTGTGCCGTTTTGTTAATTTCTCCAATATTTTACTTCTTTTCCAAATCAACGAACTCAAATATTGGATCCCATAACTTAAGAAAGATAGAAATTTTGATTACAAGATAAAGAATGGTTGAATTGATATAGACTATACGATATCGAGTTGGTGAAATCACAAGTTATTGTATTGATTCGTTAGAAAATATACTCAATGTGCACATCTCTCTATTGTTATAAATGGAATATCAATCTTGCAACTTTAAGGGGTTCAACTTATTGGTTTTCAGGGCATGGATGGTCGTGGCTACTTATACTCGTTTTTAAATACAGCATGACACAAGTGTCGTTTAACAGCCCTTATACCGTTCTATTAATTTTTTCGATATTTTGCTTCTTTTTTGCAATGACTTCAAACATTGGATCTCCTAACTTAAAAAAGTCGAAAATGTTGATCGCGTGATAGAGAACGGTTGAATTGACTCAGATTATATGATATTGAGTTGGTGAAATCACGTCATTGTATTGATTCATTAAAAAATATAATTAATGAGCACATCTCTTAATTTCTGTAAATGTAATGTCCATCTTGCTACTTAAAATGGTTCATCTTATTGGTTTTTGGGAAATGGATGGGTCGTGGCATCTTATACTCATTTTTATAAACGGAACGGTACAAGTATTGTTTAACGGCTTTTGTGACGTTCTGTTGACTTTTCCAACATTTTGCTTCTTTTCTAAAGCAACAATCTCAAACATTGAATCTCCTAACTTAAGAAAGTCAGAAAAGTTTAACACGTGACAAGAATTTCTGATCACGTGACAAGAACGATTAAATTAACTTAGATATATGATATTGAGTTGGTGAAATAATAAATCATTGTATTCGTCTATTAAAATTATAATTAGTGAGCACATCTCTCAACTTTTGTAAAACAGAATATCCATATTGCAACTTAAATGAGTTCAACTTATTGATTTTCGGGGCATACTCGTACTTATAGATAGAACGACACAAGTGTCATTTAATGGTCCTTATGCCATTCTGTTTGATTTCTCCAATATTTTGTTTCTTTTCCAATGCATCAAGCCTAAAACATTGAATTCCCTATCTTAAAAAAACATTGAATTCCCTATCTTAAAAATTCCAAAAGGTTGATTACATGATAAAGAACAGTTGAATTGATATAGATTATACGATATTGAGTCAATAAAAGCACAAGCTAATAGATTAATTTGTTAGAAAATATAATTAATGAGTTTATCTCTCAACTATTATGAATGACATGTCCATCTTGCGACTGACATGAGTTCAACTTATTGGTTCTCGAGACATGAATGGGTCGTGGCTGCTTATATTTGTATTTATAGATTGAACGACACAAGTGTCTTTTCTTTACAGTAATGGCACAAATGCGGTTCTTATGAACAAGTTATATTTTGATAATGTCATTGTGTCATTCTTTTAGAATTTTTCATCTAGGTAACGGCACAAGTATCATTCTCAAGGAAATTTTCATCCTTTAAATGGTACTTGTGTTGTTCTGTTAGAACTTTTCATTTTAGTAATATCGTAAGTTTCGTTCTCAATGACCTTTCATCCTCTTAATAGTACTTGCGTCGATCTCTTAGAATTTTTCATCTCAATAACAGTAAAAGTGCCATTCTAATGGACGAGTTTATTTACAAACATAATGACAATTATACAATTATAACGACACAGATGCCGTTTTTATAAACAATTATATTTACAAACATAACAACACCTGTGTCATTCTTATGTGAAGAAAAACAAAGATAATAGGAATGCATAAGAACATTTAAATTAAGGGCATCAAACTTGTAACTATAATCAATATTTAACTTAAAGCAAACATGTACAAATATTTAACTTTGATTCACTAAATCTATGGATCAAAGTGCTATGTAAAATATCTTTGCAACTAATTTCTTCATCTGAATAGACATATATTCCGGGTGAACCAAATCTATATTCAACTGAGCTTACAAAAAATTTATGTACTTCACTGTAAACAACACACAATCAAATCTTTAAAATAATAATGAGAAAAAAGTTAGATTGAAGTGATATACACGAAAATCAACACTGTATATGATTTCGAGTTAGTGAGCACAAGTCATTCTACCGATTTAATAGAGTATAAGTAATGATCATATCTCTCAACAATATAAATGACGCGCCCATCTTACAACATAAATGCATTCAACTTATTGGTTCTAGAGGCATGAATAGGACATGAGTGCTTACAATCATGTTTACAAATGGGAAGACATGAGGACCGTTTTCTTCTCAATAATGACATCAATGAGGCATGGCCGCTTATAATTGTGTTTATAAATAGAATGACATAAGAACCTATTTCTTCTTAGTGATGACACGTGTTGTTTCATATACTTCTCATATTTCATTCTAGGGGGGCACACGAGACTTAGCTACTTATATATAAGTAATGACACTTGTTCCGTTCTCATAGACCTTTTTATTTGGAAATGGCTCATGTTCTGTTATTAAAGACACTTATATTCATATTTTGATCTCAGTAATGACATTTGTTTCGTTGTCATGAATATGATATCGAGTTGGTGAAAGCACATGTTATTCTTATATAATGATCATATCTCTTAACTTATATGAATGACATATCTATCTTACAATTTAAATGAGTTCAACTTATTGGTTCTCAAGACATGAATGGGACGTAGCCGCTTATAATCATGTTTACAAATAGAATGATACAAGGATCATTTTTTTCTCAATAACGGACGTGTCATTCACATATATTTCTCTTATTTCATTCTAAGGGGCACTAGTGGGGCATGGCAGTTATAAGTCCTATAACGACACTTGTACCTTTATCATGAAAGCCAATAAGTCCTATAATAGTTCTTGTGCCGTTCTAATGAGATAACTACATACAATTGAAAAAAATGTGCAACTGATAGGGAAACACTTAACATAAAGGCATCATCACTGTGAAAAATGCACATAAATATTTAACTTAAAGCAAACATATACATCTAAAAATCAATCTTCTGGAATAAGAATTAATATTGACTGCAATAAGAAAACTATTTCTTAATTGTGAATAACAAAAAATTGCATATTTTCCCCATGTTCTGTACGCTCAGATCAAAAGAAGTACTTGATGATATAATGGTGTTGAGATGTAGAGTCCCAAACATTCTAGAAATATGTAAATACATAAAGTTCCATTTAAAAAAGAAGACAACTCATGAAAGAGAAAAATAAATGTGAATTATTACATGAAGCATGTACTGCTAAACCCTTAGTACATGGAATATTTCCTCCAATACTTGGTTTACTGATGGTTTTTATTCCTCAAAGAAAACTCTAGCCAACGCCTTGCTTCATGTCCATTCCTACAATTTGTTGGTCAAACATTTCAACGTTAATGCTTTTAAGAGCACATGCACATTTTTGGCTTTTCTAGATTACACAAGGTTTTGGAAGTCAATCCTGAATGGTCAATCTATAAGAAGTAGATCCGATTGCTATTTTGACTATAGACAACAATAATCACTCTATTCACTACTATCGAAATCAACTTATTTGAAACTAACAAAATCATCACCAGGAGCTCATATATCCAGAATTTTAGAGAATTTGTGACCATAATCAAGAATTGAAGAAGAATAACCAAAAATCAAGAATTTTTGTATACAATAAAAAATTTCAAAACCAGATATATACCAATTCAAATGGATAAGCAAAAGAACATATGCACGAAAAATAAAGAATTCCTAGATAAACTAATGTACCTATTCAAATTATCACCAATTTAAATTAATAGAAAAACACAATTGCCCTTGTTTGAGCCCCATTTTAAAATGAAAAATGCATTTTTTAAATAGTAATTGATGGAAAATGTGTGGTTAAAAATTAAGAAAAAGTTTTAGATTTACGTGTAATATTATTTTATTAAAAAATATGTGATTGAAAATGAGTTTTGAAAAAATAAATTTTGAAAAGAATGGGGCTCAAATAAGGGCAATAATGTCAATTAAAAAATCATACCTTGAGTAAGAATTGAGAGTGTTTCAAAGTTTCTAAACTTTAGGGTTTTTACTGTAACATTTGGGTTGAAGATAATGAAAAGTGGAAGAAGATGTTAGAATTCAAAATTTGAGAGTAGAGTTTTACAGTAAATTGAAGAGGAAAGAAGGGGTAAAAATGAGGGAAAGTGAGTGATTATTTTGCTATCAATTGAACGACAACTTTGTTATTTTGTCAACTAAAACATTTTGAATTACTTTAATGTTGACCACAAGCCATCTCCAATATCTTTGTCCAACCTGGCTATTTGGCCAAATTTCCCTAAATCCTTTACCTCCGAAATCCAGTATCCATTACAAAAGAATTGTAAAGTTTCAGATAAGATTTTTGTTAATATTTTTTGAGGCGGAAAATGTCATAGAGATTTTCATGGAGATCTTTGATTGATCGGTCAATCCAATATAATTTTTAGTTGATTTTTCTGTGTTTTATCTCATATCCTCATGTTTTTGCTTGTTTCAGGTATGATCTGTGGCTGCTCAATTTTTTGGGTTTTTGGTTTTATTGTTTATTCAATGTTAAAGGATATTAAATTTTGAAGCTCTTGGGATGATTAATTAAACTACTTATGATGAGATGATTGCATGATATTAGATTCTATACATTTTTTTCTTCAATTAATAATTTATACCTTTTTCTTTATTTACATATGATGAAAAAAATTGATTCGTGTAGAGATTATATTGGGCTATTTCAGACTTGCAATCCCTCATTGTTTATGGATTTCATGGTTGTGTTGGTTAAGCTACATTTCGATTTTCTTATTGTTGAAAAATTTCTAATTCGTAGCCATACAAACAAGAATCTATGTGCATGTGCCCATAAGCTAGTGAATTCTGCTAAAAATGGTACACGTATTTGTTACAAATTTATTGCTTTACTTGATTATTCTTTTTTATGAATTTATTTATGAGTTTTCAATATTGACCATATAATTTCTCTTATGTGTAAAAGTTTTAAGCTTTATTAGCTCAATGTTTCGTGATAAGTTAAAGTTTAACTCTTTCCTGGCTACTTTTAGTTTCTACTGATCCATTATTTTATGCTTGAACAACATTTTAACTGGCTTTTATGCTTAATTACTTCAAATATCAACTTTTCCTTTGTTATTCAGTATTTTTTGTTGGTTATCCTTATTTGGGTTATTGAAGATTCAGAATGGAAGGTGTCGAAGTGGGTGTGATGTGATTTGCAAGGGTGATGATGCCAAAGTTGAGCAACAAAACACGGAGATTAGAACGGCTTGGTGATCTCCAGCCTGTCCATCAACCTAATAATCAAGAAAAAAAATTTCTTGCACTTGCTCAGAATGGAACCAGGAAGAGATGAAGAGGCAAGGGCAATACAGCAACTATAGTAAAAATGCCTTCTGAAGTAAAACCCATGAGGCCTACTACAGTTGATAGAGGCAGAGGAATTCGGTGTATAGTTCTAGACTTGGAACTGCCTTGTGAGGTTCTTCCTTATGTAGCTTTTAACAGAAGAGAGGGCATTGCAGATAAGAAAATTGCCATGGACGCTGGTGAAAGTGTAGACAAAATAGAGGGAGTTGAAGAAGAAGCAAGTACAGGTGGGTAATTCTCTCGTGTATAAAATAGAAAGGAAGTTAGGTAAGGGTGGTTCTGGCCAAGTTTACGTTGGCCGAAGAGTCAGTGGTGGCTCTAAAGAAGTAGGGCCAGATGCAATTGAGGCACGACATATATAGTAAGGCATTTTGGTATCTGGCAAACTTATCTTTTCCTGCATTTGATACGAAAGATTGTCATTTATAGGTAACATTGAAGTTAGAGCACCGAAATAGTAAATGTTGCAGTTTCTTTTTAATTGTTAAAATCTTGATATCTATGTGTCTTATTTTGTTGTTTGATTGAAAACCACCTTGAATGGATGTTATGGGATCCAATTAGGGGTAGATATGGTCTGATTCGGTCTAGTTCTAACAAAACTCGAACTGGATCTGAAATTTTTGGATATTTAGTAAGTGAACTGTCGGGTCCAAATTTAATTATGGAACCGTTCGAGTTCCGTTCCATTCGGTTAGGCTCGGTTCCCAGGTTCTGTATTAAAATTAATTTTTTTAATATTTACAAAGTTACATTAATTCAATTAATGATATATTCAATTTTAGCTCTTACAAAATAACGTAGTCCAATCTTACATGTTTTTTGCATCTCTCTTTGTTGAGTTCTTAATAGATTTGATTGTTAAAATAATAGGAAGAGAAAGATAGGGAGCTCAAAATAATTAAGAGAGTCATTATCGAGCTTCAGTTCGATTTTTCCAAAACGGTAGAAACTGCACTACGGTAGGATAACAAATTTACATAAAACTTAGGTGAATTTGATTAAATTGGCTTTGAACTGAAAATTAGAAATAGGAGAATCATATTTTTTTGGTTTGAAGTAAATTAACTAGTTAACAAATTTATTTAGAAAAAATAAAATAATTTGGCTTATTTAAAATAAATTAATTAAAAAAATTAGGGAGGTTTGGTTTATCGATTCTTGGTCTAGAACCGAATTAAACCCATCGGTTCTCGATCCAGATACTCGTTCGGATATTTAACTTAAGAAGAATCGATTGGTTCAGTTCGGGAGTTTTGTCAAGCCCTAGATCCAATGGGTTCACTACAAGGGTCGCCAAGGAGATTTTTACACTCTGTTGAGTTTTGATTTTCGCCTTTTACATCAGAATATTCATTTCTGTCTAATTAATATTTTGTTTTAGGTCATGGATATGCTCAGACCATGTCTTTGGGATTTTTGGAATTCTCTCAGCTGGTCGTAAGCTCTCTCTCTCTCATATTTGTATGTTTGTATAGAACATACGCTCGTGTCTGTACATACGTACGCGTGTATGTTAGTAGGTGTTGTGCATATGTTTGTCTATATATATCCATGCACGTATCTATATGTGCTTGTCTTATTATGTGTATGTATGTATTCATTTATGCGCATATATGCATTTATGAACTTTTACTTATAACCTTATTGAATTCCCATCACATCATGTTTTCAATATGTAATATATTTCGTTTTTAATGATGAAAAACTGAAATAGGATGTCTCCGAATATGGTTGCTTGCATTGCTGTGGAGGCTATATCAATTCTTGAAATGCTTTACATATAGGGGTAGGCTTCTCTACAATATCCTTGATTTTTCTAGATATCATAATCTCTAGAATCATAATGCTTCATCTGTTTTTAAATTGTAACTTTCACTTAAGTCAGTGATTACCATTATGTATCTTTCACTCATCTAGGTTTGTGCATGGTGATGTGAAGCCAGAGAACTTTTTACTTGGTCTACCTGGAACTGCTGATAGACGAAGCTATATCTCATTGATCTTTGTTTGTATGATGATACATTTTGACTCTATCATGTCACTACACCATACTTGAACTATGAACTTCTAAGCATGTTGAAAAGTAATTTATAGATTTTTTTTATTATTTTCCCACCATAGCTCTTACCCCTTTCTGCAATTCTCATTTTCTTTTCCCCGGTCTCTCTCTCTCTCTCTCTCTCTCTCTCTCTCTCTCTCTCTCTCTCTCTCTCTCTCTCTCATATTTGTATGTTTGTATAGAACATACGCTCGTGTCTGTACATACGTATGCGTGTATGTTAGTAGGTGCTGTGCATATGTTTGTCTATAGATATCCATGCATGTATCTGTATGTGCTTGTCTTATTATGTGTATGTGTGTATTCATTTATGCGCATATATTCATTTATGAACTTTCACTTATAACCGTACTGAATTCCCATCACATCATGTTTTCAATATGTAATATATTTCATTTTTAATGATGAAAAACTGAAATAGGATGTCTCCGAATATGGTTGCTTGCATTGTTGTGGAGGCTATATCAGTTCTTTAAAAGCTTTACATATAGGGGTAGGCTTCTCTACAATATCCTTGATTTTTCTAGATATCATAATCTCCAGAATCTTAATGCTTCATTTGTTTTTAAACTGTACCTTTCACTTAAGTCAGTGATTACCATTATGTATCTTTCACTCATCTAGGTTTGTGCATGGTGATGTGAAGCTTGAGAACTTTTTACTTGGTCAACCTGGAATTGCTGATAGACGAAGCTATATCTCATTGATCTTTGTTTGGGTATGATGATACATTTTGACTCTATCATGTCACTACGCCATAATTGAACTATGAACTTCTAAGCATGTTGAAAAGTAAATTATAGAATTTTTTATTATTTTCCCACCATAGCTCTTACCCCTTTTTGCAATTCTCATTTTCTTTTCCCCGGTTTGTTTCCTTGTTTTTCTTTTTACCCCCTATAGCCAGCATAAAATGATATTTATTTCTTAATATACTGTTAATGCAGCATTTAGGTGGAAAGATGCATCTGGTCAGCATATTGAGTATGAACGAAGGCCAGATATATTCAGGTTTGTGGAATTAACTTCTGCACTTGATGAAGCTGTTGATTATACACCAATAAACTCCATTTGCAAGGGCACAACAAGGTATGCAAGTGTGCATACACATTTGGGTCAAACCTTTAGGCGGGACAATCTTGAGTCACTGGCCTACATACATATTTCTCATCAAAGGAAGGTTACCTTCTCGAGGATACCTGGTAAGTCAGCCTCTTTGAGTTGATAACTTGTTTGTATCTTGTCTCAGCTGAGGAAATTTATTTGGCCCCTATTTGGGCCCCATTATATAAAACTCAATTTTTTCTCTCTAATTCATTTTCAACCACATATTCTCATAATAAAGTAATTTTGCAAGTAAACCCAAAACTTTTACTACTTTTAAACCTCACATTCTAAAAAAAAAAATCATTTTTTACAAAATCTATTCTTAAAAAATAGGGGCTTAATTGTTTCACGATTCTTATTCGGATGACGATAGGGTGACAACAAGAGTTTTCTGGTCTGTAAAAAGAAAATGGCTACTTCGGGTCAAACCTTTAGGCGGGACAATCTTGAGTCACTGGCCTACATACATATTTCTCATCAAAGGAAGGTTACCTTCTCGAGGATACCTGGTAAGTCAGCCTCTTTGAGTTGATAACTTGTTTGTATCTTGTCTCAGCTGAGGAAATTTATTTGGCCCCTATTTGAGCCCCATTATATAAAACTCAATTTTTTCTCTCTAATTCATTTTCAACCACATATTCTCTTAATAAAGTAATTTTGCAAGTAAGCCCAAAACTTTTACTACTTTTAAACCTCACATTCTAAAAAAAAAATCATTTTTTACAAAATCTATTCTTAAAAAATAGGGGCTTAATTGTTTCACGATTCTTATTCGGATGACGATAGGGTGACAACAAGAGTTTTCTGGTCTGTAAAAAGAAAATGGCTACTTCGTCGGAGTTGATGTGTTGCTTTTGTCCAACTTCATTCAAACAGTTTCTCGAGGCAGTTACAAATATAAAGTTTGATGAGGAGACAAATCATCCTAAGCAGATATCCTTTTTTTATAATCTTATTGAATCGTGCATATCACCAAGGCCAATCAGAATTGATGGAGCTCTCAAGGTTACGCATCCACGTTGTATAAATGTTAGTGTTCATTTTAATAGGGTATGCTCTATTCATTAAAATATATAACTGCTGAATTGTATTGCACAAGCAGGTGGGTCAGAAGTGAAATTCAGATTGGAACATACTTTCACTTTATTCAAACTTGACTCCAATGGGCACTTCTTACGAAATTTCTTTGGAGAATCCTTTCTCTTCAAATATTTAGGATCATGTAAGCTATCGCTGCCAATATCATATGATGCTCCACATTTAGATGCTATATGAGTAATATATAACGACAAAATATTACTCCCACAGCTTGACTTCATTTTTGGAATCTGTTCGCATTGAGCCTCAATCCATTCTAATATAGCATCGGAGCGGATGTCATCATCTGCAGTCAAGTTTGCCAAAGTCACAAATGACTTAACCATTTTGTCGTATATTAACTGTGCATGATTACTAATTAACTCATCATAATTTAATGCAACCCTCACGTACCTCGTATGTAGTCCCTAAACATCTCTCTGAAGCAGATATCATATCCAATAAACCTTATCCGTGAACTCATCTTGAACTTCCTTAAATTTTGAAATTGTATATACTTATTGGAATTGTCTTTCTATCTCATGCCTCGTTGCACACAGTACCATTTTGTGAAAAAGACTTGAAATTTGCTTGAAACTCATTCTCAACCTTATTTCTTAATGCTCGTGTACTATTCAACGAACTGCTTTAACGAGGTCTTACAATTTGCGTTTTGCATTCATACTCTCATTTTGTTGAGTCGTTAACATCCCTGCCTAGCAAGTGATTTTCAAATAGCAAGGAACTTAACGACCTCTGTTATCATAAAGTCTTGACAACCATTTGTTATCATGCAAATTATACTTTTCGATCATGACCATCTAACCTTCTTCAAATTCTTCAAAAAAATGAGAATCATACACCAATCTGTGTATAGCAGAAGATATCGAAGCTTTATCGACGTGGTAACCAAACTTTTCTGGCAACTTCTTCAATATGTATCACAAACACCACATATGTTTCATATTGGGGAACACGATCTGAATTACATTTTGCATGGCCCCTGTCTTGATCGGTAATGATCCCATTGGGAGCTTGGCCATGCATGCACTGCAGTCATGTCCTACATAGCCACACAAATGTATTTGTATCCTTGTTTAATATCAGCTTGTAACCAAGGAGTGTCGACGGTCCGTGATAATTTTCTTCAACGAAGGGAGCAAAAAAGCATGTTATGTCATACTTGTTAGTGAGGTATGTGGTATTGAAGGTTACAACGTCGCCAAATTCCTAATATGCTTGCCTACTCACTTCTATTATCTGCCTAGAAAACATTTTTTAAATGTGACTCTTCGTCCAAATCTATACTAAAGTAAGATTTCGAGCACGTTGCTTGCATTTTTGAAAAGTACCATTGTATTGCTGCGGCGTCTCCTTCTCCAAGTCTTAACTGCCGAACTTGTTCAACATAGTTCCAACGGTCTTTTTCCACGCATGTCGTACCCACCTACTTCAACAACTATGGAGTTGAAATTTTTGTGCAACAGAATTCCTGCAGTATCATTTACTTCATGCCATCATTTAACTTGTGCACTCAATTCTCGGTTGCATCTATACAATCAGGACTTTGAAGGACATATTTTGTGATTGTGTTCGAGGTGTACCGTATGAATTCTCCATATTCCACTAAATATCTGAACATCCATTCAGCCTAACTTTACATCCACTCTGAATAGTTGTTTGTGGCTTTAGAGAACGGCTTGTATTACTGCTTCTTTTCGCTTCAAAACTATAAACAAATGTCATTTATTTCAGAACTCCGTCATCATCCTTTTTAGAATCTCTTTTTCTAATCGGAAAGCCTAGCTCATAAGCATGTCTTCTATAGAACTCAAATATTTCGTTTTCATCCTTAAACTTTCATATTTTGTGATTGTGTTCGAGGTGTACCGTATGAATTCTCCATATTCCACTAAATATCTGAACATCCATTCAGCCTAACTTTACATACACTCTGAATAGTTGTTTGTGGCTTTAGAGAACGGCTTGTTATGCTTCTTTTCGCTTCAAAACTATAAACAAATGTCATTTATTTCAGAACTCCGTCATCATCCTTTTTAGAATCTCTTTTTCTAATCGGAAAGCCTAGCTCATAAGCATGTCTTCTATAAAACTCAAATATTTCGTTTTCATCCTTAAACTCTATGCCTACTTTAGGCACAATCGGACCATCCCCTCCTAACATTTTATCACCCAATTTTTCCATATTGTCCATAACATTGTCCACATTAGCCTCTACCAACATAATATCATCCACGTCTTCCAAAATTTGTTTCCTTGCCAAAAAATGCCAATTTCATTGTTTATTCTTCCCCTTCACTAAAGCAATCAAACAAGTTTGAGTTCAACTTCCAAAACATAGAAAACTTAAGAATATATTTTTTGAATTCTGAGTTCAACTTATAACACATGGAAAATGTAAAAAGTTTGCTTAGATAAATTACTTTCGGTGAGATTCTTAAACATACAACCCATGTTTGGTTCTGGTAAAATTTGTTAAAGTGTTAAAAAGGGAAATCATTCAACGAACCAAAAAAATGATTAATTTTTACAATTTACCTTTTTCTACCATCTTTATTGGTCGAAGAGTGACGTCGTTCGAAAGCCAATCCAAAGACGGTCGAAATTATACAGTGAACATGGTCGGAGTGTTGCAATGAACATAGCCGGTCGAAGAGTGCCGCCAAAAAATGGAGACCGAAGTAAAGTGGAAAGGGTAAATCACAAAAAGTGGCAAGCAAACAGAATAGGAAAGAAAAGGGTTTCTGAATGAAAGGCTATTCAATTGGGTTTGGGCCGTTTAGGACCCGCTTAATTTATTTTCCTAATTCAATTTTAATTTTTAAGGACACTAATTCCACGTCATTGGCTTAGCCGCTCTGTCAACGGCTATGTTCGAATAGCTTGATTGTTGTGGAAAAGGAAAATTTCACCATTGCCTTTACAACCCCAGGGAAAGCTGAAGATACTAGGAAATTTTAATTTTTTTAGGGTCATGATCCGCTTAAAGGTCGAAAATCTCAACTGTAACATGTTTTTTTAGATCTGTTCTCTATGATGGTAATCATTACTCTAGTATTGATGTGTTTAGGTATATCTATTAGTTGGATTTGATCTCCCATCCACAATGAACAAAAATTATCATGATCGTTGTAGATGTTGTCACATCATATCTCCACTATTAATATAGCAATACGAGATATTATCACACCGACTTAGCATATCTTACCTATTGAAGGCAGAGATCATCACTGATCTATTAGTATAATTAGTCTTGTTCATTCGAGTTAGAACATTTCTGATGCAATCGTGGGCCCCTCTTTGATAATCATCAAAATAATTTTTTTCTTAAATTCATTTTTAATCATACATTTTCACAATAAAATATTGTGTACTTAAATTCAAAAAAAAAATCCTATTTTTTAATTATAAAATTTTCACAAAATCACTATCTTAACATTTATTTTCATTGAAAAAAAAAAAACTCATTTTAATAGTTGTTAAATAGGGGAAGTGATAAAACATTGTCATCTTTTAAATAATTCATAAATGGTCAATTTCTAGCAACTATTCAATCTTTCATTGGTCTTAAGTCTTGACGAAGACATCATAATTACGCTCTAGTTTCAGCTTATTTTTTCTAAAATTAATTTTTTTTAAATTCTTTCTTAACATCACATTTTCTAATACAAGTAACTATTATAAAACGTTTTTACCTTTCAATAATATTGTGTAAAACATTTACCCCTATTTTTTACCTTTCATTACGAAAAAGATCATTTTTATTCAATTTCTCAAAAATCTTTCATTGGTCTTAAGTCTTGACGAAGACATCATAATTACGCTCTAGTTTCAGCTTATTTTTTCTAAAATTAATTTTTTTAAAATTCTTTCTTAACATCACATTTTCTAATACAAGTAACTATTATAAAACGTTTTTACCTTTCAATAATATTGTGTAAAACGTTTACCCCTATTTTTTACCTTTCATTACGAAAAAGATCATTTTTATTCAATTTCTCAATAAAAAAAATGTAAAATGATAAATATACCATTCTATTTAAACGAAACAAAAAATGAATTGCAATTATACTCCTCAACTTTTAAAAAAACTACAAATGAGTTCAAATAAATTATTAAAAGAATAGTTAGCACAAAATATCGCTGCCTTTCAATATTATTGAGCAGAAGCTCTTACCTTTCTTTTTTGACATTTTCACCATTATTTTCATATTTAATTGTAAAATCATTATTTTTATTCACTTTTTAATTAAAAGTTGTGAAATGACGAATGTACACTCCTATTTAAAAAAAGAAAGAAAAGGAAAATAAAGAAAAAATTGTAGCTATACTCTCAAAATTTTCAAAAAGTACAAATAAATAATTAAAAACAAAAATTAAAAAATCACTTTCTTTTTTAATTAGTTATTTGAAATTTATTTGTACTTTTTTTTTAATCTGGAAGTATAGTAACAACTTGTTCTTTTCTTTCCTTTTCTTTTATTCAAATAGAAGGGTATATTCATCATTTTATAGCTTTTAATTAAGAAAATGGATGAAAATGATGATTTTTTGCATTGAAATGTGAAAATAAAGGTTAAAATGCCAAAAATGAAATATATGGATGTTCTGTAATAATTACCATTTTAATAATTTATTTGAACTCATTTACAGTTTTTTTTTTTTAAGTTTGGGAGTGTAATTGTAATTTGTTCTTTATTTTTTTGTTTAAATAGAAGGGTATATTTGTCATTTTACATTTTTATTGAGAAGTTGAATGAAAATGACATTTTTTAGAATGAAAAGATGGAAATGGGGGTTAAAATACCAAAAATGGAAGGTACAAGCGTTTTGCACAATAACATTGAAAAATATGAACGTCTTGTGCTAATTACCCTTCTAGTAAAATAATTTTATATGTAAATCAAAGATTTATTTTTACTTTTTAATCATATATTCTGAAAAAAATCTTTATCTAAAAATAGTCCCCCTCCCGCAAAAGGGCCTCAAATAAGTGTTTTTTTTTTCAATAGGTTTTTTAATGAAAAAGCTATAAGTAATTAGATAATTTAAAGGAGAACAATACATATTTAAGGTAGTTACAAGATATGAATTCAAAATTAAGAAACTTGTTTTAGAGTTTCAAAATTTAGGCCATAATTCAAATTTTATTAATTAAATATATTGAAGACAATAGTATATAGTTTATGGTACGGAAATATATGGTCGATTCGGTTCAATTCTAAAGGGAATCAAACAGGGACGAATCTAGGCTTCAAGGTCAGCTCGGGCGAACCGCGAACGTTGAACATTTACTTTCAATGGTCAACGTCCATGATAACGAAAAAGGATTGCTTATTAATATTTAATAAATAATATTCAAAAAATTGTCTGGACTAGAACTAAAAAAATTAGATACACCACTGGAATTAGAATAAATAGATATGGGCTTTCGTTTTGGTTGAAAAATTTGTTCAATAATCTGTAAAAATGCCTCAATTTTTTTTTCGATTAGAATTGATTAAAAAACAAAGCACTTATTGTTGAATTAAGGCCAACATCTTCTCAATTGATTTTTTTCGCTTATCCTAAATTCTTAAACATAAATTCTCAAATGACAAACCAAAACTAATAAATTATAAATTATAAATTATAACTCATAACTCAATGACTCATACAACATAAAATTATTTATCCCAAACACATTTGCAATTCTCATTTTAATGCCAAATTGCCAATTAACTCATCGAACATAAATCATTATTCATAAGTCATAAATAAAAAAATAACACCAAAATCAAATTTTGAAAACAATGATTTTTAGAACTAGAACTATTTTTTTACCCCCAAAATAAAATTGTTTTTCAAACTCTTAAAAGAATGAAGAGCAATTCTTAGATTGTCCAAATTTGAATTTTATAAAATAAATTGATTAAACATAATGATAAAAGTATACATATTATGAAATAATAATTTGAGTGAATAAATTTTTTAAAGAAATTATTTCGAAAATGAAAATTATAATTGTTTAGTTATTATTTATTGTAACAAAATACAAAGAAGAACCTACCACATGAGTTGCCTTTGCCTTGTTGGAGGTAAGTACAATCTTTTATTAATATTTTATTATTGTGTTTAAAAATTACATGAGCTGCCCTTGTTTTGTTGGAGGTAGTTACAATCTTTTATTAATATTTTATCATTGTGTTTAAAAATTAAAATGCGTAGTGCAGGCCAAGAGATTCGAACCGTTGTACATTTAATCCAAAAGGCAAGGACAGAACCACCATTCTGAATGTCAGTTTTGTTCATTCTTTTGCGCAAAAGATATATAGATAAATATTTAACACACACCTTCACTAAATTTTTCCTCGGCGGATCCAGCACGGGCGGCCGCCCTGGCTCGCCAGGTGCTGGATCCGCCCCTGGAATCAAATCGAAGTAGAATTTTTCAGGTGTTTAGTAAGTAAAGTCGTAGTGTCTAAATTTAATTATGGAATTGAATCGATTTTGTTCTATTCAAGTAGGGTTGATTCGGTTTCATTCCGTACTATAATTAAACTTTTTAACATTTACAACAATACTATGAGCCTGTTTGAACTCCATTTTTATTCAAGAATGCATTTTAGAATAATAGATTAATGAAAAATTTAATTAAAAAATAAAAAAAAGATTGATATAATTTTATTGAAAAATGTGTAGTTGAAAATAAGAGAGAAAAATGTAGTCTAGAAATAATAAGAATCAAACCAGGACTATATTAATTTAACTAATGACATGTTCAATCTTAACTTTTACAACAATACTATACTAAATCTTACAAAATAACATAATCTAATATAAAAATATACATATATTAAGTTGTCTAATGAGATCCATTCACAAATGTATACAAAGTACCTCAATCAAAGTGGAAGAAATTCAATAAATATGGTAGAAAAAGAGTAAGATGAATAGGTGCAATCTCTTAGTTTTGATTATTTGAGAAATGGTAGAAATGATTGAGATAAACCTGTAACTTAATTTTGATTTTTGAAATTAGAATTACAAAGTTGGACTATGGTCGAAAATAGGAAAACAATATATTGGACTCAGTTGATTAGTTGGTAAATTTATTTAGAAACATAAAAATAATTTTGGGTTATTTAATTTAAAGAAAATTAAGAAAATTAGGTTCTTATTCGATTCTTGGTTTAGAATCGAGAATAGAACCAAATTCGTAGGTTCTCGATTATGATACATGGCTGGGTATTTAACTTAAAAAAATCAAATCGAACCGAATTGCTCTGTTTAGTTCGATTTGGGTCCAGTTTTGGTGCGATTTGGTTCGAGAGTTATGCTCGGTCAATTTTGTGTGTGTTTGGTTTGAGTCGTTCTTGAAGACAACCCCGATATGTGACTATGTCTATGTTGTTCCTCTAATTGTGAAAATACAGATGGCCAATCACATGTAAAATTATAGTATAATCTCCATATATCATTGATCTATAGTTATCCACCCATTTTCGGGGCGTGCTACTGATAAACACTTAAAAGCTTAATCAAGTATGCACCAATACTAGTACATTTCCCCATTTCTCTCTAGCTTCTTTCTATTAAAGATTTACATCAACAAGAGTCATAGATTGAAAACTTGCGCTTCCATTTTTTTTT
>NC_036245.1:4917687-4934596 GCF_002742605.1 Olea europaea var. sylvestris | reverse complement strand
GTAAAACAAAAAAGCAACTTTAGATGCATCTTTTCAATAAAAACTAGTTGGTTGTCCGGGCAATGCACGGGCTTTGTTATTTCCAAGGTAATATTTAGCGTTCCTAAAAAATAGATTTATATGTCTTCTTTTGGTGACTTTTTCTTAAACCTTTGATGTATAATATAACATTTTTTCATGTACCAAAAGGGTGGGGTGTTGAGCAGGACAGTTGACAAAGAAAGCAAAAATTCATTTCTCATAATTTCAGAAGAAAGATAATAACAGTTGACATCTTGGGTCTCAGCTGATAACATGCAGTAAATGAAATCTTTCGAAAGTTTTTCTCCCTTCCTACCTAATATATAACCAAACTGTGCAAATAAAATGGCTTTATAGGAAAACTTCTGTACCTCAGTTGTGAACAATGTGCAGCTCAAAACTAAATGAAAAGGAACACTAGAATAAACAAGTGAGCGGTTACTACAAATGTACAAACTCACAAAGAAGCTCAACCTAAAGTGTCAGCCTCTTAAATTATTCAAATGAAAATGTAAGATGACGTAAAACAAAAAAGCAACTTTAGATGCATCTTTTCAATAAAAACTAGTTGGTTGTCCGGGCAATGCACGGGCTTTGTTATTTCCAAGGTAATATTTAGCGTTCCTAAAAAATAGATTTATATGTCTTCTTTTGGTGACTTTTTCTTAAACCTTTGATGTATAATATAACATTTTTTCATGTACCAAAAGGGTGGGGTGTTGAGCAGGACAGTTGACAAAGAAAGCAAAAATTCATTTCTCATAATTTCAGAAGAAAGATAATAACAGTTGACATCTTGGGTCTCAGCTGATAACATGCAGTAAATGAAATCTTTCGAAAGTTTTTCTCCCTCCCTACCTAATATATAACCAAACTGTGCAAATAAAATGGCTTTATAGGAAAACTTCTGTACCTCAGTTGTGAACAATGTGCAGCTCAAAACTAAATGAAAAGGAACACTAGAATAAACAAGTGAGCGGTTACTACAAATGTACAAACTCACAAAGAAGCTCAACCTAAAGTGTCAGCCTCTTAAATTATTCAAATGAAAATGTAAGATGACGTAAAACAAAAAAGCAACTTTAGATGCATCTTTTCAATAAAAACTAGTTGGTTGTCCGGGCAATGCACCGGCTTTGTTATTTCCAAGGTAATATTAGCGTTCCTAAAAAATAGATTTATATGTCTTCTTTTGGTGACTTTTTCTTAAACCTTTGATGTATAATATAACATTTTTTCATGTACCAAAAGGGTGGGGTGTTGAGCAGGACAGTTGACAAAGAAAGCAAAAATTCATTTCTCATAATTTCAGAAGAAAGATAATAACAGTTGACATCTTGGGTCTCAGCTGATAACATGCAGTAAATGAAATCTTTCGAAAGTTTTTCTCCCTTCCTACCTAATATATAACCAAACTGTGCAAATAAAATGGCTTTATAGGAAAACTTCTGTACCTCAGTTGTGAACAATGTGCAGCTCAAAACTAAATGAAAAGGAACACTAGAATAAACAAGTGAGCGGTTACTACAAATGTACAAACTCACAAAGAAGCTCAACCTAAAGTGTCAAAGTTTACACTTTCACCGCAATCTTTAGCCCACTACAATAACAAACAGATACATCAAGAGAGATCATATCGAGAATAAAAAAAATAGAGAAAATAAAGACAAATTCAAGTAGAGATCGAACACATGTAGAGAAAGAAAGAGAGACCAAGTATACTGAGATGTGTTGGTTGCTGGAATTTTTTGCCCAAAGATAATTGATCTTTTATTTTCCCAAGGAAAAATAGGTTCATAAGTAGGCAAAGGAGATTCTCCAAGATGCTGCAAGTAATTCACAATAATGTAAAAATATTTAAGTAGTATCACACATGCAAATGCACGAAGTACAAAAAATATTGCTAAATGAAGACCTTGGAAAGTTTTGTATTTAATGACTCACAAAAGTTTTCTTCTAAAAAGTGATGCCTAGATGTACTTGGCATCTCTTCATCCGTGGAATCTTCTATTTTAGTTCTTCCAGCATTAGCAAAACATGCTTATGAAAGTAATTCAGAAAAACATAATTAGTTATTGCACATGTACGTAATATTATAAAATTGCAAATATTTTGTCCCCTACTCCCCTACTAAAAGATCATGGGTTTGCAGGATGATTTCTCATTCATTCACAAGGTTGCAATACACAATCATGTAATAGAATTAGATGGGGGTGTTGTAGAGGGTGTATTTGATTCAAAGCTATTTTGTGGGAACAAAGTAAAAACCATGATTATACATGCTAGGAGAAGAATGAATTTGTATAACATTAGACCTTATAAATTGGAATGTAAGGGAATTCTGAAAATGAGATTTTACCTCTAGTAATTGGAACAAAGACTTAATGCAACCAACCTTTATACTATTTCCTGATAAACACTTCCCAGGACATTGAGTGGAAGAGACAACTCGAAAAGTAGCCCATTTTCCACGACTTGCAGGAAAAAAGTTGAAGCATCAATATCATTAATCATTTGATGGTATAAGTCTTCCTTTTTTCTAGGTTTGATGGTATTAAAACCAAAAGAATAAGAAGATTAAAGTTTTATCAAGTCACCAACAGTCATGTTGCCATTTATAATCCCCTAGGAACACAAGATCATAGCTGCACATAGTGATGTGCTAAATATTAAATTCTAGCCAAAGTGTAAATAGTCAAGGCTTCGTTGAGTTTGTAAGGTGGCATCTTCATATCCTGATATATGTTTTATCAATCCTAATTAATTGGAAATCATAACAAGAAAGCTAAATACAACACCCTTAAACATGCAAGCATAGTAGGAGCTACAAAATTCATCAACAAAGCACTAGAGAGTGGTTCCAATCAAATTGTCTAAACAAGACAGGTGAGACAAGTGAAAGGTCAAAATTTAATTTAAATTAGTAAGCCAAAATTTAAAGACAAGATGTAGGTACGTTGGCTAGCTAGCAGGTAAAACTTTTATGGGGTTTTGGTGCTGTGTTACAGGTTGTAGTTAAGATGTGGATACCTAGTTATTTTGGAGGCCAAAAAAAAACCAAAATCATTAGTTGGAAAACACCTTCAAAAGTATAAGAAATCCCAAAAGAGCAAAAACCTAGCAAAATAATACACATCAAGCAAAAATTGAAGCATTTGAAGTAGATGAAGATAATCTAACTAAATTTTCACACACCAGAAATGTAAAAATACTTTAAAGAAAGCTAAAAAATAAATCCACAAACAAGCAAAGATCCAACAAAAGCTTAACTTTCTTGGCCAAATCGAGGTAAAGTAAGGAAAAATAAGATGAAAATATGAAGAAAGCGTACAAGAAAAATGAGAGAAATAGAGTTGAAATGAAGTAGAACACTTGTGCTAATGAGTAATATATTATTGGTCAGGAAGAAGCTTTGCAAGAAAAGTAAAATTGGAGCGAAAACCACCACAACTTTGCAAGAAAATGGAAAATCACAGCCCCATACTTCGCTAACGGCCACTGAAGTTCCTCTCCAATTCAATTGAAAACCACCACATCTTTATCCCCTTGTTTCACATGAACTAATCTAAAATCCTCATTTGCAAGCTCAATACTCAAAACGAGGGAAAAAAAGAGAGAGATGAAATGGACTGCATCTGGGCGATTATACCTTTCTTCTTCTTTTTAGGGTGTGATTTCTTGTTGTGAAGCGATGAACTCATCAAAAAGCGGACGTGTGAAATGAATTTGAAGTCTGAAAAATTGAATGAGTGATACAAAAAACTTTTGGGCTCATCAACAGTAACTACCGGCTCATCAAAATTGCCAAACCAGTTTCACAAAGTTAAGTGTGAAAAGGTGGAACTCAACTATGAACAGTAACTATTGGTAAGAGTCTTTTAAGGTATAGGGATAATGAAATTAAAAATATAGAAATTGTCAAGTAAAAAGTGTTTTAATTTTTATATATTTGTTACAAATTTTACATATTTTGGCAATTATTAATTTTTATTTTCTTACGCATTTTCAATAAAAATAATGAAATTGAAAAAAATAAGCTTTTTTTTTTATATTTATTACAAAAGTTTTTTTCAAATGCATTTCCTTTTTCCTTGTGTAATTAACGTTCTTTCAGGGTTTAAAAAGAGGTGAACTCTAACTATATTTTCACTCTGGTGTCAAATCTTCAGTTTTATACAATTGACTATTTCAATCGGGTAAATCAACTTTAATATGATTTCAATTGGATAATTGTACTTTAATTTAATTTCAATTAAGGTCACTTCGTTCAACTTCACAATAGAATTTAATGACATATCATCAATAAATAAGGATCATGATACGTGATAGTTGTTACCGGGAATAAGTACGATTTCAATGAAATACATAATAATTATCATTTATTGACAATCATGTCATCAATTTTCATCCATTCAAATGACATAATAAAGTTACTCAATTAAGTGTAGAGCCTTGCTTTTTGGCCAGACGGTGAAATCCCAGCCAAAAAATAGGGTGCTCATGGACAGCTTCCCTTCCAATAGGGGGCACCACATGGGTGCCCTGTTATTTTGCTGGGATTTAACCCTGTCCAAACGGGGTTTTCCTTAAATATGTTTATCTTATTGACATGAAATTGGAATTTCTCGTTTCAAAAAGATAGTGTGTATTTCATATATTTAACAATATTTACAACATATTTGGTATGAATTAAAATTTGATTTTAATTTAAGTCAAAGTTAAAAAATGAATATTAACCACATCTTTTATGAAAATATTTTAAAACTTCTATCACAATTTACTAAAAAATCTAATTTTAATCTTCATCAAACACACTCTTAGTCTTTGTTCAGAGGAAATTAAAATCAAATTTTTAATAGATGTTAATAAAAGTTGATAAATGTGTGATTCAAGGATTTGTAAAATATGTTATTAAAATTAATAGTTAATTTTGATTGACATTAAAATTTTAAATTATACCATGGCTTAAAATTGGCGTAAATAACTCAGGAAAAAAAAAAAAGAATTGAAAAATGAAAATAGACTTGAAGGTGTGGGGGCTTGGCTTCACCGTCAACGCAGAACCCAAATCTTGAAAAGTTCGTTGTTGGAAGGGTTAAGAGTGCGTTCCATTTCCCAGAATGTTCACATGTAATTGCCCCCCCTAACATCACAAATTACGTCCACATTCAACACTCCCAATACACTACACTTCATATTACAGATTCCCCTTTTCACAACCTTCTTTTCTTTTCTTTTCCTCCCCCCTCCCAGGTATTTGATCTGTCCTTTTCCTTATTGTAGATTTGCTTTCATTTGATTTACCATAATATATTTGTAATTTTTTCTGGGCTTTTTCTTGATCCCGCATATACAATGTTTTAGATAATGCGGGTTCTCTCTTGGGCTATCATACATTTATTTTTTATTTTTTTTTTATTTTTTGTATTTTGCAATTGCTCGTAGTTTTATTGAATGATGAAATAATTTTTTTATTATTCTTTTTTGATTTCTAGAATATAATTTTTGAAATGTGATCCTCCATTTCCTCCCAGAGAGCATATTGTAGGTACCTCTGTTCTGGGAAAATCTGTATTGAGAACGAAATAATGGTGAAATCATTTGCTGGATACGTTGCTTTCGAATGTCCATTCGTTGTGTTTACATGAACGGAATTGTGTCCTTTGAATGGGATTCTGGAAATTAGATATGATTTGAATTGGATTTTGATAATTTTCATTTCCAAGGTCCTCCATGTTGCATACACACAGCTTTGGGAAATTTTGATTTGTCAACATGATAAAAGCACATCGACCATATTTTTCTATCACAGAATTTTAGTTCCAAATAACCATTGTTACACTTTTGAGATCAATATTTTTTAATTTGCAACTACTCTATTTGGATTTAATCATTTTGGTTAGTGATGGGATGAATGTTTGCGTTTCCCTCTTTATTGTTAACTTTGTGCATGCTTCGTTCTACTAATTACTTCATTCACTAATCTTTCATTCAATGCCAATTGCAACTTTTACATGTTGTGCCTCAATGCATTTCTCTTCCATTTGTTTTATTGTATATATCTCTTCCTTCGAGAATTTAGAGCTTTGCTTTATGATAAAATATGTCCTTACCTGCACATGTAGTTATGTACGCAATACAGTCCTTTCTTATGAATCCACTATAATTAGTAGCATTAAAACAAGATTAGGTAGTCTCATTGTGTGAATAGTGGTCCATTTAACAGCAAGTGCAAAAGCCTTTCACTTATAAGTTTCGACTTGGAGAACAATAGGATCTCTTTTATTAAAGAATTGATAAAAGAAAAGCTGAATATCTATTTCTGAACAGGAAACAGAATAGTATTTCTTGTGATGGCTACCTTGGGAAATTCAACTAACATCTTCTGGCACGAATGTCCTGTCGGGAAGGCGGACAGACAAAAGCTGCTTAATCAACAGGGATGTGTCGTATGGATCACTGGCCTCAGTGGATCGGGTCAGCATATAAATGGATATCTTTTTTACTTTATCTTTTCCTCCCAGTCTCAATTAGTGTGGTTTTATTGTATTCTTTTCTACCTTTTATGTCTCTTCAGCTTGTGATAAATTCCATTACCAGTATCTACTTGTAAAACCTTGTTACACCATAGCAATGCACCATAATGTGTTGTCCTGCTATTAATTAACAATTTCTTGGACTTCATCTCGTCCTTATAGCTACTTTCAAATGAAGTGCTTATACACTAATTGGGTTGATCTCCTAAGTTCTCATCTAACAGTACCGTAATTTTAATTCATAAATCAGTGTACAAAGATTTACTTGACTAGTCCTTTGAATATCGTTATACACTGTTGCTTAACTGTTGTCCACATCTTGTTGATATTAGCTGTTCTATTATCACTACCTTATCATCAGCTGTTAAAAGTGTTTACAATGTGAAATGTCTATTTTCAAACCATGCAGGAAAAAGTACACTTGCATGCTCACTGGGCAGAGAATTGCACTCCAGGGGAAATCTGTCATATGTTCTTGATGGAGACAACCTTAGGCATGGTCTTAACAAGAATCTCGGTTTCTCACCAGAAGATAGGACAGAAAATATTCGCAGAGTCGGTAAGTGAAGCTATTGCTTTTTGCTAAAAAAATGATTAACTATGTTGACATGCTGAGAAGGTACGGAAGAGAAGCAATAGGCCAATAGTTTAAAAAAAAAATAAAAAAATTCTCCCCTGTTTTTTCTCTTGGGTCTACAATATGTTTCTTTCGTTCGAGACATTGCTCTTCTACGTTTCTTCTTTCACATAAACAATTGAAACTGTATTCTTTATTCACTCCAATACCCTTTCTCATTCTCTATTTATCACCTCTCCTTGAGACTGGACGCTAATACATCTTAATGTGAACTTGTAGCACTTTAGCTGTTGATCCCCTAGATATAAAAAAAAAAAAAAAAAAAAAAAAAGGCTGAAAAAATGATTTTTAGCAATGAAATGCAGTGAAGTTGTAAAACTGAACAATTTTCTCCATTAATGGATGTTTAAGTAATTAATTTTGAGCACCGTGTTCCAGTAACCATAATGGATTTTTCAATATAGAAACTGGTTCACTTCATCATCAAAATATATTAACACTAATTGCTACACTTCAAGAAACACAGGTTCATGATTGAAGATCATTGTTATTTCATATCTAAAGTAACAAATATATCATTTGGTGGCTTCAGCTAGATAGTTTAATTACCACGTGATGTTGCATGGAAGAAAGACAAATTTCCTCCTCTTTTCTTTTTTGTGCTAAATATCTCTCTTGAAGTCACCCTGCTTAGAAATGTATAGAGTAATGGCTACTATTAGGTTATTATTACTTTTGTTTTTCTTCATTCTAAAAACTGATTTTTGCCAGTAGTTATAGCTATTGAATTTTGATTAAAGCTTCTTGGAATATTGTTAATACAAGTATGGTTGTAAGAGGAAAGTCTCATTTTTTCTTTCACCGCTTTGGAATACGAGGTATAGTAGTTTGCAAAATTGTCATGTTTGAGGATTTAGAAATTCTTTTATGATCTCTCTCTCTCTCTCTCTCATCCATTTAGGGGAAGTTGCAAAGCTCTTTGCTGATGCTGGGTTAATTTGCATTGCTAGTCTGATATCTCCTTATCGAAAGGACCGTAATGCTTGTCGTGCTTTGCTTCCCGATGCAAATTTTGTTGAGGCAAGTCTTCAAGATTTCAAATAATTCTAGAGTATCAATTATGAAATGAATTGACCTGTAATTACAAATTTAATTTCCAGGTTTTCTTAAACATGCCTCTAGAATTGTGCGAAGGAAGAGATCCGAAAGGTCTTTACAAGCTTGCACGTGCTGGAAAGATCAAAGGTGCGTTTATCTTTCATCAATCCGAGATACTAATCTACATTGCTTGTTCTGGAGTAAAATTCTAATATCTGAGCTAAAACCCCAATGAGAATTTGAGCATTTTCTACTACTCAATTACTTGGATGTAATATTTAAATCCCCTTCCTTGTTTGACTGTCATTGTTACGTTTCAGGTTTTACTGGAATAGATGATCCTTATGAACCGCCTTTAAATTGTGAGGTGTGTACTTTAGCGAAAATGACGCAAATAATTTTTTTTTTTTTGTTCCTCCTCCTCTCCTTCCAAGTATGATGCTTTGTGTTTTGTTATTATTATTATTTAAAAAAAAAATAAAAATTCTAACACTGGCTCCTGGTCATTTCAGATTGAGATAAAACAGAAAGATGGAGTTTGCCCTACGCCTAATGAGATGGCGGGGCAAGTTGTATCATATTTGGAGGACAAAGGATTTCTGCATGCTCAGTGATTTACGTTTAAATTTGAGACCTTTTAAATTTTTTCCCTGTAAATTAGAAGATAACATGATCAACATACTACAGCTATACCTTTTTACAAGAAAGATGCAAGAATAGGGAGTCCGATCGAGCATGCCGATTTCTATTTTCCATGGTAATGGCTCGGGTCGTAGTGCCGATTCTATGGTAGATTGGTGCAAGTGGTAGTGCTCGATGTATTTTTGTTCTATATTTATATTCCCAGTTTAATACTTGACAGAGGTTGTGGTCACATATGTGAATTCTGTAAGAAGTTTCAGTTTGTGCTCTGGTTAAGTTTATGTTTAATCAACTTTGGAATTCAATCAATAATAATCGTAGTGCTGTTATTCTACCAAATCTTAATCATTAAACACACCTTATTGGACCAACTGAATCCACCAGCTACTTGCTAGAGCTCAAATAATATTACAAATGACATTTTAGACCTCGTTTGATAGTCATTTTTTTCAAAATGTATTTTTCTCTCTCTTCTTTTCAACCACACATTCTTCATTAAAATAATATTACACATAAATCAAAAAAATTTCTTTATTTTTCAATCACACATTTACTATTCTAAAATGTATTTTTACATAAAAATATTTATCAAACACTCTTTTAAAAAATGTCAAGTGTGCAATGACATGATGTCACTATCAGTTCGCTATGAATTTCTGTCTGAATAATTCACAGGTCTTTTAACAGCTACTATTGATAATAACAATAATAATAAGATGAATTTTTATAAATGTCACTAAAATTGAAAATTCAAAAAAAGTTTTCATTTGCATCAATTTTTAGCAAAAATGTCACTTTCTGCTAAAAATGTCCATTTACCCTTTGTCACATCTTTTTAGAAGCAATAAATGCTTGATTTAAATATAATTAATGGTGTGATGTGATAATTTATTTTGTATATTTTAAACATTTGAGATCAGATATTATGAATTTTTGTTAAAAAAATTGGATAAAAAGTTTTTTAAAAAAAATAAAAAATACACACACACACACAAACAAACACTTAACTACACAAACCCTACCTCCTTCTTCACCCTCTTCACTCCATCATCAACAAGGGAAAGTTATTGGATTGATCATCCATATCAAAGGTGAATTATTATAAATTGTTTATATTTTCATTTTATAGTTTACTACTTTAAGAGTGTGTTTGATTGACATGGAAAATATCAATTAGAAAAGAAAATATTTTCCATCTTTTGTGGAAAATAAAAACCACATCTACTTAAGGAAAATGTTTTCCTTAAAAACAAGGAAAATTAGGCATATTTTCAAAAGTTGGAAAATGTTTTCCATGGAAAAAAATAGCAATCAAACACTTTAAGTAGGAATTTGGGTGAAAAATTGATATTTTTCACGAAAAATAAATGTAATCAAACACACCCTAAATGTTTTTGAACTTTTTGAATCTCTTATTCACTAATGTATTTTTTTATATATATTTTTTGAAGAGGAAAAATACCAACATCCTTCAAAAAAAGTGAACGATTCCATATGTAATGAAGTATCGAGTTATTTCTTATTTATTTTTGGAAAGATATTGTGATGTTATAATTGAGAATTGATTATTACTATTAATGTTTTCAATAATTTCTTCTAAAGAATCAAATACATGGTTTTCAAGCTTCCCTGAAATTTATGGCAGTTCAATTGTTGAATAGTGTCGTCGAAATCGTCGGGTTAGATATTTGAACTGTCAAACTCAACATTTACTAACTGTCGAGATAGACAATTTAACTGTCGACTTCAACATTTGAAAATTGTTGAAATCCTTTATTTCCCCTTCTACTATTATATGGTTTTCCAGGACACGAAGGATCAAGTTATAACAAATATGATAAGTGTTATACTCATAGCTTCAAATAGCACCACTTTTCATATACTCAACCTTAAGTTTTATCTATAAATGCAAATACATTTTCAAGAATGAAAATAGATTGATCCAACGCTTAAAACAACATTTAAATAACCTTGAATAATCATATAAAGACACACTTAACCAAGCTTATTTGTGCATTACTCAGTTCAATCTTGGCTCATTTCACAAACTCAAAAAATTAAACACAAACTCAATTTGCCTAATAATGACCAATAACCATTAGTTACATGAAAGAAAAGTGAAAAAACATAATTATAAGAACTAAATTCGTAAATAATTTACATAAACCATAATGTTAACATTTTAGTAGAACTAGAAAAATGGAGAACAAAAATCGAAAAAATGAGGTATATTGTAACAATCCAGGACAAAATTTGTGAAGAATGAAAAACAAATACTCATAAATTTGAAAAAATCAAAAGAAAAGAGAGCAACAAATACAAGTGTGAAAATGAGAGGATTTTTACTATTTTAGTGTTATATATATATATTAACTAGTCAGGTGAGAACATCTGATATGATGTTTTAAAATTTTATGTACTATTTTTCCATCTAGTCAAATCAGTTTTTAATAAATGACATGTAAGATATTTGAATTATTTAGAAAGGGAAAAATGTCCAAAATTGACAATCTTGCAGAGACTTTAAAAAAGTGTTATTTTCGTAAATGCAAAGCCAAAAATTAACTATTTTAGTAATTTCCACTAATTAATAATAATTTAGCGTTCTTTTTCTTTGTTATCAAACATTTTTTTGCATGTAGTTTCCAATAGCAAGTAAATTTTTCTAGAGTTTCCCATGTTTTGTTTATGACATCTATGATTCCAATTTATTGAAGTTGTGCAAGCAATATTTCACCTGACTAAAAACGTCTATTTAGACATAAAAAGCATTCACTTGGTACTTTGTTTATAAGGTAAAATTGTGTGGAAAAAATTTCCCTCCAATTTGACTACTGCTATGACAACTTGTTCCTTGCTATAAATATTGATTGTTGTCCATTATTGATGCTTGCATTCAAATTGGAGGAAATTTTTCTTTGAACAATTTATCATTCGTGTCATACTTGATGTGCACACATCGCATGGATATTTAGCATCTAAACGGACTTTTTCATCAAATGGAGAAATCGTGCATAAAATTTAGCTCGATAATTTATGTTGCCATAAATACCGGTTACATTCATGTATTGTTGTTGATATTCAAATTGGAGGGAGTTTCTTTTGAACAATTTCCGCCAAGTGAAGATACATATATGCACAATATGAAATTCTTAAAGGTGAATTGACTCCAATAATTAATGAATTGAAGGTTGAAAATTTGATGTAATTAAATGAGTTGATTCAATCAATCATGATGGATTTAGATGAATAATCTCTCTTTTCTAAACGAAACGAGTCATTGTATTGAACTGATGGCCATAGACCGTGAGCCCACCGGTTTTGTGGCCAAATTTCATTGTCTAAGCTGTTAAATTGGAATTTTTAATAGAGAAAAATAAATAAATAATCATCATAAACTTGTGACTACCTGATAGAATGTTTGTGACCCATTTATTAATTAAATAGAATAATGTTACAATAACATATAATTTATGGCCACAATTACATACCAGTCACAAATCACACTGTGTCACAATTACAAAACACGAAATATGAGTCACAATTAAAAATTTAGTTATAAATTACATAAAAAAACTTTTTTATCGATTATTACAACTTATTGTGTTAACTGGTCACAATTTATTTATCGGTTACAGATTATCAAATTAATCGATCATGATTAGCCAATTAACTGATTTCAAATTACTCTTTATCTCCCCACCTTGCCTACCCCACTCCACCACTGTAGGCGCTACCCAAATTGTCATAGACTTAGATGCACAACCCACTTCCAACACCACCTGCAATGCACTATGAAATCCAACATCGTTCCCACCTGTACAACCCACCACCACCAACTCTTCCAATTCACCAACTCCCCAGCCACTATTAGGGGTGGAGCCTTATTATGTCCAGTGCGGGCATTGAATTTTTAGGCCCAACCCAATAAAAAATATATATTTTTAAAAAATATATCAGCAATGGCTCATGATTCAATTTCACCACTACCTACCAGTAGCCCAACCTAGCTCTTACGCAAATCCAATTCTATCAGAGGTGAACTTAATTGGATGTTTTACTAAGGTTAGATAAAAGTTGTTAATTTAATATCATGTATTAGCTTTCAGTTTTGTGAATTGCATTCTACATATAGGTTGTGATTTGTGAATTTAAATTGAAAGTTGTGTTAAGGTTAAGAGTATTCTGCTTGATTTTAGGCATATGTTGATTTGAGCTTCACTTGCTTTTGTTTCCAATTACTTGTTTCTGCTTTCAACTATTTGATAATAACGTCAATGATATCAAAATATGAAAGCTTACAAGGAGCATGTTTAATTATAAACTATGTCATTTTTAATATAATAGCGATTTGTTTTATAGTTTTATTAGTATTAAGTTTATAACCAAAACTCAATGTTCCGCGTAGGTTAAATTATGCCCGCATTGAACAAATTTTCTAGTTTCGCCGCAGGCCACTAGCATCACCTATAATACTCATTGCTACCACAATCACCACCACATCTACATCAAATCCAAAATCAACACTACCGCCACAGCCACCTCCACCTCCATCTCCACCTTTACCTCCGCACTTGTTCGCGAAATTATTTTTTTTCGATTTTAAACTACCGTAAGTGTACAGTTCGTTAACAAGTAATAAAATGGATTCAATGAGTCCGAATATTATCCCACAGAAATTGATTAGTTCAAATTTTATCTAACGTAGCTTTAACCGAAACTGGATTGCCAAAGTGGATGTGAACCTAAGTAAAACCCTAATTTCAAAAAGAAACCCTAATTACGCAAATTTAATGAGTGAATTGAAATTAAGACTCAAAACAATATTTTAACACTCTAGAATAAAACTAAATGCTGAGAACGCACGTTATTATAATCAATAGAAATTAAACATACTAGGATCACGATTTTACATGCAATTATCACTTTAAACCCTAATTTCACAATATGACAACACACTTCAATTGTAACGAATCAATGTTCCTAAGTCTATCCAATACTTTTTCTCTCGAGATGTATCAAACCTATTTCTACATACCACCGGCCTATATTTCTATGACAAGGGTATATGTAAAAATGCATGCGATTTTATGAACACTTAAAGATTCACGTAGGACATAGCGATATATTTCTATCCTTTATCGGACCCTACGATGATTTATATTATGTCAAATCTATTCCAATTCTCTCGAATACAAGAATAAATCACCCAAATTCACACAATTACGAGCCCTTAATTGCGGAAACATTAATTGCATATAAATCATTCAAAAAAAATTTGTCTTAATGTCAAATTGCAAAACTAGGATATTAAAATTCAAATTACATGGTTCATCGATCTCCTAGCACATGAAAATCTAGCCTAGCATGGTTAAAAGAACAAAATGCATCAGGTTTTGAGTAATAAGCATCACCGGATTATAAAAGTTTGAAGAAATCTTGAAATTCTAATAGCCAATCTTCGTTCTTGCACTCCAAATCCTCTTCAAGAAGTGTTTTTCTGCCTCCCAATATGTTCCCCTCATTTCTGGACCTTTTTTTGATATTTATATTGCGTGAATATTAAGTTACTAAAGGAGTTTTAATCGTATAAGGAAAGAAAATTTTTGCATCGAGAAAGCTACCATGCGATCGCATGGTTTTAATCCGTGCGGCCGTATGGTTAATCCATGTTTCATCAAAAATTCCTTGCATTCAGTCGTGCGGCCGCACGAGAGTTCTACCATGCGGCCGCATGGTAGACTCCAATTTCTATTCTCTTAAATTTAGTCCCTTTACTTGAATCTTTCACTTCTAGACCTCCTTTTTTCACTCTTTCCATTCCATCATCCCAAGGCATCATCAATTGGTATTTGGTTCAACCAATTTCTTGATTTGTTCATTGGGTCAACTTTTGGATAATTGCACCTTGGTTCTTGAACTTTCACTTTGTGTCATTTTAGTCCTTTTTCACGTCTTTTCTCATGAATTTCACCATATTTATCGGTGTTCCCTACAATTCACAAATGTAACGAGATTAAGTCATAATTCAATCATTTTGCTCGTAATTAAGTCATTTTTGTGACCTAAATAAGTGTGCAAAAACACACTTAATCACACCACAACCCTACAATACCACTACAACACCACACCTCATCTACAATCATCGACTATTATGTGTAGCCATCCGATGACTGCCTCGAATGCCAACTCTACTTACACAACCCGCCCACAAAAATGAAAAATGTCATCCAAATTTGTGTAGTTGACTAGTCGTCGAACCATCATCAACTAAAGTGCCACCATCAGTAACCTCCATATTTGTAGCTGTCTATAGAGGCGAAGAGGGAGTTTTAGTGCATAAAATGTGTGTGTGTGTGTGTGTGTGAGAGAGAGAGAGAGAGAGAGAGAGAGAGAGAGAGAGAGAGAGAGTTTATGTGTGTGTGAGAGTCTGAGACAGAAGAAAAAGTGGAGTGTAATATAATCGAATTTTCAATAAATAATTTAATTATAACATGTTTTGTGAAATAATAAATTTAAATCTTGATTCTTGAAATTGAAATTTAAAAGCTCCTGTTTTATTATTCAGACAAAAATTGGTTATTTATTTATTGATAAGATAATTTATTTCCTTGTTTTTAGTTTAATAGGATATTTATTTAGATTAATTTTTCTAGAATTTGTCTTTGTATAGAAGAGTAAGTTAATGTTTATACTTTTCTTTCAAAAGCTAGAAAATTACAGTTCATTGTTATTTGATTGTTTATTAACGAAGATTCTCAATTCTTCCAATTATTTAGTGTTCCCAATGAATCAATAAATATTTGATGGTTAAATTCTCGAAGCTCAATTCAATCAACTAGTGTTTCGAGTGTCAATCGTATTTCATATATTTTGCTGCGTCAATTTGGTATTGGGCACACCACTTTCCTAATAGAGATGTTTTGGTGTTCATGAAATCTAGAAAGCAAAAATTATGTGACGCTATGAGTTAATATAACTGCGTCTACAAGTGATAACATTAAATTACTAATAGAGATAGAGGTCTTGTAGCGCTGGATGTATGATTTTCTAACACCGTGGTTTGAACGTTATAGAGGTATAGAGGAGGAGGACTCTAACGATCGTAAAATGTTCAAGAAAATTATATTAAGTAAAAGATATTTTGGATACTAGTACGTATGTCAACAATAAGGATTTCTAGTATTACAATCCGGAAAGTTTCAAAATTGAGTGTACTATTCCACATTGAGAATAAGCGATCAACAACTATGGTTGAAAAATTAGGTGATTTAAAGGTTGTAATAATTACTGGGGGGAGCTTAAGTTGTAAGATTAGAGGACGAATATTTTCATGTTAATATTTAATTTCAATCATGCTAAGAATCAAGAATCACAAAATGATAAATTGATAAATCGAATTCATACCTGTGAAAGCCATTGTTGATATGAATTATAGTTGTAATAGTAGACAAGATCTTCCCCTCTTTGCTCCTCACAAAGTAATAGCTATCAATGAGGCAAGCCAATAAAAACATATGGAGAGGAGGGGGGACCTAGCTTTATATATAGGAAATAATTGAGCCGTCCCATTACGACTAGAATTCTAATTAGGGTTTATTTTCGACTCACATACTTTAAATTACCACATCAAATTAATTACAACCCGTAAGGTGTAAAAGGCCTAATTGATCACTTAATAAATTTGGCCCAAACACAAATATCATTATGAGCCATATATCTAACCCGTAAAATTTTGCAATCGAATATGAAGCCCACATATGAAATTATTAATTATTCCAACATTCTCCCACTTGGACAAACATTTGATTGCCATAACAAAGTTTTAACACCCGGGTTAGACTACATAGGTGGCCACAAAAGTATAGCTCCAATGATGATACCTTACGTAACATGATCCGGTCCAACAAGAATATTAACACCGAACATGGAAGTCATTACACCAATTTAAGAGATGTAAGGCCATTCTACAGCTACAAATGTCAACATCCTTATCGACATGGATCCCCATCCTCCAACCAATGTGGTAGTATGT
>NC_036245.1:4907030-4917621 GCF_002742605.1 Olea europaea var. sylvestris | reverse complement strand
CTCTGTATTGATATGCTCTATTTTCGTTTGCCCTTCTTTGACTTTGTCTCTAACAACCAAATATTTGATGTTAATATGTTTTGATCCACCAGAACTTTTATTATTCTTTGAAAAGAATACTGCTGCACTGTTATCACAGTAAATGGTGATCAGTCTTGAGATGGAATCAACAACTTTCAAGCCAGAGATGAAATTTCTTAACCAAACGGCTTGGACTGTAGCCCCATAACATGCCACAAATTCAGCTTGCATAGTAGAAGATGCCATTAAAGTCTGTTTAACACTTTTCCAAGAAATGGCACCACCAGCTAATGTAAAAATATAACCTGAGGTTGATTTCAAATCATCTTGACATCCAGCAAAATCAGAATCTGAATATCCTACCACCTCAAGATGATTTGTACGCTGGAATGTAAGCATATAACTTTCAGTTTTCTTCAAATATCTCATAACTTTCTTAGTTGCTTTCCAATGCTCTTGTCCTGGATTAGATTGAAATCTGCTAAGGACACTCACTGCGTAGGCTATATCCGGTCTAGTGCAAACTTGAGTATACATCAAGCTTCCCACAGCACTAGCATATGGGATCATCTTCATAGACTCCCTTTCCAACTCATTCCTTGGACATTGAGTTTTGTTAAACTTATCTCCTTTTATGATAGGTACATCACCAGGTGCGCAAGTCTGCATATTAAACCTTTCTAGAACACGTTGTATATAAGCTTTCTGAGAAAGTCACAATAAACCACGATTTCTATCACGATGTATTTCAATACCAAGTATATAGGAAGCTTCTCCAAGATCTTTCATCTCAAAATTAGTAGACAACATTTTCTTTGTCTCATGAAGTAGCCCTAAGTTACTGCTAGCAAGCAGAATGTCATCAAAATAAAATACAAGGAAAATAAAATTTCTCCCACTGGTTTTAAGATAAATGCATTGATCAATAGTATTTTCAACAAAATCAAGAGATGTCACAACCTCATCAAATTTCAAATACCACTGTCGAGATGCTTGCTTGAGACCATATAAGGATTTGTTTAATTTACACACCAAGTTTTCTTTTCCTTTTACAACAAAACCTTCAGGTTGTTTCATATAAACCATTTCAGAAAGATCTCCATTCAAAAATGCTGTCTTAACATCCATTTGATGAAGCTCCAAATTATAGTGTGCTACAAGAGCCATGATAATTCGAAAAGAATCTTTCGACGAAACAGGGGAGAAGGTTTCAACATAATCAATGCCTTCTCGTTGAGTGAAACCTTTTGCAACCAATCTTGCTTTCTTTCGTTCAACATTTTCTTTTGAATCTAATTTACTTTTGAAAATTCACTTGTTATCTACAGCCTTAGCATCTATAGGAAGTTCAACAAGATCCCAAACTTTATTCCTTTCCATGGAATTCATTTCATCTTCCATGGCACCTATCCATTTATCTGCCTCAGGACTTGTCAATGCTTAATTATAAGTTACAGGATCAAAAATATGCCCAATATTAAAATCGCTCTCCAATAAATATGTAACATAATCACTGGGCAATGCAGATCTTTTTTCCCTTTGTGATCTTCTAACTTGTGGCTCAGGAAACGATTCAATCGTTGTTTGAGGAATTGGAGATTCCTCCTCGTTCCTCGGTTCTTCATTAACAACGTCAATTGGTAGGGAACCAACTCTTTCCTGTATGATGGGAACTGGAACAACAACTTGATTAGGTTCAACAAGAATTTCTCTCAACGTGGAACTCCCACTATCTCCAAAATCGTTCTCTAGAAACTTAGCAGTAATGGACTCCACAATTCTAGTGCCGCGATTTGGACAGTAAAACTTATATCCCTTTGATCTATCCGGATACCCAATAAAGTAGCCAGGAGTTGATTTAGGGTCTAATTTCTTTTCAAATGGATTATAAATCCTAACCTCAGCTGGACATCCCCAAATTTTAAAGTGAGCCATACTTGGCTTACGTCCTGTCCATAATTCAAAAGGTGTCTTTGCAATAGCTTTACTTGAAACTCTGTTCGAAATATACATAACTGTTTTCAAGGCTTCACCCCACAAATATTCAGGCAAATTTGTTCTACTCATCATACTTCTAACCATATCTTTTAGAGTTCGATTACGTCTTTCAGAAACACCATTCTGCTCAGGTGTCCCTAGCATGGTGTATTGGGGCACTATTCCACACTCTTGTAAAAATTTTGCAAAATCACCCATATTTTGACCAGACTCGTCATATTTCCCATAGTACTCACCACCTCGGTCAGATCTTACAACTTTGATACTTTTTCCACATTGTTTCTCTACTTCCAGTTTGAAAATTTTGAATTTCTCAAGTGCATGTGATTTGTCGTTAATCAAATAAACATATCCATATCGTGAGAAATCATCAATGAAAGTTATGAAATATTTATTCCCACATATAGTGGAAAGCAAAGGTCCACTGATATCAGTGTAAATTAAGTCCAAAATTCCATTACTCCTAGTCGAACCCTTCCTCGTAGACTTAGTTAACTTTCCTCTTATACAATCTATACATGTGTCAAAATCGGAGAAGTCTAAGGAAGGAAGTATCTCATCTTTTACTAATCTTTCCATTCTATCCATAGAAATATGACCCAATCGCTTATGCCACAACATAGAGGATGATTCACGAATTAAAGCCCTTTTCTTTGATACATTTGTAACACACGAGACATCACCAAAAGAAGTCAAAGATAATTTATATAAACCATCAATTAAAATGCCATTTCCAATCAAACTAGAATCATTAAATAACTTAACCATTCCATTACCAAAATTAAATGTAAAACCACAAGCATCAAGTTTTGGTATAGAAATTAAATTCCGTCTCATTTGCGGTACATAAACTGTATTTTCCAAAACAAGATAAAAATCAGACTCTAAAGTTAACTTCACTACTCCTATGCATTCAACCTTTACTTCGAATCCATTTACAACGCTCAAGCTTACTTCATTCTCACTTGACCTCCGTTTGCTTATGAACCCCTGCAAGGAATTCGCAATATGAATACTAGCTCCTGAGTCTAACCACCAAGAATTCAAAGGTACATCTACTAAAGAAGACTCAAAACAAACTAAGGCCAAGGGAATACCTGAAGAACTCTTATTCTTTTCCAACCAAGTCTTGAACTTAAAACAGTCTTTCTGCCAGTGACCCTTTTTTTTACAGAACTTGCATTGATCATTTTTCTTTATAACTGCTTTGGGACCACTAAGATTTTTATTCTGCTGACTTCGGTGGGACTTATTACCCTTACGAAACTTAGGTTTATGATTATGAGAAGGCCCCTTATTCTGTGATGGCTGAAAAGCTAATTGCATAGTTTCAACAGTTTCACGGCGCATCCTATACTCTTCTTGGGCACACACTGCTATAAGGTCATTCAAATTCCACTTATCCTGCTGAGCATTGTAAGCAACCTTAAGCTGATTAAACTTGTTAGGTAGGCTATTCAAAACATGATAGACCAAGAAAGGCTCCGCAATGGGAATGTCAAGAGCCTTTAGCTTAGATGATATGTTTATCATTTTCATGACATGTTCCCTAACACCACTTGTACCGTCATATTTCATGCTCATGAATTTATCCATAAGATCCCCAGTTTCGACTTTATCAGACTCAATAAATTTTTCTTCAATGACATCCATAAAACTTTTGGTATTTTCATTATCAGGGATGGCACCTAGAATGGAATCAGATATCGATCGCTTAATGATTTTCAAACAGAGTTTGTTAGCCCTTTCCCACTTTTCATGCTCGGCTACATATTCTACGGTACTCTTATCTGTGGGTTTTTCAAGCCTTTTCTCCATTGCAAAATCCAAGCCCAAAAGACCAAGTGTTATTTCTACGTCTCGTTTCCATCTCACATAGTTATTTCCAGTCAAAGTTTCAATAGCAGACAATTGATTCGAAAGAAATGAGGCATTATAAACTGTGGAAACATAAAATATCACTCTTAATATCATCCAAACTTAATGCATGCAATCAAATGGATGATGAAATATCCAACTAATTAATATGGGCTATTAATTAGATAATCCATAATTTAAATTGAGACATAAATTTTATTACGGTAAGAGCCTAGATGCATCATCATAAAGTCACATTTGGGTCGACAATACATGTTATAAGATATTCTTAAAACACATCATGTAGCTAGTTAACAAAATTACACTGATTTTCGAAATACCAACACCTTTGGGCAGAATGAAATTTCTAAACCAAAATAAGCTCATTAACTTTCTCATGCCATTTTCCAAAAATATTACATATAATAACACCTTTGGGCAAGATATTATATGCAATAAATCAAAAGTTGTTGGGCAAAAATATATGTATTTTTATTGTAGAGAAAATCGAATAAATAAAAATGAGTGTGCCACTTTGGCAGCTACCACCCATTTTTATTTCAAAATGTTTCTCTCTTAGTGGGAAAATAAGAATCATCTCAATGCCCATGAAAAATTTAATCACAGAAGTTATATAACAAATCATGATTATTAATTGATGAAAGACAAAAAATCCATACGTAATTAATATTAAGAGACGAAATTGGCAACAAAATTTCAAAATGAAATTTAATGCATAAATAATGGCAATATTTAAGTACATATACAATTTAATAAAAATATAAAAGTCGTCAATCAAATTATTATTATTATCTAATATATTTTAATCGGGTCATCAATTAAAGTTTTAATTTGGTCAAAAATAAAATTTAGGGTCAAAAGTTTAGAAGTTCGAATTTAAGAGCCCCTAATTGAAAATTACATTTTAATACAAAACACAAATTAAAATCAGGTCCTTCACATTTTAAATTGCATGGCAGGTCCTTATTTAAGTAATTACAATATGACCCCCAATTGATAATTGCAAACAGGGGTTTGAAAATTGGTTATTTACGACAGAAGCCCCTGCCTACATCTCTGCCAAAAACGACAGAAACAGAATTTTTTTTTTGTTTTGTTTTCGCGGCGCCGGGCTGCTGCCGGCGTTGTTGCCGCAAAACGCAGCGGCAGCCGGCGGCCTTCCCACAATTTTTATTTATTTAACATTAAAACAATTATTTGGGCAATCAAGATCCAACATATATATACACACAGAAGAATGACAGAGGAGAATTATATATAAAGCACACGCACAGGCGATAGTAGGAAAAAGGGAAAGATTGCAGCCACTTTGGGGAGAGAGGAAATTATTACACAACTATAGAGAAGGCTGCCTGGAGGGATTAAACATATATTAATTCCAAAACGTGAATTGGCGGTGGAAATCAGAATTGAAAACTCGATCCTAAAACCCTGAATTTGGTGGCTGGTTATAATTAAAAGGTTATTAATTCCAACAGGTTGGAAAACTTAATGGTTGGCAGCATGGAATCGAAAACTTATCTCAAACAAAAAAAAATGTATTGGTGGGTTGGAAATCAGAATAAAAAACTTTAATAATCTCATGGCCTTGAATCTGCGGCTGCAGGAATTAGAAATCGAGAAAAGACATATATTATTTGACGAAGGATTCTGATCTTAACATGTAAGCTCTGATACCAATTGTTAACATTTAATTTCAATCATGCTAAGAATCAAGAATCACAAAATGATAAATTGATAAATCGAATTCATACCTGTGGAAGCCATTATTGATATGAATTATAGTTGTAATAGTAGACAAGATCTTCCCCTCCTTGCTCCTCACAAAGTAATAGCTATCAATGAGGCAAGAGCCCCCAGGGCACATCTCCAAGTGGTAAAAGGGGAGGGTGGAGAAATTCAGCTTTGCTTGAGGCTGCTGCGTCAAGGGTTCGAATCCTGAAATATGGATTTGGCTCTTGGGTAAGTGCAAGTGTACAAGCAGCCTTCCACCTTGTACCCTTGGAGGCATAACCTGCGATTTACCTCCCTCACGATGCTCTAGGGCAGGGGTGGTGGGGGACCCTTAAGGTTAGGGTTTAACCTTTTTTATCAATGAGGCAAGCCAATAAAAATATATGGAGAGGAGGGGGGGACCTCGCCTTTATATATAGGAAATAATTGAGCCGTCCCATTACGACTAGAATTCTAATTAGGGTTTATTTCCGGCTCACATACTTTAAATTACCACATCAAATTAATTACAACCCGTAAGGTGTAAAAGGCCTAATTGATCACTTAATAAATTTGGCCAAAACACAAATATCATTATGAGCCATATATCTAACCCGTAAAATTTTGCAATCGAATGTGAAGCCCACATATGAAATTATTAATTATTCCAACATTTCGATCTAGAGAGAATGATGCAATTGGATATGGATCCAAACAGGTGTTAAAATTGGTCCTAGCTACCTGTTTTTTACCTCACCAGTCATCACCACTTCAATTTGCAATTTAAAGTCTATAATTTATAATTAGTTATGTAATCAAATAAGGTTTAATGCAAGTTAACGTTGTAATATGTATCATAAACTGGAGAAGAATGTTTTATAAGACTGTCTGAAGATTTGTGTCTCTTCTCTACGCTGTATCCACAGCCTTTTATGAATAGAAGAGAATACTGGATCCTTTAGCATCTTCGTCTTTTGAATAACTTTCTTTACTGGCAGAAGGGAGATTAAATATTAGACGATAATGATTCAAATTTCAATGCAAAAATTGGATGTTTATAATGTGCTGCCAATGTGAATTGCTTCCATATATTAACTACAGTAGTTGTTTACTTGCTTTACCTTTATCTTGACGTTAGATACCAAATATGACATGATCCGTCCCGAATTACATTAATGGACTAGACATGTATCGTGTGCCGATGGTAGATACCAGCTAAGTGCCGGACCCACCATCAAGGCGACCTTGACTTGTTTGACTGTAATGAATTTTTTTTTTTAAAAGTTGACAGAGTTTCTTCTGAAATATAAACTAAAACCGCCTGAACAAAATTCAATTTTATCAAATTAGTACATATAATATAAAACAAAGTACACATGTCCTCAGAATACCAACTATTCAAAATAAAGTGTACAAAAATGAAATTTACACTTTTGAACAAGTCAAAAGACTCTAAAAACCCAACATAATCATAAGATTCCGATTATTCAATGAGCCCATGATATGGATACATTTTTCTGACAAAAATGCATGTATTCCAAAATTATGAACTGTCTAAACTGACAAAACATCTAATGACAATGTGTGGCTCAACTCAGTAGATCAATAGGCTCCAATGTTGCTCAACTCAACTACTATTTGATAAGAAAAATGGTAATAAAATATATAAGTTCGTAGCTCAGTGAGTAGAAATTTGCAAATAACGTAAGTTCTGAAAATTCTTACCCTATTAAAACTTTGAGAAATTCTGAAATTTAGTAACACTTTTCAAACTGTAACATAATTGCATCATAAAAATCTTTGTCCTTTATTTTAAATAAGTAGATGTAAAGTCTAATGAATATAAATAATATGATATCTATGAAAATCTATAAAATATTATTGTTGTCCAATACTATAAGCTGAGATCTTTATTTTGAGAGCTGAATAAACTAATTCTATAATTTGAAATCTGATAAGCTGTAGAAATACTGAAAAATTACACCAAAAAGGTACGCCGAATAATCTTACTTATGTATTGATTAGTACCTATATACATGGCAAAGCTATTTAGTGTTGTAATTCTGGTTATACGTGCGTAGAGCTATCTGAAGCCTATAGTATGGTCATATACTATGAAAACATGTTCACAATAGTGCAGAACGAATAAAATTACCATAATTGATTATACACCATGGAAACACATTCACACCAATGCAGAGTAGGTAAAATAACGATATGGAATCATACACTGTAGAAACATATTTACGGAAAATGCAGATTAGGGTAAAATCACTTGAGTACTTTTTTGGTTGTTTAAAAAAAAAAAAAACCTTTAGATAAACTGAAATATTTAATACTCATATAACATTTTTAAAAAATAATTTAATTGAACTGAATTTAACTAAAAAAAACTTATTATAAAATCCGTTTTATTCTGAAAATCATATTGTCAAATCAGTTATATAAAATAATTAACTTTTGGATCTAATATAAATATAATAAATATTTATTTATGAAAAATAAGATTTTCCACTTACTCAAGACACGCTACTGGCTAAGATGGTCGATAAGCTTTTTCAATCTTTTCGTCACCACTTGAAATAGTCTACAAAATAACCAATTTGGCCACTTTGAAAACAATAACCTCTTATCTGTAATGATATAACACCTAAACTAAATTTCTCGATTCTTGAATAAATTTTTCAAATTTAATTGGGGCTAATTCCACTTTTTAGTCCCCTTACTAATAACTATTTCATCAAAATAACATTCATCCCAAACATAAAAATAATTGCACAATTCAATCTAGTGAAAAACTAACACAAACCACTTAACCAACATAACTTTCATTTTGTTCCATGAACTCATGCTTTCATTTGAATATTTCATCACCACAATCATTTCCACTAACAATACTTAATCAAGAATCCCAAATAAAAAAATCTAAGATTTACCAAAAAAGTGTATTTCTTATCTTAATGTAAATGGAAATTAAAGAATTGAGAAACTAGAGCTTCAATTTGTACTCATATCTCTTAAATCTAAAATTTACACTAACAAAACAAAACCCAAAAAATTAGGCATAAATTATACTATATCTCTAAGAGAAATTAGAGAAATTGAAGAGTGAAGTTTGAATAGCAAAACCTAACTCTTTCCTTCTTCCTTCTTTTTCTCTTTTCTTTCTCTCTTCCTTCCTTTCTTTCTCAATTTTTCCTTCCTAGCTCCTGCCCCTTTCTCTACTCTGTGTGCTAGGGCTGCACAAAAAAATCGTGAAACCTCAAATCGAACCGAAATCGTTGAGTTAAAACCGTTGATTCGAGTCCACGTGGACTCATGGTTTCTTTTCCCTCAATACGAACCAAACCGTTTCAAAATAGTTTGGTTTAGGTTTTGGTTTTCAAAAACCGCACAAAACCAAACCGAATCGCTTTTAAATTTTTTAATTAAAAATAATTTTTATTAACTTAAAAATTTTACAGTTTTCATTTTCCAAAAAAAAATTATCAATTCAGTAATACAAATTATAACCAGCCTATTGAAATAATCATAAAAAGTAAATTAGGTTCATCATTATTGACGTATAATTTAATAGGTTCACAATACATGTCCTCACCCGATATCTAAACTAAACTAAAATTATCCCGAAATTATATGAAATGAAGAAAATATATATATATTTTCAACAATCCAAATTATAATTCAACAAAACTATGTCAACAAGTCACGTTCAAAATTTCAGAAATCCTAACATAAACTCTCATTTCCTTAACATTTGACATTTGTTTGTCACTGTTGAACGAATCACCAGTCGCCTTTGCTTGTTAGTCTACTAATCTCTATCTGAATCACCTCTTTTTCTCTTCTCTTTCGATAAGTCTTAAATTTTTATTCAAGTTATTTTTCCATTGTTCTTTCTTTTATTTGTTTTTTTAACTTATTATACACTTGTGAGTTGTAGTTTGAACAGAAAAATAATTGTTTGTGTGGTTAGAAGATAATGAACTTGTTTATGATTTGAAAAGAATGAAGGATGGAGCGCACTAATTGTGTGAAAATGTTAAAATTTCCTAACTAGTACTATTACATTATACTTTCATAAAAGTAGTTAGAGGATAAAATTCGTCAATTCCCAAAAAGTTGAACTCTATCTATCTTTATAGATCTAAACATATCATATTCAATCCTTATTTAACATCTCAATTAGCAAAACGAAATGAGTTTTAGCCAAACTATAATAACAGAATGTAACTCTACATTTATTAACCGCTATATGATAGTATGAATGTCAAACAAGAAAAGGTAAATAAAAATGAAGAAATATGTATTTGTTCTATTAACATCTTTTAACAACCAACTTTGATAATAATTTATTAATGGGTTTCATGGTAGATATGAATGTAATTTAACATTTAACATTATTAGTTTTCGTTTAAACTTTTATTTAACTTATGTTAAATACATTACTATAATGTTGAAAGGTAAATCGCGGATTAAAATCGAACCAAACTGTAAATTATGGTTTGGTTTGGTTCAAAAAATAAAATGGTTTGGTTTGAAAAAATTTCAAATCGCATAAAATGGTTTGAGTTAAAAATATAGCACAAATTGTCCAAACCGAACCGTGGTCACCCCTACTGTGTGTGTGGAATTCCAAATGAAAATGGGTTTATTTGGAATATAATAAGTGGCACTAACTCTAAATTGTAAAGGAAGTCCCTCATCTTCCATATAATACAAAATTATATCCTAAACTTTCAAAAATATATAAGTAGATCCCAAATTAAATTTTAATCCATGTTAAACCCTTAAGTATTTTCAATTGTACCCCAATAAAATAATTTATTTCATTTAATCCCTATTTGACAATGATTTTGACAATTCAACTATTGATTTTTGACTAAAATTGAATTGTCAACAAAATATGATTCATTTATTACGTCAAAAGTGGCATTAAAAGTTGTCCAATGCAATTAAACTTGATTATATTTAAGCATGA
>NC_036245.1:4899502-4901173 GCF_002742605.1 Olea europaea var. sylvestris | reverse complement strand
ATATCTAAACTATTATTTTCATTTTCAAAATACCTAGTCTACTTCTATCGGATTCCTGAAGCTCCCTATTTTTAATTTTGTCTAGGGATCCCTGAGAGAGCCCTAGAATATAAAGGAAGCTGGGTTTGGTCTAAAGAAATCCATAAGCGATAATAATACTCTATCGAATGACCCATATCATTAATTGTTTCTCCTTTCTTTGGAAGTTTAGATTTGTATCTATATAAATTGCAAATACTGGTGAATCTTGAAACTGTGTATTGATACTTACACCTACTTTATATTGTACAGTAGGAATTTTGCATGCATATTAACTTAAAAATACATGTTTTGAATTCATATTTTCTATTGCGTATAAACATAATTGAGTATATTCATTTGTTGTATAACTTCTCTCTTTTCTTTTATTATAAGTTTTCGATATAACTATATGATCTTTGTGATCTCTCTCTATTTCTTATTTGTAAATTCTTGAGTATTGTTACTACACTTGTGCACACAATAACCACTAAAGTTGATGTTTAGATATGAGATGGCAAATGAGGCTTTAGTCTCTAACGCCAGAAGATGAAAGCACTTATGTTACAATTAAAGTGTGCCAAAGCTATAGATGAATCTTGTTCAGAAAATACCCCTATTGATAGGTAAACTGAACATAATGAATTGGCATGGAGTACAATATTCCTCCATCTATCCAATTCTATAATCAGAAAGGTAGGGAAAACTAAAACTATGACTGAGTTATGGGATGCCTTAGAAAAATAGCATCTCACTAAAACCGTACGAAATAAGTATTTCCGTTGGAAACAATTCTTTAGTCATAAGTTTGACCCTAGTGCTGGCTTAGCAGAGAACATGAATAAGTTCAATAAGATCACACAAGATCTTATAAACTGTGGCGCAAGGATCTTAAGTGATCAGCAGAAAGTAGTTGGTCTACTTAATGCCCTTGGTGACAAGTATGAGGACACAAGGAATGCCTTAAAAATATGGTATGAATGTAATTCATAGTTCTTTAAAGAACAAAAAGCTGGAGTTAAGACCAGAACATAGAGAAGCCCTTCATGCTGGGACTCTCTATCTAATCCAAGCCTCAATCTAAGGGGGTTAGCAATTATAGTCGGGTCAATCACAATAAGAGTTTCACTGAGAAGAAATGAGGAAGTAATAAAGGAAAGGGCAAGAAAACCTAGAAGGGAAAATGATAAAAATAGAAAGTGTTATTATTGTGATAAAAACAAGTCATCTTATGAAAGACTATTTTTAAAAAGCTAATGATCAAAGGAATTAGTCTAGCCAAGGTAATGGCTCTTCTGCCATTGCTGCTTTCTATAAAGAAGCAAGAGCCAACATTGGTGTTTCTTATGTGTCCTCTCATGAAAGGACGGATTACACTGGGTTTTTGACTCAGGGTGTTCATTTCATATGGGTCCCAATCTCAAATTTTTCTCTGATTTTTTGAACAAAATGGTAGTCTTGTAAAATTAGGAAATAATGAATCCTGTGGAGTGAAAGGCATTGGGGACATTGTTTTAAAACTGGAAATGATTGGTGATACTTCTGAAATATACCAGATATGTTCATGCCTTAAAAAGAAACATTATTTCCTTATGGGTTTTATATGATGAAAATTATCAAATTGAAATCAGAAATGGTCTTACAAAAAAAAAA
>NC_036245.1:4898564-4899402 GCF_002742605.1 Olea europaea var. sylvestris | reverse complement strand
TTTTTTTTTTTTTTTACCAAATAATGGAGCAGGTAGCATCTGTTAACCCCTCTCTCTAACTTCACTTTAAATTTCAGAAGATATATTATTCTTTATTTTTTTAGATATATTTCGTGATACAAACCAATTAATAATATAAATAAAGAAAACAGCTCTGAAAAATTCATCTGGATCAAATAGAAAAATATTTGACTCCTCTCACCGGGTTAGCATGATATGAATTCACAATATTTTCATCAAGAAGTGTCAACAAAGATCTATTAAACTCATTCTGCTCAACCATTTCCAATAGCTACATTGCATACATACCAGCGTCGAGTGACCAAATGAAAATCAGGAAACATAATACTATGATGTAACGAGCTAAGAAAAGTATCATACAATAGTCTTGACATTATCTGATGTCAAAATTTTCGTTAAGTTCTTCCTCGCGCTTACGAGTTCATCTTGCATTTTATCATAGGCTTCTGCAGAGAATGACATAGATAGGTTGGGGTCTTATAGAGTACAAATTGTAATAGAAATGTTTTGGCTGAAAAGTTTAGGGTGTTTGACAAAACCTATTCCTTTGCTGCAGAGCCTTTTGGAGTGCTTCCAGTTCTGTCAATCTGTCTTCCATTTCCTACAAACAAAATCATTGTAGATGCTTGCTTCTTCTCATTCATCTCACAAAAACCAAATCAAAAAATTATAAAGACAAACCTGAGTCTTTAATACGGCAAACCTTAGTTTCCCTAGTTCACCTTTCAGGTGCGAGAAAAATTCCTCATTCAATCTGCATAGTTCTTTTGTAATGATGTTATAGAATGATATCCATCCCTCATTATGTACAAAAACA
>NC_036245.1:4896819-4898464 GCF_002742605.1 Olea europaea var. sylvestris | reverse complement strand
GGGGGGGGGGGAAAAAAAAAAAAAAAAAAAAAAAAAAAAAAAAACCACCCTAACACGACACATTTATGCTGAAGGATATATGACGGTGTATTATTTTAATCGACATCATCAACTAGCATTTTCTTCTATTAAACAAAATATTTGTCTGTACAAATATATGTTGTCATTGCTTATGCACATAAACAATTTAAAATGTAAGGTTAAGTCTTTTGTGAAAAATCTTTTATTGGCAATATTATTCCGCGTAGTTGTACATGCGCAGAACTAGCACCTGCAGTTAATTGATATCCGGGATGATTGTAAATATATTGAATAGACTGCAAACTAGTTTTAACGAAGAAAGATAGCAGACCAAAATGAATTGAATAGAAATGTCTCATTACAAGTTATATTGAACATAAATTTGCTCAAACTAAGTTTAACAAACAATTACGTAGTTCCTGCTGTATCTGTTCAAGTTTTTTTCAAATGTTAACGGAAAGTTATAATGAGCATGAGCTCCAAGCTGTTGGAACTTCATTTTAACCAGGAATAAGTGAAATCTGCTGAATTTTTCCTCCAATTCCAAGGGAACACCTTTATTCTGGGAAGATTATATAATTAAAGCTTTTGAAAAAAATAAAATAAAAGGATTAACAAAAAGGAAGTTACTATTGTTTAATCGTGCAAACTAAGTGCTGCTCTTGTGCTAGTGATGTGCATTGACAAAAGAATTTATATTAAAGAGCTTATGACATTTTTTATTTGAATTCACGCCATTTAGCAAAATTATCTTATATTGAACAAAGGAATTGTTGGCATAAATATTTTACAAAATAAAAGAATATTTGGCACACTCATACATTCCTCGAAAATTCAGAATTTCATAAGCTTACTGACACAGTGGTGGATGAGTAAACCAACAGATCACATCCATCTATTTATTTAAACTGGAGATGCATAAATATTTAGATGTGGGAAGGGAAAGGTTGATCATGTTAGTTGTATTTAAAAGTTAGAGAAGTGTTGATTATCAACACGATTAAAAGTAGAATCCTTCTAAAAATTGGCAATGCTTCCAAATGAAATATGACAAAATATGTAGTCGAACCTAGTATAGCCACAACTAAACGAGGATATACTTAATCTGAACAAATTTTTTTGATAAATGCCAAATAATTAGTAACGGTGAATTCTTCTTAATCTTAGAACTATTGCTAAACAGTAACACATCAAAGAGTTGTTGATTTAGTTTTTGGAGGCTATCAAAGGCTTCTAGGTCATTGGGTATTGTCCACTAAAAGAATTTGTACATCATCAATGATTCTAAAGCTTAAATATAAAAATATGTACAGGCAAATGGTGCTTTAGGGAAACAAGTAATGTGGATTTATTTGATGTAATTGTTTAAGAAACAAGTAAATGTTTCTCCAATTCTAACATCTAAAAAGAGTGGAGACAAAATACAAAAGAGCATCACTTTTAAAAATTATGTTAACAAGCTTGGTTTACATAAAAATTCCAATATACCGTTACCCTCACCCTTCCCACATTGGGACCTTTTCACCCCTTTGAGCTTCATCTTCCCACAATTTTACTTACTTAGTTGAGCCTATTACCCCTTTTCTCTTTTCTTTTCTTTTATTTTATTTTATTTTATTTATTT
>NC_036245.1:4893507-4896719 GCF_002742605.1 Olea europaea var. sylvestris | reverse complement strand
CCACCGCAAACCTGCTTCAGCCCTTCGTTTTCAACCACATAATTGATGTTCCCAGTTCCCTAAGCTAGAAAAAAAATCATAGAATAAGAACATAAAATATTAATTTCTTCAACTACCAACCTAATTTACCAGTTGAATCATTCCATCTTCTTTTTATTCTAGCCAAACGGTGTCTAGTTAGGTTTTCTCACCAAGAGTGTACTTATTGTTATACATCCAGACTTGGAGAACATTTCTTTTAATACCAACTTCATTGCAAAATTGCTGCACCAATTCCTCATCCTGTTTTTTAATCTACCGCGCCTAACGTTCAGACCAAATTCAGAATCTTATCTTTCTCCTCTTGTGTAAACTTGGTCCAGAACCATTTCTTCTCTGCGCAGGTTAGATATCTTATATAGTAAATATAATATGTGAAAGAAATAACTAATTGAGATGAAGTGCCTAATTGGAAAGTGTAGAATTTATGTGGGAGCTCGGGTACGGGTCACATCTTATGCAAAAATTAAAAAGGTTTTGATTCGGCTTCCTTGATTAAAATAATATTTTTTTATTTGAATTAATTTTTGAAATTATTTAATGGGTCAAACTAGCCAGTATAATATGACAGTTTTTCAACAACCCATCAAAATTGCAAATAATTATGGATACGGTGGAGGCAGTTATATTTATTCTGCTCATATAAACACACATTTAGTTTTGGAAAAGAGACATGAAAAAAAAATTATCATTTTTATATTCTACAATTTTTCATACTCAAGTTTTACAATTATATCTATTTTTTAGAGTACACTTGAGAGTTCTGAAACTATTTATAATTGTTGCACGATTTATATGTTTGATTGTTGTATTTGGAAGTGATTGTCCACATAGGTCGCAGTAGTTAACGGTGGACAATTTCACTTCAGTGCATCATGCTATCACGAAACTCGATCAATCGATAAGTTCTACTTTCTACATTCTACAATTTTGTTTTATGTTTATAATTAGTTGTCATGTTTTCAATAGATACATCTGTTCCTAGTATTCTGAGAAACCTAAATTATTTGATGGAAAAAATTTTAAGAGAAGGCAAATAAAGTTATGATTTATTTAACAACTATTAAAGTGATTGATGCTTTTAAATCTGATAAACCTATTGTTGCAATTCCTGATGAGCCTACTGCTAAGAAAATAGAAGATTTAGCTAGTTGGGAACATTAAGATTATATGTGCAAAAACTATATTTTGAATTGCTTGATGTTGAATTTATATGATATTTACTGGTCGTGTAAATTTGCTAAGATATTATGGAATTTCTTAGAAAAGGAGTATGTCACCGAAGATGTTGGAACTAAAAAAATTGTTGTTGGAAAATTTCTTGAATTTAAGATAGATGTTATTAGAACTGTTGTTAGTCAAGTTGAAGAATTACAGATTATAATTCATGAAATTATTGTAGAAGGATATAAAATATGTGAGAGTTTTCAAGTGTCTGCCATTATTGAAAATTTAGCACCTACTTGGAAAGAGTATAAAAACAGTTTAAAGCATAAAAGAAAAGAAATATTTTTAGAGGATCTGATTATCAAGAGTAGAATTGAAGAAGACAATAGAATGACAGAACGTAGCGAGAGACCAGATTTGGGTACCAAGGCTAATTTTATTGAAGAAAGTTTCCCAGTAGCAAGAAATTTGCTAGAAATTTTATCAAAATAAGGGAAAACAATTTTGTTGGAAATGACAATGGTCTAAACCCCATTTCAAAATAAAATTGTTGGTTATTGTTTTAATTATGGTAAACCAAATCACTTTACAAAGGACTGCAAAAATAGGAAAGAAAAAGCTTTGAAGAATCAGGCATATGTAGCAGAGGATGGGAATTTCTTTGTAATGCTGACTGAAGTTAATCTAGTAAGTAACATGGCAAACTTGTGGATAGATTGTGGAGCTATCAATCATATTCGTTGCAATAGAGGGTGCATTTTCTTCATTCACTATGGTTACTGATGGAGAATGTCTATTCATGGGGAACGATTCTTCCTCCAAGATCGAGGGAAAAGGAACCGTAACGCTTATATTTAATTCTGGAAATGTCCTTAGTTTGAAGGGGGTCCTTTGCGTACCTGATATTAGAAAATATCTAATGTTTGGATTTATTTTAGTCAAAAAGGGATTTAAAATTGTATTTGAAAGTGGACAAGTTGTACTATTTAAGATCAGTTCATTTGTTAAGAAAGGGTATGTTTATAAGATTATGTTTAAACTCAATATTTGTGTGTCTAATAATAAAGCATCTACTTCTTCTGTTTATTTACTGGATTCTTATGATTTGTGACATGTTAGACCTGGATAACTTAATACAGCTTCTATTAAAAAATTAATGAGTTTGGAAAACATTCGCAAGATTGATAATTTTCCAAATACAAAATGTGAAACTTGTGTTGAATTTAAGTATGCTAGAAAACCATTTCCTCATGTTGATATAACTACTTCAATTTTAAACTTAATACATTCTGATTTATGTGATTTAAAAGAGTTTCTATCCCTTTTTTGGCATAAAAAGACAGATATTCATTTTAAGAAATCTATTAGTCGTGGAAATAAGTATTTTCTAACTTTCATTGACGATTATTCTCGATATTATTACATTTATCTTCTTAAGAGTAAGGATGAAAGTTATTCAAAATTTATTTCATATAAAACTGAAGTATAAAATTAGCTAGACTAAACTATTAAAATTTTAAGAACGAATAGGGGAGAAGAATATACTAGTTATTTTGACAAATCCCGTGTTAATAATGGTATTATTCATGAGACCACTCTACCTAATTCTCCCCAATCTAATGAAGTAGTTGAAAGGAAAATTAGAATTCTTAGGAATACGGTAATTTTAATGTTAAACTCTTCTGGATTACCTTTTAGCACATGGGGAAGCCCTTCTTACTACATGTTATATTCTTAACAGAATTTTCAGTAAGAAAAATAATAAGTCCTCTTATAAAATTCTAAAGGTAGAACACCTTTATATAAATATTTTAAAAGTATGGGGTGTTTAGCTGAGGCTTGTATTTCAGTACCTAAAAGACTAAATTTGGTCTGAAAACTATTGATTGTATTTTTATTGGCTATGCACTTCACACAAATGCCTAAAGATTTTTCATTATTGATTCTAAAAATAATTTGATTAATAATAACACAATTTTTAAAACTAGAGATGCCGATTTTTTTTT
>NC_036245.1:4887700-4892831 GCF_002742605.1 Olea europaea var. sylvestris | reverse complement strand
TTGACAACAATGCAAGTGTCAGACAACGTGTCGAAAATCAGTGTACAAATAGCAAAGTCCAATTGGTAAGGACCTTGCCAAATGTTCACTATGGTGTACACTTTAGTTTACACTTTGTCACGTGACATTACCATATTGGACTATTTAAATTTCAAACAGCTTTCCCATCCAATTGACACTTGACAACAATGCAAGTGTCAAACAACATATCAAAAATCAATGTATAAATAGCAAAGATCAATCGGTAAGAACCTTGCGACATATACACTATGGTGAACACTTTATTTTACTCGTTGTCACATGTCATTACCCTGTTCGATAGTTTAAATTTGAAATAGCTTTCTCATCCAATCGACACTTGACAACAATACAAGTGTGAAACAACGTGTCAAAAATTAGTGTACAAATAGCAAAGTTCGATCGGTAAGAATCTTGCTAAATGTACACGGTGGCATACAATTTAGGTTACACTTTACCACGTGACATTACTCTATTGAACAGTTTAAATTTCAAACAGTTTTTCCATCCAATTGACACTTGACAACAATGCAAGTGTCAGACAAAGTGTCGAAAATCAGTGTACAAGTAGCAAAGTTCAATAGGTAAGGACCTTGCCACATGTACGCTATGGTGTACACTTTAGTTTACACTTTGCCTCGTGACATTACCCTATTGGACACTTTAAAATTTCAAATAGTTTTCCCATCCAATTGACAGTTGACAACAATGCAAGTGTCAGACAACGTGACAAAAATCAGTGTACAAATAGCAAAGTTCAACAGGTAAGGACATTGCCACATATACACGAAGGTGTACACTTTAGTTTACACTTTGCCATGTGACATTACCCTGTTGAACAACTTAAATTTCAAACAGTTTTCCCACCCAAGTGACACTTGACAACAATGCAAGTGTCAAACAACGTGTACACCTCAAAAATCAGTGTACAAATAGCGAAGTTCAATCGGTAAGAACCATGTTACATGAATCAAACTATTTTCCCAGGTCATTGACACTTGACAACAATGCAAGTGTCAAACAATGTGCTGAAAATCAGTGTACAAATAGCAAAGTTCAATCGGTGAGGACCTCACTATATGTACACCATGGTGTACTCATTAGTTCACACTTTGCCATGTGACATTACACTGCTGGACAGTTTAAATTTCAAAAAACTTTCCCATCCAACTAACACCTGAAAACAATGTAAGTGTTAAACAACGTGTCAAAAATTAGTGTACAAATAGCAAAGATCAATCGGTAAGAACCTTGCTACATGCACACTATGGTGTACACTTTAGTTTACACTTTGCGATGTGACATTACTTTATTGGATAGTTTAAATTTCAAACAACTTTCCCATCCAATTGACACTTGACAACAATGCAAGTGTCAAACAACGTGCCATGAATCAAGGTACAAATAGCAAAGTTCAACAGGTAAGGACCTTACCACACGTACACTATGGTGTACACTTTAATTTACACTTTGCCACATGACATTACGCTGTTGGACAGTTTAAATTTCAAATAATTTCCCACCCAATTGACACTTGACAACAATGCAAGTGTTAAACAACATGTCAAAAATTAATGTACAAATAGCAAAGATCAATCGGTAAGAACCTTGCGACCTATACACTATGGTGAACACTTTAGTTTACTCTTTGTCAAATGCCGTTACCCTGTTGGATAGTTTAAATTTCCAACAATTTTTCCATCCAATTGATACTTGACAACAATGCAAGTGTTAAACAATGTGTCAACATTCAGTGTACAAATAGCAAAGATCAATCGAGAAGAACCTTGTGACATGTACACTATGGTGTACACTTTAGTTTACACTTTGCCACGGGTCATTACCTTGTTGGACAGTTTAAATTTCAAATAGTTTTCCCATCCAATTGACACTAGACAACAATACAAGTGTGAAACAACGTATTTAAAATCAGTGTACAAATATCAAAGATCAATCGATNGTCAAATAGCTATTTCAAAAGCTTAAAATTCATCCTAAAATGGAAAATCTAAACATATTCACAGGAGGCACAATACTGTGCGTCAGCAGCTTAAGGATGGGTTATAGCTACTGACTATGTAAAGTGAAGCGATAAATTGCTGACACTTAACTAGAGAGCTAATTCTAAAAACATCAAGGGAATGGGGCTAAAGCCTATTATAAATTAGATCACTTACAGCGGAAACCCAACCTTACAATTGGAGATCATATGGACAAGGTTCAAAGGGACAACAATGTTATTGGAGTGATTTGTAGGGCACTACATTGAATTTATTCCAAACCCTTCCTATAATGCGTAGTACCAACTGTTTTGATTAGAGGAAGAGCTAATATTTCTAATGCTTACTACAGCTCATATTCAGTGAGGTGTTTAGATACAATGCACCCTTGATAGAAATACCTATTTTGAGTCTAGAATAGGGGTCGATTTCTATGAGAATTGAGGCTAATTTCTCTAGAGCCATCTAAGAAATTGGGAAAGTTCATAGTTGAAATAAACACAACCGTGAGAACTCAATGATTGTTTTAGAAGTCTTGTGTGGGTTCTATTGTCTCAGTTTGCAGCTATAATTTTAGAGTTCAAAATATAGTTCACTCTACAGTTAGCAAACTCGATAGAATATATAAAGCCAAGGTTCAAGTTGATAGACACCAAAACCTACGTGATTTCTACCGTAATCCAGATTAATATTTATATTGGAAAAATCTACATGTACATAATTATTGCTCATAATGTTGTCCATAATGTGATATGGCAATCATCCAGTTGTTGATGTGAAATTGTGAAATTTGAATTAAAGGTTGGATTCAGTGCCACATGTAATTATGGACACCATTATGCAGACAAATATGTACATGTAGCACTTTCTATTTATATTTATCTTATTTATGTCAGTGGAGGAATTGTTAGATATTTATACAATAAATATTATATGTAAAAGAAATAACTAATTTAGATGAAATACCCAATTGGTGGAAAGTGCGGCATTTGTTCATTGCTAGAATAAAGTGCTACTATATTCAGTTATCAATATGATTCCTTCTGTTGTAGAAGCTACTCCAAAATCAGTCTTGAAACTCATGGAAATTAAAGGACTAACCTTGTATCACTTAAAAAGTAACCTTTAGGTAAGTTGTTCATTGCCAGATATTAAAATAGATTTCTGCACGAGAAAATATACTTCAAGATTGAGCACCTTCAGTATTAATCAATTCAAAGGGCAACTTAAAAGTTCCAATTAAACCATTTCAAAAAGCAAACGAGGTTTTTAGTTACAGCAAACAATCCCTACAAAACTCTTATGTATAATTAGTCTAGGATGTTGGGGGTTAGGGTTACATCCCACGCAATAATTAAAAAGTTTTTGATTGAGCCTTGGGCTTTCTTGATTAAAATGAAATTTTTTATTTATTTTAATCATTTTTGGAATTATTTAATGGGTCAAACTAACCAGTATAATATGACCGTTTTTCAACTAAACATTTAGTTTTGGAAAAGAGATAAAAAAAAAAAAAAACGAATTTATCAATTTCATATTCTGTAATTTTTCATACTCAAGTTTTACAATTATATTTATTTTCTAGAGTACACTTGAGAATTCTGAAACTATTTATGATTGTTGTACGAGTTATATGTTTGATTGTTGTATCTAGAAAAAATCCTCCACAGAAATCATAGTAGTTAATGGTAGACAATTTCATTTTAGGACATCATGCTATCACGAGACTCGATCAGTTTATAGGTTTTACTTCCTACGTTTTGCTACATTATTATATTCCATTATTAGCCCTCTTTCTTCCACCAACTACACATTTTCAAAATTTGGTTATTCCCCTTGTACAAGGAATTTTTTACAGGGTGCATATCACTACAACGTTGACAGTACTTGTATTGTTGCCTATATTTATCTATTTATTTATTTCAATTTTTATTTTTATTTTGGCCAACTTCTAATGTAAAAATGCCAAGTGTGCCCTATAAATTCCTTGTAGAGTTTTCCCTATACACAGCAGCGTCAGAAATCAATTAATTGAAGATGACGTTTATTGAATCACACCAGAGAGACAATCCAATGCTTCAAGTAGAACACCTGTTGGCATTCAAATTTATCATTCACAAAGATTTATCCAATGCTTCACATATTTCATTGCATTGTTCATCGACCAAAACTGATCGAGGTGCTAAGAAAAACTCAGGAGTTCCTCATTATAATTTTTCAAATAAATTCCAACTCCAAAGTAGGAAAATAGAAAAAACCCTCCACACAATATGTTCTAATTTCTGGCATTTTACGGATGTGACATAATACAGAAAAAATTGAGTTCATTGAAGCATAAATGCTTTGATGAAAAGTTCTTACCTTTCAAGTTTGAGAACATAAGTCTGTTTTACAAACTAAAGTCACAGATCTCGTCCCTGAGAATCTTGAAGGCACATCGCCATAAAAACTGCGGGAAAAGACTAAAAACAAGGATCAATCAAGAAAAACTTTGATATCTATGCCACTATCAATGAGGGATTGAACAACTGCTCTAATTTTTCCTTCAAACTTGTCTCTCTCTCTAGGAGTATAAGAAGCTGTGTACACGTCTGCTTCTCTTGCTCTATCAGCCAAAATCCGGCCCACGGCCAAACATGCAGGTATGTCAGATCGTGATTTGAGTACTGCCTTGATGTCTTTGGAGTTAGTACCAGCGACTGCAACCTGCTTGCTTGTTACCCTGTGCGTGATTGACGCGGAAACAAAGCGCTTTGATATGAAGACATCAAGAGTAAATGGCTCCATGTAAGCTACAGTACGTTGCTTAAAGGATACATGCTTGTTCGGATTTTTTGACTTTTTCTCCTTCTGGTAAGTGTATGGTCTGCTGTTGTCATCATCAAGAAAATCTTCCACCCCAAAAAAGCTTCTTGGAGCAAAATAAGACTGTTAAAATATAACGAAACGCATGTGAGCATAAAAAGCTTTTGAATCTTATATAGAATTCCAAACACAAACAGATGCATGTTCCATTGCTATTGCAAGGCACTTTTCAAATTCAAAATTCAAAGATTCAGTAGATTTTTAAGTTTGGGAACATCAAGCTTCCAATAACTTTCCATTTTTTATTC
>NC_036245.1:4824030-4887456 GCF_002742605.1 Olea europaea var. sylvestris | reverse complement strand
AGGCAAAGATTCTTCTTTCTTTCTTGTTTTTACAATCATACTTTATAGGATCTCTCTTAATTAGTTCAATTGATGCCTTTACATTGGAAGTAGTGGCTCCCATGGTTGCAGAAAAATGTAAGTTTAGACTTCACTAACCTTAACTCTGAGGCTAGATTCTCAAAGACTCCATGTTGACCTATGAAATCAGGCTAATAAATGACTTCATACACGATTGCTGATACATCAAAAAGTTCACCCACTTTTGCCTTGTTTATTTTATATCTACCAGATAAACCTAGAAACCCTTCCTGGTGGCCAGATGAAATAGAACTCAGACAACAATGGCAACAAGAAATCACTGAATAAGCTATTTCACCGCTAGAAAATTATTACTTGCATAAATAAGAAAAACTCAATTTCTATTTTCATCTCTAGATTTAGCACACTTCTCAAGCAATACTTATCCAAATTGTTGATTTGACAGCTACCATGTGATGAGGACATCACTTGTTTGGACTCTTATCTATGTTTTGGACTACTATTTATGTTTTACTTCATTGGGCTTGTATTAATGGGTTGGCCCAAGCCCATAACCATTAGGTTTACTTTCGTTATTGATATGCTTGTATTGCTTTTCAAAAGACAGTTGAGGAATTCATGAAATGAATATGCAAGGTTTCCTCCCTCTTAATTCTTCTCCGTCTGGTTTTCTTCTCTAGTCCCTTCTCGCTCCCTTTCTTCTTCTCTTCCTCCTCTTCTCCTCCTTGCAGAAGTTCTGTAATTCTGCTTCTTTCCTACTGTTCTTATTCTCTACTAGAATCCCTTTTATCTGGAATCAAAGTGATATCAGAGCTAAATCTGGACAACAATTTACAAAGCACCAACAGTCAACAACATCACCAGTCACCTCCGCCTCCTTCGCCTGTAATTATTCATTCAATTTCTCCTCCAGCGCCTCCACCTCCCCAACCGACATATAGTACACCAATGACCATCACAGGCTCAACCCCAACCACGACAGTCATCTGCAATATCAATCACCCAAAACACCCAGAACTTCCTCTACCAACTACAACCCCCACTAAGCAATAACCGCCCACAATCAACAGAACCCTACAACCGCACAACCTGTCACCACCAAAATTTCACAATTTATTGTGCGAATTCACATACACAACATCACAATCGGCCCATTACAAACCGCCACCAGTCAAGATCATAAAACCTATTCCCCAAAATCACTAGTCGCCGCTTCCTTTACATCTGTTTGAACCTCTGCAACAGCTTACACCCTCGATTTAAGCCACCATCTCAACCACCAGTTCGCACTGGCAGAATCCACCACCGTCGACTGCCTCTCTAAGCCCAACCTGCTGTCAATCAACCGCTGGCTGCCTTTGACCTGCGACCCAGGAAGACAAACAGAGGAGTGGGCCCCAGATTTTGGAGCAAGTGAACGCCTGTTACTATTGGGCTCTTATTGTGTTGGTAACATAGTTTGGGTCTCAATTTATACCTCTGTTTGTTTATGTTTATATAAAAGTGTAATTTGATTTTTTTTTGAAAAAGGATGGAAAAAAAAAAGGAAAAAAATCGAGAATTTCCTAACATTGTTTTGCAAGTATATTTTAGTTTGACTGATCAGTATCAAGTCTCAACGAATACGAGAATTTTCTGTCTTGGCATCTCAACGAATCAACACAGCGTCTCCACGAATAAGGGAAGTTACTATTTTATCTATCTTTGGTTTATATTACTGTTTATTTTAAAATTACATTGATTAATTTCTTTGTGCTGCGGTATTCCTCACTTTTACCTAAAATTCACATAACCGACACCCTAGACCTATTCAAACTTGTCTTATTCAATTTTCACTTTTAACCTTTTACACTATTATGTTGTTGACTAGTATTTGAACCGTGCTTTGTCATTTTACATAGATCAGCAGTATTAGCTTGCCTTATAAAGATCTACATAATCCCACCAAAAATAATAATAATAATAGTAGTAGTAGTAGTAGTAGTAGTAGTATATATATATATATATATATATATATATATCCGATAATATTGTATGTGAAGTGTAAATAATCCTTAGTACTAATACTTTGACCATGGATCCTTCTCAATTTGATGCCAGCCCAACTTGTCACTAATCAACAACAGTTTCAGACTCAATTAGCGACTGTCCAATCCGATATAGCTGCTACTCGTGAGGAGAGAAAGAACCTAGCTGCTAAAATGAGCCATTTTAATCAAATCCCTTATTCGATTGACGTTCATAAATCTAAAATGATCCGTAATAGACAATATCATCATCGACATAGTGATCAAAAATGCTTCCGACACGATCGTAGGGATAGGGATCAGGTTTGTGAGCGAGAACGAGGTTGTAATCATCACAGTACTCATTCACTTTCTCGTCATAAGGAGAGTTTCTTTAGAGGCAATAAATTAGATACTCCTACTTTTAATGATTGCTTAGATTTTGAAGTTTTTACTCAATAGACTGCTCTTAAACAAGGAAATCGGTTAGTGACTGAGTATATTGCACAATTTGAGGAATTTCGAACCAAATGTCATGTCATTGAGGATGAGACCATGACTTTGAGTAAGTTTAGCCAAAGTCTAAGAGATGATCTTAGACGTGAGCTTTTCTTTCGAAGTGTCACTACTCTTGATCACACATTCTTTAGCCCGAGATTATGAGTTGACTATTAGTACTCCATATGAAAAGCGAGATCACTATCGTTCACCCATGTCATTAGCATCACTCAACATGAGTCTGTCATAGAGCCTCCATCATTTAGTGTTCCTCCCATTTAGAAAAGTAAGTGTAAAGGTCATGATAGTCCAAGGCCCCCTTCTCCATATAGAAGGCATATTGACAACCATTCTTTTATTTCATTGGCTCCACTTCCTGCCGTTAAGACCCTTCTAGGACCTTCCCCGTCTAATGTTCCTCCAATCTTGAAAAATAAGGGTAAAATTTTTTAAACTCCAAAGACTTCTTCTCACTTGCTATGTATCAGCTGTAAGGACTGTGGTCACATCTCTTCCAAATGTCCTAACCGAGCCTTGGTCATAGAAGAACAAAAGGATGTAATAGAAGAGTCTTTAGAAGATCTAGTATATGAACCTAAATTAGAAGATTTTAATGATGATAGTGAGAATACCTCCTTAGGTGGCATCCAGACTCTTCCTAAGACTCTGGATGCTATATCTCATGATTTCACTAGTCACTTTTGGAGAACCAATCGCCTATGGTTAGCACTAAATTGAAATTCTCTATTATAGACCAACCTCAGACTAATGGTCCAAATGAAATCGTTAACCAAAGTCCTTGCAATTTATTCAAGTCTTTAGTCCAGAAAAATCTTGGAAATTGGAACTTGATCCCCCAACTGTTCACATTGCATATAACAATTCTACAAATCGATCTCTAGGTCTAAATCCATTTGAAATTATTCATAGTTATAAGTCGAAGCAGCCGATAGATCTTATTTCCATGTCCCCGCATGCTAGTGTGTCGTTGTCATATGGAGCATTTGTATATCATTTTCATGACTTGCATACTAAGATCAATAAACAACTTGATACAAGTAATGCATTATATAAACTTCGAGCTAATTGGCATAAACGACATTTTGAATTTAACATTGGGGAATATGTTATACTAAAGCCCGTAGTGCTGGTTCTTATGAAATTTTAAAGCATGTTGGTTCAAATACATGTCATTGATCTTTTCTCACATTTTGGCCACCATTTTATTTTATCTGTTAAGGACTTCGTTGCTTACAAAGGCTATTTTAACCCCTCTGATCATTTTCTACCTCCACATGGGAATTCCTACATTGAATCTTTTGCCATGTCTACTCCACTACCACTATCACAACACACAAAGATGAGATTGATGTGATATTAGATAATCATATTGTTTTGACCAATGATAGAGAGATTCGGTGCTTTCTTGTTCGTTGGGTGGATAGACTTGATTCTGAAGGTACATGAATCCCTAGAAAGAGACTTCAACAGCGTGATCCAGATTCACTGGAATTTTATAAGAGTCAGCAAAATCTTCCTTTGTCTAGGTCATCTTGGTCATGTGTGTCTTTTCCCAAAGTAAGATATGGGTTTATATAGGCAAGATGGTAGTAACAGTCTTCACCATGTTAATGCAGAATTTTAATGACTGAGTAGTGGGTGTTTTAATGGCAGTTAGTGGGTTGTTACAAAAACAAACAGTCATAAAATACTGGCTAGTTTTACCCATTAAATAATGAAGAAAAAAAATATATTTATTTTAGTCAAGGAAGCCCAAGAGCCCAAGGCCCTAAGGCCCAAATCAAGACATTTTAATATTTGCGTGGGGAGTGATTCGAACCCCTGACGTCCCACACAAATGTCACATTTCCCACCACTTTGGCACTTTATCTAATTTGATTATTTCTTTCACATTTTATATTTATACCATAAATATATAACAAACACAACAACCACTCTACTACAAGATTGAAAATTGATCAACAAGGTTTGTGGTTTTTGGGGAAATGGTCAATTGGGATTACTGTTTTGAGAATATAGAGTGGAGAAATATGGCAAGAGAGGACAGTTCAAGCGAAAGAGGGTTCTGGTTCCACATTTTTCTTGCTATCTCTTTAGAGAGATGAAGATGAAAGGAAAGTTATTTTTCCTTTTATCATTTTGTCATTTTAGATAACGAAAAAATCTTTATGCTTTTTCATTTAATTAGAAATGAATAATGAACACACGAAATTGCTTTTAAGAAATAATGTGTGTGCAAGGCACAAACATTTTTTATTGTGAAATTGGACTGCAGCCGACGGAAAGGATAAGTGTTATGAATAAAACAATAGTCCACAATTCAATTATTCTCAATATGTTGGGACCATTTCTCCGTGAATAGTGAATATGACAATTTTGGTTCACTCGTGATTGCTGTGTTTAGATTTGCATAAAGGACTTTTGGGACCTTTACTGCAAATAAGTCTAGGAAATAAGTCTTGGGTCACTCGTGATTTTCGTTCTTAGATTTGCATAAAAAGACGTCTAAGTCCTCTAGTACAAATAAGTCTGGGAAATATCGAATTTAATTTAAGTAACATGGGATACTATGTTCAACACCATCATACGACCCTAGCCTGGGCACAAAAACTACAACCCACTGACTGGACCTGAAGCGAATAGGGTCGAGCAGGGTCAGTTTAGTTATGCAATCGGGTCAGATCGGTTTTTAAAAAATTAAAAATTCTTGTATAACAGGTCGGTTTACGGGTTTACAAAAGGAAACCCTATTCTCATTTCATCTGAACTCAAGCATGAATATCGGAGAGTGAAAAACTTTCTTCTTCCACTTCTGTAAATCCCAGCCACCCTTCACTCCGACGAAATTGGCAGTCATCAACCTAAAAGATACCCCCAAGACTTGCTCCTTCCCAAAATAAACGAGACTTGCTTTTAGTGAACAAAACAAACACTGATTTTTTTCTCCTAATCTCTGTCTCCACCATCACAAATCCTGTTGTCAACGGTGATGGCAGTAGAATCCCACTTAGATGCTCTGAAGTGTTCTTTTTTTCTTTGATTTTTGTTATTCTTTTGTTTTTGGAGTTGGGAAAAATAGGTCTTTCATTTGGATTCTGGTCGAGATAGTTTTCAAATTCTTCACGTACAGATATTGGAAGAAGTGGTGTTGTTTTCATGACTGTGTTGATCTACTTCAGTGTGGGGTTGGAGAATAAAAACATAAAACAATGGAGTGCTCATGATCCTAAGCATTCGCAAGGTAGTTTTTTAATCCTGGGCTGAGTTTTAAATAAATATTATGCTTTCTTGTTCTTTGTTTTGTAGGCAGTTGATAATTTTATTGTTGAAATTGAACAAAAAGTGGAAAATAGGTGACCCGGACCAAACCGACCCGACCAGAACCTGCTCCGATCGGTTCCAGAGAGTCTCCAAAACCAAGCAAACCGGTTCAAATCGGGTTTGGGCCAAAAGCTACCAGACCCGTCCCGTTGCCTAGCCCTAGTGACAAGGGGTCGTCATCTAGTGGTAAATTTCTAACTAATTCTGTTATAGGTTCCCGTTTTATCGACCAACTTACATGTCCTTCATTCATTGGTTTTGAAGTCATGTTTTAAGCATGTACTCATTTTGTGCCTTGATAATGGTTACATTATGAAAACCGTTAGCCACCCTAGTTGCGAACTCTTGTGCCATGATTGCTCACTTTTACTTGCACACCTATTATATTCATTGAGTTTGCATGAGTTTGCCTCTTTGTTTATTCAGTTTAACAATTATTAATTGCTCTCCTCCTTTCAATCTTTACCAGTTTCCTCCAATTCTGAAATAGTCAACGTCTTCACCCTTCTCCTTTTATTATTCTTCATCATAAAATGTTCAATTTTTCTGTATTTTCCTCCACTTGTTCAATTAAAGGCGGTCCGTTAGAATTCTTCAGGCATTTTGATAGCCCACATTTGCAAGATGAAATATTTGAACACAAATTCCCATCAAAACCACATTTCCTGAAAAAAATTCTATCTGATTTTCCTATAAACTCACTTAATAACCGAAACAGACCTAGGGAAAACCAATCAAATTGAAAGAGCTTCAGCCCGAACCCAAACAAGAAGCAATAGACAGACAGATATAATTATTCAAAAACTTGCTTCATAGTCCCAAACACCAAAACCCTAATTACAAAATCACTAAATTTCTTGTAATAAGTGATACAATGAATCAAAATGTGGCAAAAATAAATAAATAAAAGAATGAAACAGAAAAACGACACCTGAGAGTCGAGAAGTTGCCGGTTAAGTCAATATGGCAGAAAATTCACACCGACGGTGAGGGAATTTTTTGGGTTGAGAATATGGCCAATTCTTCAAACCTTTTGCACTTGTTCAGTTGTTTGTTCGTCTTCCCCGTCGTCTTGTTCGTATGGTAGAGTAGACAGAAGCACGTCTCAACGAAGTGAAGTCCCCTAAAAAAGATTGATTTGAGGAAATGGCTGTTTTGAACGATATATGGGTCTTTACTTTTCGCCTTTTTCAGTGTTTTCGGCCCTCTTTCTCTCTCTCTCTCTCTCTCAGATACACACACACACACACATTCTTTTGACACAAATATAGGCCCCTCTTTCTTTTAATTTTTTTCTTCTCATTCTTTTTTTTAACCACACAATTTTTCATAAAATAATATTATACATGAATTAATTACTTTTTCTTCCTTTTCAATTACATTCTTCCAAAAAATAAAAACAAAAACAAAAAAATATTCTAAACATTAAAATTTGAAAGAAAGGAGGCCAAACAGGAGCCTAGTATGTCGAGCTAGTTTTTTTTCTGGAAACTCGAGTTAGAAATTCTAGTCAAACGTGAGGTAGAAGCTCATTTGAAAGTACCGTTACACAAGTTATATTCTAAGACTCGAGTTTGAAACTCTAGTCAAACGAGAGGTAGAAGAATATTTGAGAAGAAGTTTCTTTTGATTTTGTACAAATTACCTAATTTAGTTGAAACGTGATTTTCTCGTTCTTTATAAATTTGAGAAGAAATAAGTTATCGTACAAGAAAATTCTATTTTTATTCTTCAATAACTAAATTTTGTTGTGGATCGATTCAGAAACAGAATTAGGACGAGTTAACATAAAAAATATATATATATATATATTACACATGATTTTTTTAAACATTTATAAGGGGGAATATTTTAAAATGGGGCCCCCTGAATTTGCTTTTGAGTCGATTTACCTAGACATTACATGTTGAGGACATAATCGAGTTTACTTTAGTTCATATTATACCTCTAATTATTATATTTTTCGTCTCAAAGTACATGTAACACACAAATACTGAAAAAATAAAGCTAGATTTTCTTGACAGTGCTGCCTCGAGAATGGATGTTGCATACAACAAAAACTTACAAATAAGACACAATTTTGATATTTTAATATAAGATTTTAAACCTTTTCTTTTTCTTCTGTAGTATTGTCAAAACAAATTAATTTATCGTTCTGCGAGGCACAATATAGTAACATAACAAATTTCACACGCTAAGCCCCGTTTGGCCCTCATTTTTTCAAATTTAAAATGGGGGAATAATATTTTTTTTGAAAAATAAATAGTTGAAGAAGAATGAAAAGTTTTCAGCTTATGAATAATATTAATTTATCGAATATTATGCGATTGAAAATGAAAGAGGGAAAAATGAAATTTAATTTAATGGGGGGTCAAACAAGGGCTAAGTGTCGACTTCGTGTAATCAAATGGTAAGTAAGTGGTGCATTATGCATCATGCATCTGCATGCCTATTCGTTCTACTTCACTCTAAAACAGTTTGTTCTAGTAATCCTTTAAAAATATCCCGACACTATATACATATAGATAGAGAAGTCGAGAGATCAAAAGAACATGTAAATGCAACTGAGAATAGGCGAGAACGCAGCCACACGATCACATTTTTGGGCAGTGAGACTTCTTTTGGAAGGAAAAATGCTGGAAATGGGCTATCCTTTAGACATTGAAGCAATAATAATTTTGCACGATGACAACACTCGGTACGAGGTAGTATTGATTTATGGTATAGGCAGAACTAGTTTCAAAAGTAACTTGTCAATGATTGTTCTTAGAGATGGCTAAAGGGTCAAGTAGCTCATTGGCTCAGCTCATCGACTCGGCTCGTCGAAGCTCGCCCTATGGACGATTCAAGCTAGTTTAGGGATGAGCCTGAGTACGAGTCGAGCGGTATGCTCGTTCGACGACCCGCCAAGTTCACTAGTAGCCTACAAGCCAAAAATTCACGATAAAAATGAGAACAAAAAAGTAAAAATAAAAATAAAAAACTCGAACTCGTGGGCTGAGCCGAGCTCCGCCTGAATGAGCTTGAGCTCGGCTCGGCAAAATGACGAGCCGATTGTCATCCCTAGTTGCTTTGCTTTCCACCCTCATCTTCTCCTTAGGGTTATATTATTTGTATACTGATTTTTTACACTATTGTTGACATTTGCATTGTTGTCAACAAATAATCGGATGAAAAAAATTATTTTTTTTAGAACTGTCCAATTGGATAATGTCACATGACAAAACATAAACAATGATATAAACAATAATGTACACCAAGCATACTACTTCTTCTCAACTAGCCCATTTTCTCTTTGGATTTGGAGGGTAAGCATGGCTTCCATCAATTTGCTTAGCTGTTTATTTCACCTATGCGTCTTGCATAAAGTGTAAAAACAAGTCGACCTTGAGACGACCGCGACCCATAATTTTTTATATGCCCTACTTGTCTAAAACGAACCCCGAGTCAAGCCATCAAGGTAGCAAGACCCAAGAATTTACTTTAATTATTTTATTTCTTAATCAATTTATAAAAATAAAACACTCCTTCCATCCCACAAAGATCCATTTTCACAAAAATTAAGAAAATATAATTAATACAATCGAAACAAAAAAATTTACTTACATTTTTCTTAATATCCCTACACTAAATAATGGCTTAAATACGAATAATTTATATTCATCGAAAACAAAGCACATTAAATAAGAACATGTTAAAAATAAAAAATAAAAAATAAAAAAATTAGGAATAATACTATCTAACGCCAGTAATGTTAAAACATCAATCTATGTGATATTATGTGATAAATTCAGTTAAAAGTAAAATTATTTAATTCATTTAATTGAACGTGTAATTTAATATCACTAATAGCATTACTCAAACATCAATTATACCCTCAACAATGAAAATGACATATAATTTGAAGGAAAAAAAAAAAGCAAGTATATCTTTATGGGACAAAGGGAATAGCATGAAACTTTAGAACTAGAAAAGTTAATAAATACATCACTCCTTGTAGTAAAAATTTACATAGTCGAAATAACTAACCAATGCTAATATGTTACATTTTGAATCAAAATTGATTGCGCTAAGTTATCTCGTATTGGCCAGGGCGAATGGCGAAGCTGCACGAAAGCCAATATAGGAACATATCGAAAATAGTAAGAGCATAATCCATCAGCGGCAACATCGAGGGACTCTCGCTCTTAGCAAAATTGGTGCAGGGCCATTATTTTGCACTAGCCTTTCGATTCATCAAGTCATGATAATATAGCAGTACACACATGGGTTGACCTAGTATGCTGAAAAAGCACCAAAATATCATGTTGCCCACCTGGAGAAAGATGAAAACGAGTGTTGTTTTTAGATTAGAGTGCAAATAAACCATCGGGGCGAAAAAATATGGACGATGAGCAAGACTTCTTGTACGAATAAATACTCCAAGAAGTTATACTTCAATTTGTTAAGCAACCATAAGACTACTTAAGTGAAAGGGCTGCTAACAGAATGAAACTTTACTTCCCTATTTGATTGACAAATCTAGTCCTCCAACCATAATGCATATTCGTGCAACTTGAGAACTCAAAGTAGAGAGGAAAAAACTTACCATCGAATTTTTGAACTTATCTTGCAAGTAATTTGTTATGATAACAACTGCTAGAATTGACTAGGACAGAACGAAGAACTCAACAAGTGTGATATAAAGAGGAAAAAACTTACCATCGAATTTTTGAACTTATCTTGCAAGTAATTTGTTATGATAACAACTGCTAGAATTGACTAGGACAGAACGAAGAACTCAACAAGTGTGATATAAAGAGGAAAAAACTTACCATCGAATTTTTGAACTTATCTTGCAAGTAATTTGTTATGATAACAAGAGGAACCTGTGCAATGGCGAAATTAGAATTCATAAATAATACTAAGCTGATGTTTGGCCCCCATTTTTCCAAAAGTCCATTTTTTCAAAACTCATTTTCAACCACACATTATTCCATAATATAATTTGAAATGCAAACCCAAAATCTTTCTTATTTTTTTAACGATGCATTATCCAACAAAATACTATTCCAAAATGCATTTTGGACCGAAAATGGGGCTCAAACAGAAGCTAAATCTCAAAACTATGATATCTTTAATCAGGAATACAAGTTAAAAACTGCTATAACCTGAAACATAATGCCAATGAATGCCCAAAACTTGAATATGTGGCAAGGGACGGCAATGCACAACTGTAAACAAACAAAAGATGATAAAAGGAGCGATATGAGAGCATAAATATAACTTGAAATGAGATATGAAAGCAGGAAAAGGCATTATACCTCATGAAACATAGCAGAAACAAGGAATACAATCAAAATAGCACTTCCCTGCATTGAAAATGGAGAAGTAGATCAAATAGATTGCAGTATATATATTATTATTATTATTATTATAATAATAATAATAATAATAATAATTGCAAAAGTTTAAGTATAATCATCATGTCCGGCATTCTCAAGATTTACTAAAAATCCTTGATTCAAAAGTATAAACTCTTTCAATCTCAAGAGATAGGAAAGAGCAGTCTCTTGGATCATAAAGTTACAATTTTTACTCTTATTTTAGGTCACATATGAACTTAATAATGTAATCCCTTCTTGGTTTAGGTTATTTAGGAATCTAATAACAAACCAATCTAATTTCTCATGTTTGACTATATAATAAAAATACATTGATTGGTCACTAAGCACAATACTAATTTATTCATCGTGAAATCAGACTACAACTAATTACTCCTGTAATAACAATCATGTATAAATGGAATAACAGAGTAGGAAGCAGAAGAACTTATTTTATTTAACTAACAAACAGCTTAAGGTTTCAGAGAGGAAGTAAATTACCCTCGGTATTCCATTCCGTAAGCATGGAAAATATATATGTCGGACCATCCACTTGTGTACAGGCTGCAATCAATGAACTTTCCATTCAGCAATTGTCCAGTTGAAGATAAAATAATGACAATTACAATAGAATAAAGAGCACTCAACAATTGCGTTAACACTATAAACAATATATCTTACAAGCATCCAGTAAATAACAAGCAGGATACATTCGATGCTGATGAATGAAGTAGCTTAATAACCAAGTCAAAAATAAAGAGAGAAATATTTCTGCATTATGTCACAGTTTACACTTTGCAACCTCTGATTGGAAAAATATTCACACTTTGCAACCTCTGATTGGAAAGATATTCACAGTGATTATAGCTCCATTTCATAACAAAGAAAATAAAATATAAATCGTGCAACCAATTTTTTCCAGAAAAAAATCTGCAGATTAACTTACCATATTCCACATCCTCCAATACTGATGACAGCAGCAACAATCGGATAACCATACATAAAATTAAAGAACAGCATCACTAATCAGACACAAAACTATAGGCGTGTAAAAAGGTGAGGAAAATATCTTATCCATGCATACAAGTCTACCTCTTCAACAGTTTTCGCATTCCACCAATCTTTGTAGAACTCACGATCACCAAACTGGAGAAGTTCTGCAAGTATATTCAGCCTATATCACAGCATTGTGTGTAAGTAAGATCAGAGTAATGTGATTAACAGATAAATATAGTTCTCATTTTCAAAGAGGCGCTTAAAAAATAGAATATACTCATTCTGCAAGGGCGAAACAAATACATTTTGGAGAAAATTTGAATACTCAAAGCAATTTAGAAATAGTTATTTGCCCCAGATCAAGGTAACAACATGAGCCACTTTTCTTATCTTAGTTAATACAGACGGTTACTGAACAAAATGCAGATATTTCTATAACCCAAACCCAGTTTTACAACCTCTCTACTTGGGTCATGTTGCTTAGTCTTGCAGTGTCATTGCTAACAACAGTAGAACAAGTAAATTTCAAATATCCATTTAACTTACAAATTTTAAAAACTGATTATGGTAATTAAAATTTATTCACTTACTAGCAACTGTAATTCAAAAATGAGATGAACTATTATCCAATGAATAGGAAAAAGCTGAGAAGAAAATTATTTTATTTCAAGAATGATTTCTCTCTTAGCTATTAGACATTTCTCAGAAATATTGGCCACCATTTTTCATGAAACTCTGCCAATAGAACAAAAGTTATCTTCCATTTGGAGTACCTATTTGTTTTCCATCTTTGCTTTTGCTTATCTAGTCTAGCAACACATTAATCTCGACTCTTTTTTCTTTTAGGTAATTTAATCCCTGCACTTTTTCCATTTGCTGAGCTCTGAGTTCCTCTGGCAATTCATGATGTGTGCTTTTGTTGACCAGATCCACTTTTGGTGCAACCTCTTTGGTAATGAATTGGCTGAATTGCACCAGTTGATGTTTACTTGACCAGTTTCACTTTTTTGGTTCAAATTATCTGTTAAATATTTAAGTGGTTGCATTTAATTTTACTACATAATCATATAATTTCTTACAAAAATATTAATATTTTAAATATATTTTAACTGGTGTTGTCTAATCCATGTCCTGTCCTACTTTTTTTCAAGAATCATCATGTCCAGTCACCGTGTAGTGGTGTTCAGTACAACATACCAACGCACTGAATGCTTGGACATCCACGATAGGTAACAATCTTGTTCCCAAATTGCCCAAAGTTTGTCTGGTATTGCCCAAAATGCAATTTCATAATGATAGATAACTTCATACCAACAAATATTGTGGCATCCTAATGAACAAACTTCCAAAGCAAGACAGGCAAAGAGCCATGTGGTATATCAGTGTTACATTAATGAGTTTCTAAATTTGAAATAAGTGTCAGGTGTTTGAAACAAAAAGAAGCAAGTTTCATTACGCAAATGACAAACTAATTGCACAATAATTTTAAAAAAAAAATATGTATTCCAATTTTGAGGATGGAAGGACATACCAAAGATGGAAAAGACAATAAAACATGCAGAGCCACACATATAAATTTGGAACTGAAAGCTTCAAGACTCTTTCCATGGCATACAAAAGGTTTCCTTTCAAAGGATGCTGAGAATTTCGCACAATTGGGTTTATGTACTGCACAATGAAATGAGCTATATCAGTCAAGTTGCATTGAAATAGAGAAAACCATTTTGTGAGTTGATTTATATGAAAAAGGAGATCACCTGTTCTACAATAAATCCCATGAATCCTGTAAATATTACCAACATAATGAATTGACGTACCACCCAACCCTTCCGAATGCAAGCTGTACGCGGATAGCTTGGCTAAAAATAGCAATTCTTAGGTGATTAGAGGAAATATTCAACACGACAGAATAAAGCAAGCGGAGCAGAATTATTGAGTTCAACTAAAACAACTTTTACATCAATCAAATGCACAAAAAAGGACCAAAATTAGCAAGAAATTCTGGTAAAGGGCTACTGAGAGGAATTTACTTCCCACTCCAGAGAATAATGTGCAAAAATTAAATTCACCTAACAATAAATATTGTTCATTATTTGAATATCATGAAAAATTGAAAAGGTAAAACCAGTCAAGTTTTGGGGAATTTCAACCATCCCCATTGCCCAGTGCTATCTAGTGTAAGATTGGCAGTGTTCAATGAACATTTCAAGCATTCATATTACTTGATGGCACTTAACTACGAGTCTATGTAACTTCATGTATATTTGCAGACTCAGCACAACAGGCAAATAGCTATTTTATGAAGTCTCTAGAGAAGCTATAAGTATTCATGAATTTGTATAAAATTTCAACATTGATAATTAAATTCCTCAGCCATGCATACCTGGTAACACAATGTAGGAGCAACCATGAAGTATATCAAACTCTTAAAGCTAACACTGAGAGTGTCATCCATGTTCCAATAACTAGACAATGCTTCATCCTGGCATCTCAAAAGAAAGTTCTATAAAACAAACTACAATAATCTGAATTGAATTGATTAAAAAAGCAATCGTTGAGAATTGTTATTCGTCAATTAGTACATGCACGCGTTTATGTGATAGAGAAATATAAATGCATAAGAGCATTGTAGTTATTAAAATATGAGAGAGGGTTAGTAACAAAAATGCATATATGGGTCATAATTCTTCTTAATAAATAACAGCTGAAGATACAGAACGTGATTTGTATCTCAACAAAAACAATGGAAATGGACAAATCTAGCATCACATCCACTTTATCTATTCATTTTAACACAAAGCAAAGTATTGATGGAGAATAAAACACAAAGTACAAGGGAAGATGAACAAAAACCATCAAAATATTATAAGAAATGTAGCTTTACCACCAAATGCTCCTTTATCTTCCTTTGACTCTTTCCGCGTAACATATAAAGGAGAAATGTAAAAATAATTATATAAGAAAAGGACTACAGTTTTCTCATTACCTTATCAAGTGATTTGGCTAGTGCTCTCACATCGTAACTTGCATGAGCATAAGACACCAACTTCAACCACACAATGCAAGCAAAGAGCATTAATGTGACACCCGACAGAACAGCGGAGTCAAACCTGTGCAATCCCAAAACAGTATCGTATCGTATCATAGTTGAAACTACGCATTGCTTAAAATAGATAGATCCTACCGCTATTTTTTGGTGATTTGCCCAAGGATCCCTACCTATTATGAGTTTCCAATAAAATCATCCCTAATCAATCTTATTTCTAGTAACGTACTCCACTAAAGAGACCCACCAACCAAATTAAAGGATTAAATTACCTCTAATGTGAAGAGAAGCTGTATGACACCTTCTTTGGCTATAAATTATGGATACCTCTGACACGAAGGAGATTTTCAGAAACAAACTTCACAAATGCTAGCTTTATTACGTGATTTTTAATCATATCTCTAGTAGTTTACAAATACCTCGTGGACATTGTCAAGAGAGGTAATCATCAAATGCATTCGTATGGATTACTATATATAACTTCGGGAAATTAATGAAGCCAAAAAAACACAGTATAAACTTAGATCTCCATCCAATCTCATATTGCCTCTTGACCCATCGCATTAAGTCTAACATGGTGAACTTAATGCTGGGCACCTCGACGCTGCTGTTATATATTTCAAATCTACCATCCACTTTTCACCATATGTTTGTGATGAGTTAAATATGTAAACATCATATTTTTGCAATTTTCTATTTCTATGTTTCAAATACAAATTTTGAATCTAAATATGTAAATTTCTCCATTGTCGAGGGTGAAATTCTTCACCAGACAAAGAAATAATTAAGTGTGATGAACAGCTTTCGAGATGCAGGTACTGATTTGAAGAAGTCGAGGACAAACCTAAGAATAACCAAAACTGGATACAAGATAGCAGCTGTTGTTATTATAATGTGAAGAAAGACAGCAACCTGCAATGTAAAAGTATATTTAGATTTTATTCACACAGACTATTAAGTAACAACTGATCATAAGAAAGAGCTCAACAATCATAGTTTAGGAAAAACCAAATTGCATGACAACTGGAAATTTAATAACTAATTTGAACTGCCAGTGCAAATAATATGGAGCATGACAACAAAAAAGTGAAAAAAATCACAAAAATAAATAAATGAAATGATTCATCAATTCATTACAAAATAGATAAAAACTGAGTCACAAGAAAAGAACATATAAGACATACAAAATTACTAGAACAGTAGAGAACTCAGCTAAATTATATAGATTAAAATTCTGCACTTTTTCATAATCCATGAATTTCTTATCTTTCACCACATATTTAGTTTGAAATTATTTATGTTAATCAAAATCGAACGACATCATAACTACAAGCTACCTTCTCAGCAAAACTTGTAGGCATAAAATTCCTGCTGGTAGATTGGATGATTAGATTCGACAGCTTAACTTTTGTAAAAATAGACTAACCTTCAATAAAACTTCTTAGACGTAGATTCTACAGAGAGTGCCTTCATTGAAAAGAGATACAAATGAAAACTCACCATAAATCATTCAGGTTGCCTCGTGACATGTTTCTCCCAATGTGATATAACTTAATGACAATTTGTCTAATTTATATCTACTCAGGGAACAAACCCCTATGCCAATTTTAGTGTGATATAAGTGTAATTTTTCACTTATTCTATCATCAAAAGTGGACGTTTGGGAGTAATTTCATCGAATTGATGCTTAATTTTGTTTGTATATTGTTTGTTTTAAGAAAAACTCAATGTTGGATTGCTTACGGAGAAAATAACCAGAAATCGAATATAAAGGACTAAAAAGGAGCATACGTTGAAGATGGGGACTAACGTGCAAAGAATTGAAAGATGCAGGACCATCAATGCAATTTAGGAAGGACTTGACATGAATTACTAGGGAAATTCGTGGACTGATTTGAAATGGAGGCGAAAGTTTGAAGCTTGCGATCGCAAGGGTGTCAAGTTTCAGGATGAAGACCAATAGCACAATCATGCGATGCAGCTCACAAGCTCATGTGATCGACAACAAAAAAGAATTCCTAATTTAAGTTGGACTCTTAATAGAAAGCAAAGAGTTGGAATCTTAATAGAAAGCAAAGATTTGGGAGGCCAAATACATTATTCTTCATCTAGCAACAAGGAAAACAGATAGTCATCTAGAGCAAAACATTCAAAAATATATACGTTTCTTCGAGATTCTTGAATCGGCATTGAAGATTTGAAGCAAAAGGATTGGGATTTTTTGGAGACTCCATTAAAGACAATTAAGGGGGCAAAAATTCAACTTAACCTTCTTTATACAATTCGATATGCCGGGAGATGAACTATCAATTTATATGTTTTTGCAATATGAACATGCTATGTTAAATCCATTAGTGCTTAAGAATATGAAAGTATACCATTTAGTATATGTTTTAATTCAAAGATTCTCCTTTTCATTCTCATTTCGTGTTCGACTAATTAACCACATTCTCCAATAAAATAATATTACACGTAAATTCAAAACTTTTTCTTATTTTTTAACGACACATATATCAAAAAATTACTATTACAAAATACATTTCTCCCTAAAATGCATTTTTAATGGAGCCCAAACAGGGGCATAGATATATTATTTCACATTCAAATGGTATGGAGCAATACCAAATCCCCCACTTAGGTCTAGGCGATAAGCCTAAAAACTCATGCCTAGACATGAATGGATTTTTTTGCCAATGCACTCTGATATCAGTTGTTTGGTCGAGTTCATTTGGAGTCATATGCTTATATGCATTGACTTTTAAGAAAGTACTATTGAGAGCAAACCCTGAGTAATGATAGTAGTCAAACATTGTCTAAAACAGGATAAAAAGAAGAAGAAGTAACTCTAACTTACAGATTCAGATATATACTTTTGTAGCACCAACTTCTCAACAAAAAATGCAGCAAGCGGGAAAATTGGGAGACTCAGGCTGCAAAATATAACGAGAAGAGTTATCATAACAAAAGAAGAACACATTGATAAAAATAAAAATTTATTGTTTTCTTAAACCATCACTTAATTAAAAATGTTCTTGGTATGTACCAGCACATTAGAAGTGGCCAATCCTTCAGTGATGTTGAACTAAACCAAAAGCCTGAATTGATCAGCCAGCCATACTGCAACCACATACAAGATTACCTTTTAAACTCAACAGCTCCGACGATAATAACAGGTGTGTTAATCTTCTGAAAACGATATGCAGTAAACATCAACAGCTTCTAACTAATAAAAAGATACATATAGTATTAATGACGATTAGATTAACTATCCACATAAATCAAAAAGTACAGTGCAATTCCAAGAGACGCACCTTCATCAAATTTTCAATAATAAGTCTGCTATTTACAGCAACAAGCACCACTATACAGAGGTTGAAGAGGCCTGCATGGCTCTGCCACAAGAAACCAATTAGTCCTGAACGCTATGAAGTTCCATGACAAAATCATTCGAGAAATAATTCAGTAAATAACTCCAGAAAGTTATAGTTGCACACCAATATATCCAAAGCCAAGACCAAAACAAAATAAAACCGAGATCACGGCATCAAGATAGCAATTTAACCTGGTTGTACATTGTGTGTAGTTATCTAGGATATAATTTTACAATATGACCACCATCGATTTAAATATAACTGTTTTTTGTGAGTGAAAGATGTTGCACAAATATGGGGCTTCTTTGTCTATGATTAATATATTTATATTCGAGATTAGATATATATCGTCCTCAAACTCCAACCTACAAGGTTGTGGTTAAGTTTCACAGATGACACATGTTCTATCCTCAAAGTTACATCGAGTCAACAAGATGCAGAAAGTCTCTTCTTAGTTGCTCAACTTCCACGCCTAGGAAAACCATAATATCTATCCAATTCTTAAATAAAATTGGATTCACCGAGATGAGCCACACCATCTCCGAGATGCAGAAGTCAATAGGAAAAGTCAGCGCACACCTCCCTCAGCACAAGAACAAAAAAAGAGAAACTTCTCATAAGGTTACTTTGTCGCCATTTTTACATTTCATAACTTCCCGATATACCCCCGCCCCCAAAAAAAATAACAGAACAGCACAAAGAAAGGTCAACTCTTGGATGGGCATACCATAAACACAACAAATGACACTCGAGAAAACTCATTTCTTAACTTACTACTTTAAACTACATCAACAGCCCCAATTTAAGTAGGATAATTCATAAGCCCATTTTCAACTTTTACAACATACCATAACAAAACTTCCCTTCCCTATCAACTAATGCCATAGAATTTTCTTTTTCATGTTATCTTCTGAATGAAAGCAACTGGACATCAAATGAGTCCTAAGCACTCAGAACTGCAATATAGTTACTGAAATAAAATAACCCAGTGATGATCATTGTGCCCTGGAACGTTAAATCAGAAATCAACTATTTCCATAAAGCACTTACCAAATTAAAAGGGCAATAGATGGATGTACATGTATTTTTGGGCGTGCTGAATTTGAAATGATAGCTTTATACGTAATATTAGTATGTCACCATATAAGGATATGTACCACCATATTTGAAATTGGCTTTCTTAGTCCAAAAGTGACTGATGGAAAATTTTTCCTAGAACAGTAAGCTAAGAGCCACCAGATTTTTTTACATAAAAAAATTTTAAATAGAACCAAGGGCACAACCCATGATTGTACCAAAATCCACACATGTTCTACCAATAATGATAGCAAAAATAAATGACTAAATAAATAAATAAATAAAGTGTTACAATCAGAAAGCAATTACATGTACATCCAAAATAAGGCCTCATCTAACCTACAAAAGACCAAGTGGCAAATTTTTATTCATGCCCAGTCATGCTGAGACTAAACAAGTTCATAAGTTACATAGATGACACTAATCATCTAAACAACAAAAGAGAAGAACGGTACTTAATTTTAAGTTGGTTAAGAGAAAAGGGAAAACAAATTTTTACTTGTCCTATAAATGAACTCAAAAATTAGGAATTCAACAATAAATAGTGAAAATTCGATATTGCAGAGCAGAAATTTGCGTAGATATGTAAGGATGGCTAATTCTGTGTATATGTGTGAGATTATAAAGATAAACAATGCAAACCTGTTTAAAGATTGCGTCCGAGCTGAGAGGGCTCTCTTTGATTCTCCGGTGAGCAGGCGCCGATGGCCGGTACGCGAATTTCACGGCCGCCGACGCCTCTTCCATTTCATGGTTACTATCTCCAGAACGAACATGTTCCTTCTCCTCCTTGCCATTACAAAACACTTCAGTACCCGATTCAGTCGGCTCTTGCCGCACCGATTCCACCACTCCTCCACACAGATTTCCCATCCCATTGGTGTTAATAACATCACTTTCACTGTCATTCACCGACTCAAAAGAGTTGGATTCTGACTCCGGTACTGCCTCGGCACTAGATCTCCGCCGCACAGTACTCTCGGCGCGGCTGTGGTAGGTGTTCAACGTCGTCGTTTCTACACTCTCCGGCAACTCCGGGATCGCCATTTTATATATACAACACAACCCAGAAACAAATATAATAAAAATTCTAGAAGGAAACAGAGCTTCACCAAAATGGGTTACTATCAGAAGATTGAAAAAGTACAGATTATAGAAAGATTTTAAGGGTATCGAGATTTTACGAGATTTCGATGAAAAACTATTTTTGGGATTAAAAATTTTATAGATGCAGGCCGTTTTCTTTATCCTTTGTGCTTATATACAATTATATATACATTGCATACATACATAAATACATGAACGGAGACAAAAATGGCTGATTCATAATCTGAACCTCCCAAAGGCGGCCGCTTGGAAGTTTCTAATTGTCGCGTGAAACGTAGCAAGTCTGCAAGTACCAATGGCAAAGATTTTGTAATTAATTTTCTATAATTGAATATCAAATTTTTAAAGTACAAATCAATGTTTACAATCCTAAGAGGTTAAACCCCAACCTTAAGGTTGCCTCATCGCCCCTGTTTTGGAGTATCGTGAGGGAGGTAAATCGCAGGTTATATTTCCAAGGATATAAGGTGGAATGATGCTTATACACTTGCACTTACCCAAGAGTCAAATCCATATTTCAATATTTGAACCCTTGACGCGATAGCCACAAGCTAAACTGGATTTCTCCACCCTCTCTTTTTACTACTTGGAGATGAGCCCGAGGGGCAATGTTTACAATTCTCACTCTAATTGATGGGTGGCAATGGCGTGTTTGGAATTTTTTTGAGGCAGTCAATTGTTCTAAAATAATAATTTCGAAGATATCATATTGAAATGGTAAACACCAAACATGATTCACCAAGCTATATGCTGCACAACAATTAATAGGTAGATTATTTAATTGAGATATTGAATGAGAATTATTTCTTGGACGATTTTAGCCTACTATAATTCAATTATTTCAATAATATTTTACGTTTTATTTTTTAATATATATATTTAATTTAATTAATAGTTTAGTTACCTACATATACATTTGACAGATTCATGTAACTTGTGTACTTCCATTAATGTGTGAATTCTTTGATATTAATTCTCAATTAATTAACATTCTCATTCATTCATTTAATTAATATTCATCTTTATTTATGCATTTCATTGTTATTAATTATAATTATAAGTTAATTAAAATTTCATATTAAATAATGTATTTCATTATTCAAGTTCATGTATGCTAATTAATATTCAATTTTATTTAATTGAAAATTAAAGAAATGATTTAACATTCTTGGTCACGCATATATTCCCTAGTATTAATTATAAATTAATTAATATTCACGTTTATTCAAATATTATTTTTACAATTTCTTATAAAGCATTTTATAATAATGTGCGACACGCGTTTAACGTTGACTAGTATATTGGAACGGTAAAATGAGCAAGTACCCAAACATGATTCAGTGAGTGTATATGTCGTACATCAATTAATATGTAGATTATTAAATTGAGTTATTAAATGGTATTGAAAAGAGAACGCGTGAAAATTTGTACGTTGTTCTTTATAAACATTCCATTTTTCAATCTATCGAAGTTTTTTTGTTACTTTGGAAATTTAGCAACGAATTAAACAAATTATAAATTTTGAAAATTTGGAAATTTATCGACCCACGATTTGCTGTTAGATTTGACCTAATTAAGATGAAGGAGATGACCCGACATGACTGACATATTAGGAATTAAATTTCAATAAAGAGAAATCGCATGAAAATATGTATGTTGTCATAATCTTTTCGGTGTACCGTATAATTTTAATATTAAAAATGATTTAGATAAATTCCTAATTTTGAAATTTTGAACACGACACTTTAATCCATAAATAGGTTGCTTGATTTGATAAGTGACGATGGAGATGGTGCATCATGGTTAACGTGTTAGGTTGAGCAGAATTGAATGTCGACAAAGAGCGAGTGTGTGAAAAATTATTTGTTTGAGATATAATGTTTTAAGTGTGCCGAATATGTTTATAGTTACATGCCACTTCTAAAACTAAAGAACAAGTTAAACAATTCTTAATTTAAAAAGTTTGAAAATAAATTTACTATCACGTCAATTTTTATAGGTAGGAACGAAGACCGCCAAGGCATGATTGACATGTTTGGTTAAATAGAATAAATGTCACTAAAGAAGTGCGTTGGACTTGTCAGTTCTGCATGATTCTTGGAATGGTCAGAGTATGTTCATCGTTATTTGCAAATTTTGATGTTTAAAAATAAGTTAAACAATCTCTTAAATGCAATTTTAAAAAAAAAAAAAAAAGTTGAACCCTAATCTTAAGGGTCCCCATCGCCCCGCCTCTAGAGCTTTGTGAGGAAGGTAAATCGCGGGATGTGCCCTAGCAGGTCAGAGAACAAGAGTTGCCTGTACATTGCGCTTACAAGGAGTCCAATTTCATGTTTCAGAAATCAAACCTCTACACTGCGGCTGCCAGCAAGGCATGAGATAACCTCACTCCTATCCTTTGCACCACTAGACTATATCCCGGGGGCATCTCAAATATTTTTTTTTTATTGTATTGAACATATTAATTAGTTATTAGAATATTTTGAAACACCGAAAACAGTTTTTTTTTCTTTTTTTTTTAATTTAACTTTTAAACTTTTGAAAACGATATGTTAATAAGTCAATTTTAATCCACCAAACCAAACTTCAAAAAGGTAGTTTAATAAAGAAGAAGCAAACAAAGTTATGAGGTTAACCGTAAATTAGAAATTGTTTGAGAAAGGGACATTAGTGGACCAAATAAGTTGATTCGCCGCTAATGTTATAAATAGTTGAATAAAAGACAAGATTTTAGGTACAAATTTAGTGCTTGTTTGGAAAAGTTCAAAAGTTGCTAAAATATTGAATCGAAGTTAATAGTCAATTTTTATTACAAATTTCATTGAAACCACAATGTTTATCAACTTTTATCAAAATTTACTAAAATTATATCAAAAGTTTTGTCAAAAAATCAATTAGTAAACAAAACAAAATATGTGAATGATAAACTTTTAAATATCTGTTGTATAATATCAAACAAAGAGTGTAAACTCAAGTTACATACACATTTATCTATAAAAATCATATACGTTTTAGGATTTGGAAAAAAAAAAATCTAAATTTATCCCATGTTTATAGTTAAAAATATTAGGGTAAGTTGTTGGACACTTTGAATCTAGATTTTTGGCCTGGCAAAATGTTAAATAAATTGAAATATGTTTAAATTAGAGGATCTTTAGATTATTTCCTTTATTCCCTCTCGTGCACATTATACAAGAACTCTATACTAATTATATATTTAGTATGTTAAATGTGATCGTGCTGAATAGAACTATGAGAAAAAAAAAGGATATTTAATTTTAAATGGTTTTCCTATATAATATTTTCATATTATCAATGGCAACATTAACTATATGTGGGGTATGAGATCATCTATCAAAAAAATTTAGAAAAATAAATTTAATCTAGACATTTGAAATATATATATATATAGAGCCTCATATTTTAAATTGGTCTAAGGCTTCATAGACCGACTCTACATATTATGTACTAAGGGCATTTTGGCACATTTTATTATCCAATTAACTTAATTACTAATTCTTTAATATATATCATAATATTGTTAATATAAACTATTTTCTGGATGAATAATGCATTGTAGCATCATTAGAGTCGTTGACATCAAAATTTGTTAAGCACGATTTGAGCCAACTTTTAGGAAAAATGGCATTGTTTACTAATAATGGGGGTTTACAAATATGTTTCTTTGTGGGAGTGAATTACTTCGATGGTCCCCCCTGGAGAGGACCAATATTTTCTATTTATAGAGCGAACTAATCTAATTCTCTTGGAATTATGTCTTGTCAATTGGATCTTTCATAATGCCGAGCTTGATTTGTGTGCCATTGATCTCTTATTATTTCACTTTTTATCAGAAAATTATAGCCTGCTTCAGGATAGGCAGTTATAGTACCTTGTCAAACACCCAATCAGTACGACACACTTGGAAGAAGTGATGTCAGCACCGGTCAAATCCACCAATTAGCTAATATAACCGCTTATCCTAAAGCAGGATATAATTTTCTGATAAAAAGGGAAATAATTATGATTTGATGGGAGCCAGCCTCAGTAGCCAACCAAAAAAAGAGATTGATGGCACACAAAGCAAGCTCGGCATTATGAATGATTCGATTGACAAGACATAATTCAAAGAAAATTAGTTTTAGTTCACTCAATGAAAAGAAAATGAGGGGACCATTGAAGCAATTCACTCCCACAAAGAAACATACTTGTAAATCCCCATTATCAATAAAGAGTACTAATTTTCCTAAAAATTGGCTCAAAATTGTGCTTAACAGTTTTTTACGTCAATATTTGGCCCTAGAATAAGGTCCAATTGTGTAAAATAGCCTCATTTTTCCTTAAACACAACAACAAAACAAAAGGCCATGAGTCGCAGTTTCACCTTGGGAAACCAGTCTCACACTCATCCCAATGAAATTGGCTCCTACACAGTTTTCGAAGAAGGCAAGATAGAACTGAAGCAAGCAACCCTCAAATAACTGCTATGAGGGAGGCCATCAAGAGGTTAACAAATGTAGTTAGTAGGCTGGAAGAAAATCGGGCCCACGTTTTCCCACTTGATACCCAAGTAGAATCCCTAACCATGGAGAGAGTCAGGCAATTCCCTACTAGGAGATTCCTCCACTTCTCAAGGAAGGAGTCCTCTGAAAGTCGAACTGACGAGGTCAGAAGTCCTTCCCCAGCAACGAAGCCCGTCACCAAAATGGCTGGCAATGTATTCAACTAATTAGGTTCTCAGCACTCGCTGACACCCCATAAAATGCATGCTAAACCTAACTTAAAACGCTCACTTGAACAGGCAAAACTTGAAAATAAGCTCTTTGAAAAAGAGCATTACCGACTTAGAAGCCAGAATTGAGGGAGTGGTAGAAGAATATCTCACCGAACGTCACTCTCCTTCACAGAAGACATTTTTGTCGAACCCTTACTTGAAAAATTGAAGATAGCACAGCTGACCGCACATGAGGGGGAATGAGATCTCCTCAGCCACTTAGACAAGTACACTTCATGGATGGAGCTGGAAGGAGCAAGTGATGCTATCACGTACCATGCTTTTCCCTTGACCATGGGAGACAAGGCATAAAGGTGGTTTAGAAGGTTACACCAAAAGTCCGTAAAAAAATTGGAATGACCTAGCTATGACATTCTTGGCCTAATTCATGGGCTCTAGGATCATAACCACACCAAAAGAATGACTGGTAAGCATCAAGCTAGGAAGAAGTGAATCGCTTAAAAGCTATCTCAACAAATTCAACAAACAATCAATAGAGGTCGAAAAGAATATTAGATAGCTTCATATATGAATTCTAAAAGAGAAAATGGATGTTGGAGCTGGGTCCCAAACCTTTACTCAGTTGAATCTAAGTGAAAGAACTGGGATCCCTGCTACTTCCCAACAGAAAAGTCTAACTGATTAGGTTACACTATCAATATTAAGTTTATTGTTATTCATATCTATTGTAGGATTGAACTAACTTTCATTTTTATTTTTGGAAATTGATGCTTCTTCTTCCTCATCCACTAGTCATACTTCTTAAATCATCTGAATCCCCATATTCTATTCCAGCATCTTCATCATTGTTTGCTTTTGTTTTTCTTGATTGCATGTATTATCCATTCCAATATCAAATCCCTCACTACACTCAAAAAATATATCCTAATCATGATCATCATTTTGTAATTTATCGTGCTCAGACACAGGATTAGTGAAATCTTCTAACACATTCTTCATCAACATCTTCTGTTGGTACCCCAATATGTACATCAAACTATTCTTCAAAGTCCTCAGCCATTTTCTCTTTAACCTCTTCTACCTTAACATTTATAACATCGCCAATTTAAGTTGTGTCAACTTCGGTATCTTCATTTGTAACCTCGATGGGAAGCCTCTATTTCTTCTCAATGTGCTCAACAGCTTGTTCCCCATTATTTTGATCTGCTTCATGTTTGCAATTCACCAAAGTTCTGCTTATCCACTTCTGGTCCATGTTATTCACCTAAGTTCTGCTTACCATAAACCTCAGTTTGTTGCTCCGCCATCATCTGCACCTCAACCAATGTTTAATTCGCACCTAAAATTTCATCATCAACATCTCTCTCAACCATTATATTTTCTCTTCAACATGGTTTTTCAACAATATACATATCATTACCTTTCAATATTTCATCAAATACCTCTACAACATACTATGCTTTCTAATCTATTTATGTTTGATTAGCTTTCTTATTCTTGATTGGTTCACAAGTCTTATTCATACTATCCAAACTCTCATGAGTTTCAGGATCAACAGCACAAAGTTTAAAAGTTATTATATCTTCCCAAGATAATCCCAAAACTTCTACTACAGGCAAATAATACAGATCAACAACACTTTTCTCACCAAGTAACTTTAACAAATTAATGAAATCGTCATCAGTTACTAACCAAAAGGATTCCTCACTCAATCTTCTTTCAAGCCTATAAAGATAACCGCATTTGCTCAAAATATCCCAACATCTTCATGGCACTATTAAGTAGAAATCTATTAAACAATTCAGGATTAACATAGTTTAAATAACTTATCTTACCATGTTCATACACAAATTTCGCATCTTTGCAAATAATATTCCACCATGGTGCAGTTGTATTTTTAAATATCAGGAACTCTCCTCTGAACCAAAAAAGTTTGCAACTCCAATCAAAGTGTGTAGAATCACATGGAACTACATAAAATTAACTCCAGCACATCATACGAATATCGATTAAATAGAGAAAATATATCCAAACCCTGGTATATTGCTATAGTGACAATAATGAAAACAAAATTCGAATACAACATCTATGTACAAGAAAAGAACGACAATGTTCAATGCACATGTTTCTCTACCAAAGATTGAACATTTCACGCGAGTTCTATCAATGAAATTAATAAAAAAATATAAAACTCACCATACTTGGTTCTAGAAGGGAGCCTCTTAGATGATAAGTAATTTCTATGGGATTATCTTCGGAATCATGGGTTTCTTGTGAACCCATTGTGGAAGAGAATGGTGTACAGCGTTCATTTCCATTTGACTTTTGGTATAGGCATAATTGCCACTTTTAAATTTCAAAGTGGGATTAGTAATCAGGTCATTCTACCCTTCACTTAACTGGTTAGAATAAGTCAAAAAATTATTTTTTTGATCAACTAACGGAGGAATGGATGGTTTGCATCCATATGTTCCCCAACCACAATCGAGATGAAATGTTTGGGACTGTGGTACAAAAATGAAAGTTTTAGGTATAGTCTACAACTATAATGTTTATAAATATAAATATTTCACCGTCCCAATTATATAGACTGAGTTTTCTTTTTTCTCTTATCCCAAATATATAGGACTGTTTCCAAATTTAAAATATTTTGTTTTGTTCTTTTATTAATATACTCTTATTCAATTTTCCCCACTTAATATACCAACTTCTTGAAATTATCCAAATACACACTTCCCACTTCTTGAAAACATGAAACAACTCTCATTTCTTCTTCTTCAAATTAAATCATTCAAATTCTTTACTAATTCCAACAATAATTTACTACTACATACTAAAAATTAAATGAGGATAAACTAGGAAAAATCTTGGCAAAAATAATTTTCCAATGACATTGAAGAAGATTTCTTAATTCGTGTGAAAAACGAAACAAGCCTATATAATTGGAATAGATGGAGTAATAATTTATAAGTAGAATTGATTAATATTAAATTAATTGAAAAAATGAGCGGTTTCGTTTAATATGAAAAGAGAATCTGGTTGTTCTTTTAAGGTTTACCTCAAAATTTTATATTTTTCAATAAATTTGGCCGATTGATCGTCCGCCATGCCCGTCGAGTCTACAATTACGGTAGGGCAACTCTTGACAAGCTTGAATCACGCTGGTTTCAATATGTGTTTAACCATAGCATATCTGGAAATGAAAAATATTCCTTCCATGAGAGTTGCTTTCATTTTTTACAAAAATAAAAAAAAAATTAATTAGTTTGAACAATAAATTTTATTTATATTTTTCTTAATATATAGTTACATTGAGTAATGGTTTAAATATAAATAGTTGTAATTCATATTTGTTGATAACAATGCACATCAAATATGAGCATATTTGAGAATTAATAAATTAACTATATTTTCAACTAGAAAAGTCACCGATAATTTTGGAACAAATGAAAAAAGAAAATTAGTCTATTTTTATAGGACGAAGAGACTGTATAGATTGAATTTCGTTTGCGAATGAGAATTGTAGCTTATTGAACAGCCAAAGGCTTTCTTTCGGGAAGCACCAACTCAATCTTGTCCAAACATATTACACCAATTGTGCCAACCAATTGCAAGAAAGTTTTATGTGCAAGTTGAACTAGTAGTGCCAAGAGAACGAGAAAAGAGTAGAGAGTTGGGAAAAAGCGACTAGAAGGGAGCAACTCAAGTATGATGAGGAAGAGTTAGTAATATATATATATATATTTTTTATAACCATGAGTGTCCGGGCCAATTTACGCGCATCTCGACTAATCACATGGGACCCTTAAGTTTACAGACGGATACTCACCTCATTGGCTCTGAGAGAACTCGAACTGGTGACCATTGAAGAGCAAACTCAAAGTCTGACCACTGAGCTACCCCTCAGGGTTAAGAGTTAGTAATATTATTAGAGAACGGATGTTGTAAGGTAGATTCGGCGTTGATGATATTGGATTTGATTTTTTATACTTTCATTTCCTTTTATCTTTCGCTTTTATTGAAAATAATTGTTATTTATGCATCTTGCTCCCTCGAGAAAAGCAGGTTTTCACAAATCATTTTAACTAAAATTTTTATGAAAACCGTTCTAAAGGAGTAATTCCATCACAAAAGTAAAATGCCGACATTTTTAAGTCACAAAAAACACATATCTTGACTCTCTCTCGAAAATGTTCCGTTCTGTCACATTTGTTTCCTTGGGGATCTTTATGTAAACCAAATCAAACAAATGGGATCACTTTAGATAAAAAAAAATGATACAAAAACATAAAGCTAAAATCCTTCCGTGCTCGGAATGTTAAACCCTAGTGGAAAAACAGTGTAAGAATTCCCAATTGTAGGCACCCGTTGACATTTAACAATCGCCACTCCGAATGTAAGTTTCTGAATGTTTTATTACTCCAAGATTTTTTTACTGGATTTGATTCGTAATTTGATTATTCTACGTAATTTTCGTTTTTAATGGGATAAAGAATGTATGAATTGAAGTACATATCTTTATTTTTTCAATAGGAATGGTTTTCTTCTGATGGTTTGTTTGCTTTCTGGCGAAAAATGGTTGTATGCTATCATAATTAGAAAATAATTGTTTTTCCGCAGTACTGGAAAATGGCTGACAAAGAATCTCCATCTGAACCCAATAAAGAAAACCCAGATCACGATTCTGTGGAAAACCCGCTTCCTGACTATAAAACTACCCTTGAATACCTAGTTCAAAAGTTCCAGGATACCAGTACTTCTAATAAACAGCACAAGTTTTGGGAAACCCAACCTGTTGGTCAGTTTAAGGATGTTGGGGACTCGAGTTTGCCCGAGGGCCCCATTGAGCTGCCGAAACCATTATCCGAGGTCAAACAAGAGCCCTATAATCTCCCTAACTTGTATGAATGGACAGTTTGTGATATGGATTCTGATGAGATCTGCAATGAGGTTTATGTATTGTTGACTAATAATTATGTAGAGGATGATGATAACCTGTTCAGATTTAATTACTCAAAGGAGTTTCTTCGCTGGGCTCTGCACCCTCCAGCATATTACCAGAGTTGGCACATTGGGGTTCGTGTCAAGTCTTCGAAGAAATTGGTTGCTTTTATCACTGGTATTCCGGTAAAAATGAGGGTGCGTGATGAGATTGTGAAAATGGCCGAGGTTAATTTTTTGTGTGTTCACAAGAAGCTCAGGTCCAAGAGACTCGCACCTGTGATGATTAAGGAAGTTACAAGGAGGATTCACTTGGAGAATATCTGGCAGGCTGCTTACACTGCTGGAGTACTTCTTCCGACACCGGTCATCACGTGCCAATATTGGCATAGGACATTGAACCCGAAGAAGCTCATTGATGTTGGGTTCTCTAGGCTTGGTGATCGGATGACAATGAGCCGTGCAATTAAACTCTACAAGTTGCCAAGTTCAACATCAACCCCTGGTTTAAGGAAAATGGAGCTATGTGATGTTCCTGCTGTTACTCGGCTGCTGAAGAACTACTTGAGCCAATTCGTTGTTGCTCCTGATTTTGATGACAATGAAGTGGAGCACTGGCTTCTTCCTCAGGAGAACGTAGTTGATAGTTATGTTGTTGATAGTCAAGATACTCATGAAATAACAGATTTTATAAGCTTCTATACCCTCCCGTCATCCATCCTTAACAACCAGAATCACTCAATTCTGAAAGCAGCTTATAGTTTTTATAACGTCTCTACTAGAGTTCCACTGCTTCAACTGATGAATGATGCCCTTATTATTGCAAAACAGAAGGATTATGACGTCTTTAATGCTCTGGATGTCATGGAGAATGAGTCTTTTCTGAAGGAACTCAAATTTGGACAAGGTGATGGCCAACTATACTATTATCTGTATAACTATCGGCTAAGAAATGCTCTGAAACCATCTGAACTTGGCCTTGTATTATTATAATTTGTTGCATGATTACTGCCTCAGAACAATTCTTAGTGCCTTGCAAGAACTTAAACAACTTATAATTGTGTTGGCTATTGAGATATTTAATGAGTTTATCCTTTTGAGTTGTTCTTTGCTTCTAGTGTAAGATTTTGGCAACTTCATTTAAGGTAATTGTTGAGCTTTAAGATATGTTTGATAGAGAATTTTTGTGATAAATCGAACATGCTCTTCGCTTATTTTATAACTTACGAAATTGTAAAATGTGTACTTGCCGAATCTTTGGCATTTTCTATTCCATTACAGCCTGAACGAAATCTCTATATCAATGCATTGATCATCTTGTGGGAATTGTTTCATCTCACTATAGGTTCACTTCTCTTTCTTGCATATTTTTATTGGCGCCGGGTGTATGTTTCATCTTCTTTCAGCTTCGTTTCTGTTTAAAGTCGAAGCAAGCAAGATTCATATATAGATTGTCGTTTCTTTTGCTCATTAATGGCCATAGTATGTTATCACTACTATGTTACTTATTTCATTATTAACATTTTGATTGGTGTGTTTTATGTTTCTAGCTGCATATTAGACCTTATTTTTACAGTCTTATAATTATTTGAGCCATTATATTCTTCTGTATTGAAGTTTATGCCTCGAATCACTTCGTTGGTCGACTCTATATTTGATTTAGCCTTTTCCAATCCATATTTGAACAAGATCCATTCAACTAGTGGAAAACCACATGGAATATAATTTAGCTATTATATGATGTTTATTATTTTGAGAAAATGAAGATTTGAATAGTGATTTTTTTAAGAATGCGTTGTTAAAAAGTAGAAAAAAGTTTTTAGTTTATATACAGAATATTTTATTGTGCAAACGTATGGTTGAAAATGAGTATGAGAATTAAAAAATTTTGAAATGATGGTTGTCAGGGGCTTAATTTAAAAAAAAAATAAAAAATCAGATAATAATTTATTTACAAAATTCTGGAGGAATCCAATGTCCAATGAGTGCAAGCCCAGATGTTATGCCATCTGGAGAACTTCACCATTTGAAGCTGTAAATGGGAAAAAGGGTAACTTAGGAGCCAAAGAAAAGGAGAGACGAAACTGGATTTTCCAATATTACTTCACTCAAACGCATCTAGTGCCCGTGACCGTTTCTGCCTCTTCGACTGCTTCCACCGTTACGAACGATTTGGTTTTTGTTAAATATTTATACAATAAATATATAACAATAAATATATTATGTGAAAGTTAAAGCAAGTGTTCAATTGATTAGAAGTATGGAATTTGTGCGGGAGGTTGGGGTTCGGTTTACATTCTACGCGATAAATAAAAAGTCTTTGATTGGGCATTGAGGCCTTGGCCTTCCTCAATTAAAGCAAATTTTTTATTATTTTTTAATCATTTTTTTAATTAATCAAACTAATCAATATAATATAATTGTTTTTTACCAACTCATTATCAATAAAACTACGAATATTTTTGAATCATGGTATTTTGTAATTTTTCATACATATTGAGTGCACTTGAAAGTCCTGAAACCATTCATGATTGTTGAATAAGCGACGTGTTTGATCATTGTATTTTGGAAGTGATTGTCCACAAAGATCGCAACAGTTAACAACTAACAATTTTTCCTTAGGACATTGTGCTGTCACGATATTTGATCAATCAATAAGTTCTTACAACTTTTTAATTTACTGCAACTAATTATTTCCCAACATTTTCTGCTATTGCAATTCTTGTCTAGAGCTAGGAGAGGGAAACAGGCCAAACTGCCCAACATGACCCAAATCCACTCTACCAATTTTTGTCTATTTTCTAAATCAACCCGACATGGTTCGACAAAGAAAATAGACCAAACCCAATAGAGAGATAGGCGAGGACGTCACGTTACTACGATGGGGTGCAGATTGACTTGGATATAGGGTTTCACTTTTTTTACCGGGTTGGGTCGGTTTTAATAGGTTTGATTTTTAATAACCTAATAGATTTGAAGAATGTTATAACCTAATAAACATCAACTGAAATCATTAACTTCGTTCAAAAGATGAATAGATTTGAAGAATGTTCAAAAAATCCTCAATAATACAAAATTTTGATATTAGTTCAACCAGTTGTTTTAGGATTCACAACTATCCTTATTATCACAAGTACCGTAAGAAAATAATTTTCTTGTTTTTAAGAAAAATATGGCTATATGACCATTTTTTAAAAAAAAAAATTCATGGAAAAAAGTCAATCAAACACCTAAAAGTAGGAATTTGAATGACAAAATGTTAATTTTTCATTAGGAAAATAAATTCAATAAAACTCATCCTAAGTATTTGTTATAAATTCTATGAAAAAAAATCGAAAATATTTTCAATCGCACATTCTTTCAATAAATTTTTGTTCACATGGACCCATAACTTTTTTATTTTTTTAATCAAAATTTTCAATTTTTTTTTTCCAAAAAATCTATTATCAAAAATCTAATCAAATATGCTCTAAATGTGACGTGGTTGTTCCGTTCTTTTTCACCATAGTTAGGGGAAGCAGAGCGAGCCTCTATGAAAACATTGAATAGAGACGCTTATTTTTCTTTTAATTTTTGGTGTCTTCTACAAATCAAGAATCCAAATTTATAAGAGAACAATTCACAGCTTAAAGTTTTTAAGCGTTTCACCTACTTAAAACAATAAAAATTACATGTATATGCCCTTGTTTGGGCTCCATTATTTTCAATTATAATGAAAGGATTAGTAACTTTTTAAAGAATATCAGAATATGTGATTAAAAAGGAAGGAATTTATTTATTTATTTATTATTATTATTATTTTATGTTTACATGTATTATTATTTTATTGAAAAATGTGTTATTGATAAGAAGAGAAAAAAATGAAATTTAGGGTCCGTTTGATGGCAATAATGAAATTTGGGTAGAAAGAAAAAGAATTTCAAGGAATTGAATTGGTTAAAACTTGTTTTATTGGGAATTATCAATTAAATGTTTTTTATTACTATAATTTTCTAACTGGAAAATGTTGAAATTTTGAATTTTTTAATATTCGTTTGACTTTGTTTTTAATGAAAATTGTCAATTAAAGGGATGTAATTTGTTACAATTGTGAATAGAATTTGTTTCCATTGTCGATTTTTCATTTTATTATTTTTTTATTATTATTTTTTAAAGAGGTTGAAAATCATTTTCTCACTACCAGTTCATGGGAAATTGGTCATGTGGGCTGGGAAGATGGAAAATGAATTCTATGGAAAATTTTTGCTATCAAACAATAAAAAAATTGGAAATTGGAAAAAATCCCATATCAAACATGCCCTTAATTTAATTAGGGGCCAAATAGGGACTATATTTGTATTAATTCTAAAATTTAACATGGGAAACATTGATTTTTCGTTTTTATGAAAACTTTTTTTAGGAAGTCAAGTTACGAGTTTTACCCAAAAATAAAATAAAATAATAATAAAAATAATAATAATAATAATAATAATAATAATAAAGTAAAGTTACGAAAATAGCCCCACTATTGTTTTGGGAATTTTTAGTTTCTACTAAAAGATGGAAGTAAATGGGTAATTTATCTGCCTTCAATTTTAATTTAACCAAATTTTTAACAGATCACTAAGGGGGTGTCCTCAATCTAGAGTTTGATGAATTTTAAAACTCCATATAAATTGAGGTGTTCTGAATTTAGATTAAAATTCAATTCATTAAAATGTAAGTGCCCTCAATCTGAATTTTTAGAAATACTTATAAATTTAGGTGTCCTCGATAACTAATTGATTTAAAAGGATTTTATTAATTAGTGGGGGTGTCCTCAACTCAGAGTTTAGTAGATTTGTTAATATTTATAAATTCTCATGGATTGTATGGAATTTGATAGATTTCATAAGATTTAAATGAATTTCTATTTTGTAGATTTTCATGGATTTTTATAGATTTTAATGGATTTTATATATTCTCATCGATTTGGGTAAAATTTATGGTAAAATAGATTTCAATGAATGTGTATGTCATTATAACTATATTTTGTAACTCTTAATTACTTACACATGGAAAAAAATCTACAGTATATTCAATAAGAAAAATCCAAAATTAACATGTCAGAATAAAAAATCAATTGACAGCCATTGGTGAAATTAACACATCAGAATATATAGGAAATTAATGGCCATTGGTGAAACTAACAAGTCAGTAAATTGATAAATTCAATAAAAATTGATCTGTTCATGACAGATGGATGCGAGATAGGGAGGAGAAGAAGAAGAAAAACCTTTTCACCAGAGAGGGAGAGGGCAACAAATCTGCAGGCGAGAAAAGCCTTGAAATTTGTGGGGTTGGGATATAATTGTTACAGATTTTTGGTATTTATACTTTTGGCTTGAAATCTTTTAAAATCTATCTAATTCTATCTAATTAATTAAATCAAGTAGTTATTGAGGACATGTAAATTTCTATTTTACCTATTAAAATCTAAATTGAGGACACCTAAATTTATAAATATTTCTAAAAGTCTAGGTTGAGAACAACTATATTTTAATAAATTATATTTAAATCTTAATTGAGGACACCTCAATTTATATGGAGTTTTAAAATCCATAGAACTCTATATTGAGGACACCCCCCTAGATAGATTTTGAAAGATTTCAAGCCATAAATATAATTACCAAAAATTTGTAACAATTTTATCTCAAACTTAAAAATTTCACAACTTTTCTTACCTTTCTACATATTTCTCTTTCTCGCCCCCTCCCTCGATGTGAACATTTTTTCTTCTTCTCCCTCTAATTTCACACAATTCTGATTTTTTCTTATTGTAAAGATACTACTGATTTTCTTCTTCTTCTTCTCTCTCTCTCTCTCTCTCTCTCTTGCATTTTGCTGAATATGTGGGTAAAACCATTTTGTAATGATCCATTACATAATATTTATGAACTAAACGTAAAACCATGATAATCTTTAAAAGAGCATATGGACTCCTCATTTTTCTTGAATCCTATTGCGTTTGGATTTTGAGTAAGCCATGATTTGAGCAGATCAAAAAAGAACTGTAGAAATTTTAGCCAAATCCACTAAAATCTATAAAATCCATGAAAATCTATTAAAATTTACAAAATAAAAATTCATTCGAATCTTATGAAATCTATTATTTTCTATAAATACCATACAATCCATGGAAATTTATAAATATTAAAAAATCTATTAAACTCTGAATTGAGGACACCCTTGTAAATTTGAATTCTAAATGTTCAGAAATGATTAGAATCATCAAGACGTTGATTATTGAGGAAATCGAGATTAAAAATCGTCAAGTTTTGATGTTTGAGATCATTTGATGATTGATATATAAAAAAATATGTTAAATAAATATATAAGAAGAAATCAATAAACGTTTCTTCGAAAAATAAAAATAAAAAATGAATAACCAAAACAAGGATTATCTTCGGGGCGTAGAATTTTTTTTCTTGAATATAAAATGCTCTCTTAAAGATACTCTAATATCATTAAAAAGTGGTGTATTTATAAGTATCAAAATAGCCATTCATCGATGAGGATAATAATAAGAATGCGGTGAATAACCATTGGTACATTTAAAATGTTGTGCATTTCCAAAAATATATAAATAAATAAAATAAAAATTGATTATAGATAAATAAAAAGTAACTTATCTTCATATGTTTAAACATAACAAACATTTTTGAATACAATTATAATTTATTTTTTGATTACCGAACATGCATTAATCTAATTTTCATTATGTTCTAGGTAAATTCCTCTAGGATCCCAACCTTTATACTTGTGCCACGTTGTGTACCAACTCTTTTGCTTGGACCACTCTATGTCCCCAACGTTTTAAAATTGTGTATATGGTATTCAATTCAATGAAATGATCTATTTATAGGGCAAAAGAATACATGGTAGGCTCATAATAAATGACGGAGGAGTATAATTGTTGAAAATTATATCTCCCAACACTTCGAATATTTTTAAGTAGGTAACTGTTGAAAAATATATCTCCCAACAAATGCAGAATCTTCTTATTGAATTTATATTTCTAGGAGGTTCTCAAAGTGGAGGAAAATTATTTTTAGACAATTATGTTCGTAAGTCCTCCGACTCATAATCGAAGTGCTCGTGCAATCTGTTGCATGACCATCGTTAAATCGGTTGGGCTGCTTGCGGTTTATGACGTATCTTACTTCATGTCCTTTTATCAGTCTAAAAGATGGGTTTTGTTAGATTGGAATACCGTGTGGATAATTTTAAAAGGTTCGGGACATGAAGTTGGCCAAATGGAAGACTAGAGACGTGAATTGGGACAAAAGGAAAGATTAGGGGTCCCATAGAAACTTCCCCACTCTTTATCTCTACCTCTACGAAACTTCCATTGCCCATTTCCAAACAGGACTTTAAGGATAATCTCAAAACTCCGACCGCGTAAAACAATTATATAAAATTCTCCAAGAAACCCGCCCACAGTTCACCGCCATCGGAAACCGCCACTGAATCTTCCTCCACCGCGTCCACGTTTCACACGCCTCCTTGAACCCCACCGCACCACCCCTGAAAACCGTGTGCATATGTATATATATCAAAAACCCATTCCCATTCTTTATACATTGACTCAATTAAAACTCTTCTGTGTTCACATTCCCCGTTCAGACCTCTTTTACACAAACATTTTCACACTATTATTTAATGGAAATTTCTTCTTTCCCAATTTTCCAAGAAGATTACTCGTCAAACTTCTATTCTTTAATTCAAGAACCAGACCCCAATAGTATGTCAATCACCAATACTGCTAATAAGCGCCCAGGAGTTGAAATGTTTTGTAATGAATTCGGGACGGATTTACTAAGCGAACTTTTGGGACTTGATAGTCAAATGGAAGAGCAGAAAGCAAAGAAGAACGTATCACCCGTACATTATACACATCAAGATTCCATTTTGGAGTCGAGAAATAAGCGAAGGAGTCAAAAGATGGATGACAGTGAAAATTACTTGAATATTGTTCAGAATCAAGATGCTTTTATGGGTTCGAATTCTGGGCAATCGTCTTATGCAAAGAGGACTCGTACGGAGAGTTATGAGGTGATGACAACGTCAGACGACTCGACCGGTGGTGCAGGCGGCAGCTCACAGCGGAGGCTCTGGGTGAAAACCCGGTCTAAAGCATGGTGGGAGCAAGTTAACAGTCCGGATTTTCCGGAAGAGGAGTTTAAGAAGGCTTTTAGGATGAGCAGAGCAACATTTAATATGATTTGTGAGGAGCTCGAACCAGCCGTGACGAAAAAGGACACAATGCTGCGGTTGGCAATCCCGGTTCGTCAGCGTGTGGCGGTGTGTATATGGAGATTGGCCACGGGTGAGGCTCTTCGTGAAGTTTCAAAGCGTTTTGGGCTGGGAATTTCTACCTGTCACAAGTTGGTTCTTGAAGGTTGTTCTGCTATAAGGAGTGTGCTAATGCCAAAGTTCTTGCAGTGGCCTGATGGGAATAGAATGGAGGAGATTAAAAGGGAGTTTGAATTTGTTTCGGGGATTCCAAATGTGGGTGGCGCAATGTACACAACACATGTTCCTATCATTGCTCCAAAGATTAATGTGGCGGCTTATTTTAACAAGAGGCATACAGAAAGAAATCAGAAGACTTCTTACTCGATTACAGTTCAAGGTGTAGTTGATCCTAGGGGTGTTTTTACGGACATTTGTATTGGGTGGCCTGGATCAATGACTGATGATCAGGTGTTGGAAAATTCTGCCCTTTTCCAGAGGGCGAGTCGAGGGGTTTTGAAGGATGTTTGGGTGGTTGGGAGCTCTGGGTATCCATTAATGGATTGGGTTTTGGTTCCTTATACTCACCAGAATCTTACCTGGACACAACATGCTTTGAATGAGAAAATTGAGGAGGTTCAAAGGGTTGCCAAGGATTCTTTTATGAGATTGAAAGCAAGGTGGAGTTGCCTGCAGAAGAGAACAGAGATGAAACTTCAAGATCTTCCAGTAGTTCTTGGGGCATGCTGTGTTTTGCATAACATATGTGAGATGAGAAATGAGGATTTGAATCCAGAGCTGAAGTTCAATCTATTTGATGATGAAATTATCCCCGTTAACAATTCGAGGTCGGTTAATGCTATGCACACGAGAGATCAGATTGCTCATAAGCTCTTGCACCATAATCTTACAGGCATGAATGTCATGTGATGACAAAGTTCTGACCTTTTTGTACCTTTTTAGCTATTCAATTATTTTGTGGCTTGTTCTAGTCATGTGATAGAATTATATGATATAGATAATTCTTTGATTTATTGTAGACAATCATTTACCTTTTAATGAATAGACAAATACCTTGTGACTTGTGTTGCAGATTCCATTGAGTGGAAATTCCCATTTCCTGTTATTCTATGGGATTGTGATTATATATGGAAAATTTATTCTGGAACTACTGTATGATTCCGTGTAAATGGCTTCAAAATAGGATTGTTTATATGATTTCATCTAGAGGTCAGACTGTGCACAAGTTTTTACACCACACTCTTGCAAGGTGAATATTACAACGATGATTGAGTTCTGAATTTTTTGTAGTGTGTTTTAGTGATTCAATTATTTTGTGGTTTGTTGCAGTCCTGTATCAGAATAACTGCATCAAACTGATTCTTGGACTCGACGTGAAAAATTGATTTGCATTCTATGATACATAAATAATTTTGTCTTAGCATTACAAGATCAATTGATAGCTTCGAGTTTTGATTGCGTATCATGATGAAGAAATTATGCATCAAATTTTTTTACGCAAATCATAGGTGTATTAGTTTAGAAGAGGTCCAGGTCCTGTTTAAGGATCGAGATGAGGAAGAAGATGGCATGTTTTCAAGTGAAGATTGAAGATGCGTGTTAGGAACCCATCTTGCAGTTGATTAACAATATCTGAATGGAAACAAAATGTTGTATTTTATTAATGAAACTGAGGAGAACTACAATACTAGAAAAGAAGACAAAGAGCCATTCGAGAGGGTTAGGCTCTCCACACTCTTTACTACTCAATTTTCTCTGCCTTTCCCAGACCTCCATTCTCACATTTATAGGCATCCTATCTCACCATACTTCCCACAATACCCCTGCCTCTAACTGAATATGTCTAATTGAATCAGCTTCTCAATTCTTCTGGGTCCTTCCGGAGTATGTAGACTTGATAGGAGTCTATCAGTGTGTCTGGAAAAAGGTAATTTCCTGGATAAACATACTAGATAAGTTTGATAATGTAAATCTTAACCCATGTTTGAGGATGACTATTGTTTCTTTCATTGGTTTCTCTTATACAGTCTATTATGCTAGTACAGATGCTTATGCCAAAGCAGTGTGGCCTTGTCGGGATAATCATAATAATATGCGAACTTAAAAGGATTTATCGAAACATTGTTCCCATTTTCTACTGAAAGTTGATATCTGACACTCAGTTTGTAAGAATTTTGTTTAGTAGTTTAATTTCTGTTCTGTACCATGTTCAGTTGGAACATTCTACTTTTCTTGTCCTGGGTTCTGATTATCTGTGAGGCCTTTGTGGTATGAAGTTATTGAAGTGTGAACACTTGCTTTGGCTGACTTGAGTCTTTTGTATTATTTGTTTACAATGCCAGAAATAGTTGTGTGGCTCCAAACTTATGTGGTTGTTAGATGAAGATAAGAGAGGATCGATAGGTTGACTATTCAATGAATACATTTATTATCCGAAGCATTACATTAATTCTTCCTGATTTATCACCTTAGCGTTCATTAGATAAATGTTTCAATCACAATCAAAGGATTGACTAAACTTTGATTGACTCTGCAAAAATAGGTTTTATCCTTTGAACTCATAAGATTTGAATTCATGTTGTTGGGATTCAAATTCTTAAGATTTTGAACCAATAGGAGTTGAAACTCTTGAATCATAAGTTTAAAAATAAGGGTATCTCTATTTTCATCCACACTTTTTTCATAAGTACATCCACTTTCAAAAATAAAGTTTTATTATTTTTTAAATCATATGTAAATTTACTTAAATAGACATAAACAAAATTAAATAAAAATACAAAACTCTAAATTGATCCACTATCTTTTATTTTCATTAAATTATCCTAAATTTTTTTTTATTCTTTTAGAATTTGTGTTTAACTAGAATCCTAATAGATTAAGAAAAATTACATGAATATAATTAGGGAAAATTAGGGTAAAAAATACTATAAAAAATTTATAATAGGATGAATGATGCGTTGTAAATATTTGCATTTTAATACGAATTTTCCTTACATGTTCTAGAAATAAAAAAATAAAAATTCCCTAGTGTTAGGGATATATTTAAAATGAGATAAATATATAAAATGTATTTGGATATATGTCATTTAATTGAATAAATTTAGTAAGGACAATATTGGAATATAACGTGGATTTAAATAATATTTTTTTAAAATTTTAAAATTTTATTAGGGATGAATTTAAAGTAGGATGTACTTATAAAAAGTGTAGATGAAAATAGCGCTACCCAAAAATAATCATCAATACAGTCTTGTTTTCATTCATTATCTAGTCATGACCATTAATTTTTAGGTTCATAGAGGCAGAAAATCGAGCAATAGCAGTTTCAGGAAGCCTCCCTGCTCTGCTCACTCTCAATCTAAAAATCGTAAAAAAAGAAATTCGAACTTTCTTGCCTTTCCACTGCTCTGTGGTGATTCATAGGTAAAAGAATGCCTCAATCAGCAGTTTTTTCATTCTCTAGCGTGTCCCGTCCCTTGCTTTTGGAGCTTTCATTACTATTTTCTGCTCAACCTTTCGACTCGCCTGACACCATATATTGTTCTGATTCACTCCCTTTTATCAGTAAGTTAGAAAAAAGAAGTAAAATATGATTTCTTGTTGATCTTTTAGTTTTTTTTCCTTTCATTTTTTGATTTTTTATTTTATTTGAATTATTTTTCTTGGTCGAATTATTATCATCTAAGATATGGGCATAATTGACAAATTTTAGAACCGGATTTGTGCAGCACTAGTATAATCCGTGTGATACAAACAAGCGTCGTCTCGAAATGAAGGGACACTATACTCCGTAGGCCTGTTTTGGCCGATAGGAACAGAGGAATGATTACATGTAATAAAGCACACGGTAATACGAGTCGAACAGCAGTCGGGGGTTATATCGCCTTCGTTGTTGTCTATATAGCTTTCTAGAGCAAAGATTCTTTTCCCAGCACATAGGTGGTCTAAATTCCCGATGATTCCTCATTCACAGCTAACTATGCATTCGTTCCCTGTACATGTCTTTTAGGTATCAAGCCTCGAAGTTTATGTCATGCAGCACCAACGGGACAATTAATTGCAAATTAGAATAGATCTATGGGGAGGGGGAATTAGAGAGAAGAAAGGGGACGGGGGATTCAACATAAGGGAAGAAAGAAAATAGGAAGAGAGGAATGCGCCATAAGTCACCAAAATATAATTCATTCATCAATAGAAAATTACAATGCAAAATAGGTTTAAATAGTAAAGCAACTATAACGAGATTGGGCCCGAGTCCATACAAGTCCAAATTTTAAATAATAGTCCAAAAATAAATAAAGCTTAAATAAAATAAGTAAACGTCTGATGTCCTCTTCAACTCTCCCGAGGTGGGAGAAAACTCAACCCGTGGATATATCACTATAGGTTGTCGTCAATCTCCCAACCATAAGCTGAATGGTTGGGCAAGCTTCTTCCGGTGTCTGTAAAAATGTGTCAGTGGAGGTCTGAACCTGGTGTCCTCACCAACTCTCTTTGGGTGAACGAGAGGCGATCTAGGCCAAGGAAGATCCTACTGACTCTGATAAAACTCCAATAAATCTGGATCCAATTGTTGTAGTGTCTCTCTCGAGATCCATGTACAATCAGAATCTGGTCGACCAACCCAACGAACGAGGAAGCGCTGAACCTCTCCATCATTAGTAAACACAGTTTCTTCATCTAAAATAGCATCAATTTTATTTGTGTACTGTGAGAGGTGGTAGTGGGTTAGAAGTGGCCAAATAGTTGGGATCAAGGTCCACAAAAGGAGGTAACAAAGGATCGTTTGAGGAATGAAATGACCTTTATAAGCTACTAGGTCCTCAATATTGAAAGTAGAATGGTAACCAAGATGTGGTGGAATGTCAACAACATAGTCATTTGGACCAACTTACTTTCAAATTTTAAAAGGACCATCACTAAGAGCTTGTAATTTGGAGGCGGGTCCTTGTAGGCGCCGCTCTAGTCTAATGCGGACTATAACGTAATCCCCAACGTTAAACTCAATATGTCGTTTATGCAAATCAGCTTGGAATTTATATTTTGCATTACTAACTTCAAGTTGTTTATTGATCTCAATATGCAAATCACGAAGATGTTATGCAAATGCTTCGGTTGACACTGACACTCTAGCCTGTGGACATAGGGATGAGATCTAACGGTTTCCGAGGCTTGTACCCATGAACGGTTTCAAACGGACTCATACCTAATGAACGATTTATGGAGCTATTATACGCAATTTGAGCTACAGGAAGGATCAAATCCCAATTTCGAAAATCTTTCCGGACCAGACAATGTAATAGGTTACTAAGACTTCGATTAACTACTTCAGTTTGACTGTCAGTCTGAGGGTGGTAGTAGAAAATTTCAATTTGGTAGCCATCTTTTGCCACAAAGTCCTCCAAAAATGGCTAGTGAAACGAACATCCCTATCGGACACAATGGTCTTAGGAAGCCCATACAATTTAACATTCTCATTAAAGAACAACATAGCCACCTTAGACGCATCTGAGGTTTTGCTACAAGGGGTAAAATGAGCCATTTTCAAAAAACGGTCGACAACCAAAAAAATAGAATCATGTATCTTTGGGGTGCGTGGAAGGCCTAACACAAAATTCATACTAATATCTTGCCAAGGACAATTGGGGAATGGAAGAGGGGTGTATAGGCTCATGTTCTGCTTCTTCTGTTTACTCAATTGACAAGTGTTACAAGTACTAACAATCTTAGCCACGTCTTTCTTCAAGCTAGGCCAATAGAATTGACGTTCAACTTCCTCTATGGTCTTATCACGTCCAAAGTGACCGGCTAACCCTCCCGCATGAACTTCCCACACTATGAAATCTCGCACTGAAGTTCGAGGGATGCACAATTTATTGGCTCTAAAGAGATAACCCTCCTCAAGTCGGAAGCCATCTGTGGCGCCTGATTGTCCCCTTTGTAAATCAAGAAAGATATCTTTAAAATCGAGACATGCCTCGTAATCCTCCTTAAGCCTTTCAAAATCGATGACCTTGACACTCATGATCGACAAAAGGGAGACACGACGACTTAATGCATCAGCTGCTTGGTTTTCCACGCCCTTATTTTGTTTTAAAATAAATGAGTAGGCCTGCAGATATTCAACCCAACGACCATGCCTAGAGCTTAATCGTTTCTGGGAGTTGAGGTAACAGAGGGCCTTGTGATCTGAATAAAGGACAAATTGCTGGGGCAACAAATAGTGGCGCCAATAGCGCAAAGCTTGGACCACCACATACAGTTCCTTATCATAAGTTAAGTACTGTTGTTTGGCTTCATTTAACTTCTCACTGAATTAGGTAACATGGTGACGATCCTGACTCAAGACTCCGCCTATACCTACCCTGGAGGCATCACGTTCAACTTCAAAGACTTTGGAAAAGTCGGGAAGACGCATAACAGGAGCCTCTGTCATTCTCTTCTTGACTAACTTAAAGGCCTTAGCCGCCTCTTGTGTCCAATGAAACTCTCATTTCTTCATGCACTCCGTGATAGGCACCATAATAGTGCTAAACCCCTTGATAAAGTAACGGTAAAATGTAGCTAAATCGTGAAAGCTCCTGACGTCATGAATAGTTTTAGGCTCAGGCCAGTCAATAATTGCTTGAACCTTAGTAGGGTCAGCAGATACTCCTGTCGAAGAGACAATGAACCCTTAGAAAAACGACTGTATCGATGAAAAAAGAGCACTTCTTGACGTTAGCATATAGATTAGTTACACGAAGGGTAGAGCAAACTTGTGTGAGGTGGTCACGGTATTGCTCCTTAGTCTTACTATAGATGAGGATATCATCATAGTAGACAACAAGAAACTTACCCATGAAAGGTCGAAGAGTTTGTGTCATTACCCGCATAAAGGTACTTGACACATTGCTTAGCCCAAAAGGCATGACCAGCCATTCATAAAGATCATCTTTCGTTTTAAACGCAGTCTTCCACTCATCACCTGGTCGAATTCGAATCTGATGGTATTCACTCTTCAGATCAATCTTCCAAAAGATTGTGACACCAACCATCATATCTAACATATCGTCAAGTCTAGGAATGAGAAAACGATACTTCACCGTGATCCTATTGATCGCAGGACTATCTACACACATCCTCCATGAACCATCATTTTTGGGTGTCAATAGGGCGGGGACAGCATACGGGTTTAAACTCTCACGAATGAATCATTTGTGAAGGAGGTCATCCACTTAGCTTTGAAGTTCAGCGTGCTCGGTAGGATTCATCATATAATGAGGCACATTTGAAAGGGATGCCCCTGGGACGAAATCTATGGCATGTTGAATATCCCGTAGAGGAGGTTGATGATCGGGTAGGTCCTCCAGAAAGACATCTCGAAACTCTTGGAGGATCGACTGGACTTCAACAGGGCTCTCTATTGTGGAGTGGGATGAAACCTCCATGACCACCAATGCGAACACAATTGAGTCACCAACAAGTGTACGCTCAAACTTCGTAGGACTAATGATATGCAATCCCTTTCGTTCTACACTCTTCTTCGTTTCCAGTGGGCCAACAGGCTTTGGGAGCAGAGGGTTAAGGTGAATCTTCTTTCCGTTAAACACGCAGGAGCAGGAATTAGATCGACCATAAATGGTTACATCTAGGTCAAATAACCAAGGTCGTCCCAAGATGATCTGCCCGACATCCATTAAAATGACGTCACACCATATATGGTCCTTATTCTCGAGAAATTGGATAGGGACTAAACAACGCCCCTTGACAGCTATAGAAGAGGTGTCAACCCAAGAAACGTTGTATGGTTGAGGGTGAAGAACATATTTCAACCCTAGACGGGATACAGTAGCCATCGAAACCGCATTAATACAACTACCACTATCTACGATAACTTTACGGCCCTTGTTATTAATCTTGATGTAAGTGTGGAAGATGGCATGACGACGCCAATCGTCGGCATCCCTAGGCTAGGTAAGAGTGCAACGGACGACACCGACTCTAGGTGTATGTGGAATAAGGGGACCAGCCTGAATACAACCTAAGAAGGTATCTTCACTATCCTCCAAATCATCAAACTCTTCTAACTTAGGCTCATAAACCTGGTCCTCTAGTGGTTCGTCGACTATACCTTCACGCTCTTCCATAACTATGGCTCGGCTAGGACACTTAGAAGAAATGTAACTAAAACCCTTGCAGTTGAAGCATTGCAAACGGGAGGACGTTCTTGAAACCTCAGAACCTCGACCTTTGCTATCCGATGTGGGAGTAGAAGAGGTCCTAGAATAGACTTGGGATGGAGTGGATGCAGAAGAGGTTGCAGTGCGGGAGTCACTACAATTTCTATACGGTGTCCTAGTCACTAACTCGTAATCCCGAAGGAAAGAGTAGGCGTGATCAAGAGTGGCGACGCCTCTAAGGACAAGCTCATGTCTAAGATCATCCCTTAGGCCTTGCCTAAACCTACTCAAGGTCATGACCTCATCATCAACGACTTGACATCTCATTCGAAACTCTTCAAACTGAGCAACATATTTGGTCACAGGTCGATTGCCTTGCGTAAGTGCATTCCATTGATCCAGCAAGTTACCCCTGTAAAATTGAGGTAAATATTTTTCTTGAAGGCGACGCTTCATTTCATCCCAACTCCCAATAAGGGGAGCATGACGCCTCTCCAAAAGGTCCTCAACACTTTCCCAAAAGAGTTGAGCAGTGTCAGTTAATTTCAAACTGGCAAATTGTACCCTCCGATCTTTCGAGACCCCATACCAGGCAAATAAGCAATCCATGTCCCTAACCCATTGATTGAATACACTAGGATCTAGACAACCATCAAATGTAGGGGCGTCTAACTTAATATTTCGAAAGAGGCGTTCCTCGTGGTGAGGGGAGATAGTGTACCATGACGGTGATATTCCCGCTTACACCCACGAGCCTGATTTCCTTCCCTACGATCGTGTCTGGTGTGGTGTCAACCGCCTTGTGGACGATGATGGGGTCTATTAATGGAAGCCTCAGAGTTTTCAGTTTCAGTCGAATATGAGGTTTGGTCAAGAGTGTTCAATCTAGAGGTTAGGGTTCTATTCTCCTGACGAGTAGTGGCTACCTCAGTTTGGACAGCCGTTAATTAATTTTGTAATTGTGCCAACTATCGAGTGAGGGCTTCAATAGGGGAAAGGTTCATGGCAATGGTACTAGCACTAGAAGCAGTAACACGACCACTACGCAATTACATACACGGTAACAATAGCTAAGTGAAGTGCGCTATAGATATCAACAAACAACTAGTGCGAACAGTAGATTAGCAATCTATTATTATTATTATTATTATTATTATTATTATTATTATTATTATTATTTGTTTGTTAAAAATGAGATTACGTAAAGTCCGATTCTTAGCAAGCTAATAATACTAATGCGAATAAAATAAAAATCAATGGTACAAATGATAGGCCTAGTCACGTGGGGTAACGGGTGAACAATGGGAGATAGTTCGCGAATTCCAATCAAGTAGGTTTAAGGCTCAAATTATCAAAGTATTAGCAACACAAAGAATTAATTGATGCAATTTGAAATAAATCAGTAGTGTCAACTAAAAATAGATAGGAGCAGTGACTCCCTGCGTTCGGTTGTGACTCCTTATACTCCGATTGATCAGAATTTGACAACTCGTGTGACCCTGCTCTATCCTCTTGTTTCAGTAGTCTTTCTTTTAGAACCCACTCTTGCTGATTGTCATTGATACTGTTTTGACTCTGACTCTGTCGTGGTAGGGGTACAAATATGAATCAATTACTCAATAAATTGCCTCTGACCCCTCGAAATCCGTTTGAACAGCTGCTCCTTGAAATTGAATATCTTCAGTTGAGCTAGGTGATTGTGGCCCAGTGATTTAGAACGTGGCTAATGGCGGTGGAAGTGGCTGCAGGGGTGATGATTTGAGATGCCGACATTGGAGATGTTGGCTGCGATTGATGGCGATGGCTAGGATGGCGGTGTTGGCAATCTGTTGACGTCGGGTTGAACTGAGAATGAAAAATTATGAAGTGGTAATGACCGACTAGATTTCAAAGGTCGTCGGCGAGTTTAGTGACCGTGGAGCAGTAGGCATAGACTGAGAACAAATTTTCAGCAGCAATTGTGTAGGGCGCTTGCGGTTGGCGGTGGATTGTGAGGTCGTCGACGTGGGTAGTGTCGACAGGGAAGAAACCAAGGTGGTGGCTGCTGGGGCGAGATGAAGGTGATGGGGTGAGATGTCGGGACGGCAGGGGCGTGGTGATGCCGTATGATGAAGGTTATGGTATGGACCAGGTAATGGCTATGTGGAAGTGGGTTGAGTGATAATATGATTGGGCATTGATTATATGGGTTTTGGAGTTATTGGGCTACGTGGGTTTGGGCTATGTGAGATATGGGCTGAGTTGAGTGTTGTGTATAATGGCCTGAAATTTAGATTGAAAATTATGTTGGGCTGGAGTATATGGAAATGACTGTGGGCTGTGAACAAAAATTTGAGGTTGTGGGTAGGGTAAAGAATTTATGGAACAACATTATTTATCTAGCAGCAGCCACAAACTGAAAAAAAATACAAACACTGATTGATAGACTACAGAAAGAAAATCAAAAAATTGGAATTCTGGGTGTGAACAATACCCGTGAACAGTAACACGATTTTTTTTTCAACAAGGGCAGAGAACAAAAATGAAAAAAAAAATTGTTGCTCTTTATGCTAAATCTCTTTCAATTGTGCTATTCCAACGAAATTTGGGAGGAAAAAAAAAAGAAGAGATTTTGGATTGTATAAAGAGAGTACCCAAGATTCGGCTCTGATACCAAATTTGATGTAGCACTAACAAGACAATTAATTGCAAATTAGAATAGATTTATGGGGAGGGGGAATTAGAGAGAAGAAAGGGGACGGGGGATTCAACATAAGGGAAGAAAGAAAATAGGAAGAGAGAAATGCGCCATAATTTACCAAAATATACTTCATTCATCAACTGAAAATTACAATGCAAAATAGGTTTAAATAGTAAAGCAACCCTAATGAGAATGGGCTCGAACCCATACAAGTCCAAATTTTAAATAATAGTCCAAAAATAAATAAAGTTTAAATAAATTAAGTAAACGTCCGATGTCTTCATCATTATGTTTATATTGATCACAAACCGGAGGAGAAAGTCATCAAAGGAATTGTTCTCCACCCAGAAGTTACTTCACCATATTCATAATTCAATAATCATCCCCTTTCTGCTTGTGCAACATGAAATTGCAGCTTTTTGGTTTGTGTCCCACAAATACTCAAAATTCGATTTATTGATATCTATCTTCCAGTTTAGGACCATTCTATCGAAGTCATGGACTGGTTTATTGACACTTTTTCCATGAGTTGGTGTTCTATGTGAACGATATAGCTTGTACAAGTCTCGACTTGTTAGATATTACAGAGGTCTAGTGAGCACCAAACATAACTCATCCAGTATTAATTACTTAGGGGGTCTTCTCAATTGAGATTGTGAATAATTTTTAAAATCTTTCTAAATTTAGACATCCTCAATTGAGATTTTTTCGAAATTCAATGAAATCCTTTAAAATTTAGGTTTGCTCAAATGACTAGTGGATTTATAAAATTTCGTTAATAAAGTGATTTTAAAAGATTTGGATGGATTTCAAACTTAAAAATGCATATAATCAATTTTTTTGAAATTTCACCATATATATAATGAGATTTTTATGAAATTTGTGGAAATCTATTTAAATCCACGAAAATTTCTTTAGGATTTATAATTTTTTAAAATTTATCAAAATTTTAGTTGAAGACACCCTCGTTAGTCAAATGGTTCGATCCGAAAGCATCCCTTGCATATTCGTTGTCTCGAGACATAGGAACAAAGCCCGTAGCCTTTCCTTAAATGTAGTTGATCTTGTCCTAGTGGAATTGAGCAGAAAAACATCCTTCCAATCTCCTATGCTAGTCTTGAACTCTTTTTTAACGGGTTGGCTTGCTAATGAAAATCGGGCTATTTATCTTTAATTTATTTTTATAGTCGGGAGATCCCAACTTATTCGAGTCTAAAATACTCTAGCTTTTCCACTATAAATTTCAATTGCTTACTGATTTTAATGTTTATGTCACTAAAATAATCTATAACACCTCCAAATCGCCATACTGGACTTGGAAAAAGAACATTATTTTCCGTTGGGCCCTTTTGACATTGCTGTTCATTTGGGCCGTTACCGTTCCATGGGCCTACACTGGGCCCAGTTCCTTACCCACTAACTTGCCTAAGCCCTCATTTGACAGCAACTTTCAGTGAAGAATAAGTTTTAAAACAGTAAATTTTTGTAGAATGTGAGGTTAAAAAGTCTAATTTTTTTCTTTTGAGATAATGCAAAGAATATTTTATTATGAGAATATGTAATTAAAAATGAGTATGAGAGAAAATGAGTTTTAAAAGAGGACAACGCTATATGTACCAAATTTTTTTATCGAATCTTTTACCCACTTCTCACAATAAGGGTGAAGACCACGGACCGACATTTTTAAATTCACACGGAGCTCGTCATACATTGTGAGGGGTACATCATTCGGTGCCTTTTTTTTATATACAAATGGAATTTCCTTTAAAAGAATGGCTATCAAATAGGAAAATGATAGTGCTGTACATTTTTACAGCCCTCTCACAAAAGGGGGTTGTAAGGCCATCTCCAACCCAGCACCAAATTTTGCACCATTTTACATCAAATTTTGCACCAAATCTTGCACCAAACTAAAATTCATCTCCAACCATTACACCAAAAATTACACCAAATGAACAGTATTTAACCATTTTCTTCCCTTTTTTTATTCTTTATAATCTACTTATTTAAAATATTATTTATTTAATTATTTCAGAAATACATAAATTACTAAATAAATAATTAATTAATCGTGTTTGATGTATTTTAAATTATTTTCGTCTTTTAATTAATTAATTAATTATTATGTCTTACATTTAAAATTTATTTTAAACACAAATAATTATTAATATAAATAAAAATAATAATAATTTATTGTATTAAAAAATATATAGCACAAATTACATAAATAGCCTCAACAAATTTATTTGGGAAATGTAAAATAAGGGTAAAATTGGCATTTTACACTTGCACCATTTTGGTGCAAAATGGTGCAAAATTTGGTGTTGGGTTGGAGCAATTTTGCACCAAAAAATGGTGCAAAATGGTGGAATGGTGTTGCGGTTGGAGATGGCCTAAGATTTGATGTACATCAGAGTGTACAACAAACATATCCCTATCAAATAGGGGCTAAACTGATAACTGATAAGGCTAATTTCCGGTTGTTGTCCCAACATTTACATCTATTTGCACTTCTATCTCAACATTTGTATTTTGGGATTCATATATCCTCACTCAGCCTTTAACAAATCAGCATCCATTGTCATTGTAATTATTCCTATTCAAGCAACCGTTAGTATGATTTGAAATGTCAAATTTATCCTTAAGTTTATATAAATCAAAAAAGAAAAAAGGAGTATAAAAAAGTGAAAATAACTGAAAAAAAAAGAGAGAAATTCATTTCGTCACCCACCTCTAGCACACTCGCAATTTACCACCTACATTGCCGATCAAGTTCTTTCTATGTCTTCGAATTTTATTTTTTATTTTTTTACCATCGATCAAAATAATTAGATCTTGCAAATTATCCGAGTTATATGCTACAAAGATGTTTTTTTTTTCCAGAAGGGCTCAGTATCGATGGAATTGAGTATATTTTAGAACGAGAAGAGAGGATTAATTGAAGTAATTATTAGGACGTGACTATAGTAAATAAATTATGAATCAAAAGTCGCATGTTGGCAGGGTTCAAAGCAAGACTTGATAGGATCTATTTGGCTTTCACTTGGACATAAAATGTAGTTCAAAAAATAAATTAGGATCACTAAATGAATCGATGCTAGAAAAGGAATAAAAGATAACACAATCGATAAAAAGTTGGAAGTTTGTTCTCTTATTATTATTATTATTTTTTGGGAGAAAAATTCATATAACTACAAACAAATAACTAGAAAAACAATTAAAATCAAACATTATTGATAAGACTCGCGGAAAAAAAAAAGAAAAAAGGATACCGGTTCGATAAGAAAATTCACTTACAAAAAAAAAAATTCAAATATTGTACACCAAAATTTACAATATGTATGAATAACAAGTAAATAATAGTTTGTGGACCTTATGAAATATATAAATAAGAAATATATTATATTATAAATAATTATATTCTAATCAGCAACCAAACATGAACCAAATCCTTTAAATTTACCATTCATTATGAAATATATAAACAAGAAATATATTATATTATAAATAATTATAATCAAATCAACAACCAAACATGAACCAATTCCTAAAATTACCATTCGTTAACTCTTCAATTGGTAAAAATTACCGTTCAGTGCCATTCTCCACTTGCCATCATCACTTTCCAATAGATCAAAATGACCAAATCTCACTGTTAAGCTCATGTTTGGTGGGATTAAATTAGTACATTTTGATAAAAAATGAGAAATATGTAATTAAAAAGTTGTCGATCTCATGAAATATGTGATTTTAATTAATTATTGATTTTTTACTTAGAATAAAATTTTGATTTACTACCTATAAAAAAAGGGCTAAATGTATATTTATTAACTTCGTTTTTATTTATTTTCTAGTCTAGAAGTTTGCTTAAATCAGAAACCAAGGCCTATCTCAAGGGTGGGTTCGGCTACACGTACACCTCCGGTGTACACGCCCCTCACATGAGAGATCGGCCGAAATCATTTAATGGGCGTGGGACCACTTTCCATGTGAGGGGCGTGTACACTGGAGTGTACACTCCCGTGTACAAATGGCTTTTTCCCTCAAGGGTATGAGTAAAGCATAGTAACCTGATTTTGAGTCTCATTTGAGAAGAAGAGCGTAATCTCACACACACACACACTAATTAAAAAATGCTTATTTTTCTACAAAATATATTTTGTCGCCACCAATTTCCCTCTCAGGCGAAATTAATCTCAAAATTTTATTTATTTAGAAGTTAATTTAATTTCTTTTAATTAGTCGGCCACTCGAATACAAAAATGGAAAAAGTTTTGCGTCAATGTCTTACACCAGTTAATCAATAGAAAAATGAAAAGAAAAGAAAAGAAAAATTCATGCCATTCTTGCTTCTATAGTTCCACGTTGGGGACATGCACACGCAATGTAGCTATGTCGTATGAGGATGGACCAATGAATGAGAAATCACACAAATTTCGATAATATTTTTTCAGTGTCGATAGAACCTAAGTAGATATTCATTGATTTGTACGAACAAGGCTACGTCATATACAATTTTATCGTAATTTGAATGATTGAAAGTAGGGATGGCAAAGGGCGCGTCGGCCATTTACATCTTCTGTCCCATCGAATATTTTTGTTATTTTGGGCCTGTTTGTTGGCCATTAATTTTGCCGTTTAATGAATTATTTGACCGTTGCAACTAATTCATCTGACAACCCATGTGCGACCCCTGGGAACCTTTTTTTTCACACTTTCCATTTGTTGCCCTTACTCCCCAAACGAAAAGGCAACCCGCGTTCACCTTCGACAACATCCTTCTTAACTAAAGTCAAGCCAAGAACAGTCGAAGTCCTATGCATTTTATTCAATTCTAATAGATAATTCAATTCAGCATTATTAGTAACAAATATAGGTGGCATCGGAATGGACGAATCCCCATAACCATTGAATAAATATCTCAATTGCATATCGTATTGAGAAGAATCAATATTCAGCTTATTTTGCAAATCCTGACACACTTCCGCATATGATATACTCTCTGTTACGGGAATTGCAATACAACCACATACATCACTCGTCCATCTCCATTTTCATCTATTATTTTCATTCAATTAGAAATCACCAAAATAACAGACAGGGATTATCATATCTGCATGACGATATAGAATTTTTAAATCAATTACAACAACAAAAATTCAGATATTTAATCAACTTGTAATTAAAATTATAAGACAATTGTCAAAACATAAATTAATAATAAAAAAATTCATAAAACAGTTGGGAAAAACAGCCGACAGTCGACTGTTAATGTGAGAAACAGCCGACTATTCAGTCAGCTGTCAGCTATTAGACAATCTTTTGATAGTCGACTGTCCGCTGTCTAACATTTTTCGTTAACATCCCACAGTTAATCATCGCACTGTTTATTTTGCGTATGATTTTTTATTTTTCTATAGTTCTAAAGAAAAAAATTATATATCTGTTAAATTTTTTTCTACTAACTATTGTGTTATTTAACTACTCAAACGTACACTAATTTGCTGAAGTCAAAATTAAGCATGTATAAAAATATACTTATCGATTTGAAGTAATTGATCTGAAAAAAATTCTGGTTTCAACGTTTGATGTTTTTTGATATTTTGAGGTTCAAGCAGATGAAAAATGAGAATTTTTCCGTGTTCGAAACTCGTTCTGTAATTTTATAAGTGGGGAAGTGTTTGGTTTTCAATTATTAACTAAAAGGATAATAATGTCTTTTAAACTATCAAATAATTTGTAATTACATAATATATTTAAGGGCATCTCTGTCTTTTACCATTCAAGAGATTAATATGATAATTTTCAAGTTTTTAAAAGTCAAAGTGAAAATAAGGACCTTTGACTATGTCAATTTTAAAAGTACCCGAGTTTATCATTTGACCCCGTTTGAATGACAAAACCCCAAAAGAAAAGAGAGCATGACTTTCGTTTGAGCAGATCCTCTTGCACAGGAAAATCCTGCAAAGAATGTGGGTCCCACTATATGTGGGGGCTATCCCATATTTCTGCCACGTATGCCCATACAATTTTATTTGAAGGTTATTTCCATGAGGGGTCCTTAACCTTTTGTAAGTGTGACATTCTCCTCTCGAATCTAACAATTGTTGCACTCATGTCCACAATATTTTAAAGTTGCAGCAACTATGTCCCCAACTAACTATATTTACACATACTTGGCCCAATTTTTTAAAATTTATTTTTTCTCAAACTCATTTTTTATAACACATTTTATGGAATCCACAACTTTTTAAAATTTTTTTAACCACATGTTCTACCAACTATTATTAAAATTTCCTAAAAATCTGATTTTTAACCAAAACAAATAGGAACTAAATGATCGTATAACACTCATCTAATGCATGTTGTTGATGTGTTTAAGGAAATATGTTTCTTGAACATAAACAATTTTATCATATCTATATTTCTGATTGAAAACTGAATTTACAGTGTGTTTTGTTTTGAAATAAATGAAATGTTTTCATTAAAATTTCATTCTTCAATCTAAATTCACGTGTTCGTAAATGTCAAGTGACCATTTAAAGTTCAAGTAAACTAATGAAATGATACAATGTTAAAACGTTGGGAAAGTAAATGCAACAAATGATACGTTAGAAACATTACCCAGGTTTTTTTCATCAACTATTATCAAAATTTATTCAAATTATGATTTTTAACCAAAATAGAAAGGGAATAAATGATCACGTAACACTTACATAATGCATGTCATTGATATGATAAAGTAAGGAAAGACGTTACTTGAATACCAAGTTCTCGTTTGAGCTCCATTTTGGAAAAAAAAAGTATTTTTGTATAGTGATTTTTTGAAGAATGTGTAGTTAAAAATGAGAAATATTTTATGATTTACGCATAAATTATTTTATTGAAGAATTTGTGGTTGAAATTAATTTTGAAAAAATAATTTAAAAAAATGAGGGCTCAAGCAAGGGCTAAACAATTTTATTATATCTATATTTTTAACTAAAAGTTGAAGTACATTATATTTTGTTTTGAAATAAATAAAACAGAAAATTACAGCAACGGTCCATTCAAGTTCGTCCACATTAAGGCAAAATTGATGATGACCCATGGTACCAGTAGATGCGCCTTGATGAGCTGACCTAGGATAGTGGTCCATGATCGTGGGTTACACCGTCGGCACTGGAATTGACGTTTGAACTGTCCGAGTTTGCTGTTTGAAGAATTGACTGTAGTTTGGATTTACAACTTTGTTTGATGTTACATGGGTATCAGAAGGTGTGTATTGAGTTGCTTAATTGACTTGGAGTGTGGGCTTGGCATGGGTGTTGCCGAAGGTAAGGATTCCGACCTTTTTGGTGCATGGACAACCTATTTTAAGTTGAATTTTTGACCAAATTCGTTGGAGTTATGGTCGATGGTTAGATGGATTGTGAAGAGGGAAGCGAGAGCTTTCTGATGGTATGGGTCTCCAGTGGTTTGGACGACAGTTGGTTAGGTTTGAGCAATTCAAAATAGGTGGCTTCATGGGGTGAGTAGGGCAAGTTTCTTTATTATTTTAATTGTTAATAATTTGAAAAATGTAAATATACTATTTTGCCCTTTTTTAGTTTGGTCAAAATCGATTAAGTTTTGACTATTCTGGTCAACTAAAGATCTACATCCATTTGGACTTCAAGTGCATATTTTTGAAAGATTTGAAATCGTGAGTGACACAAGGTGAAGGTTATGATAAAGTCTGCAAAAAATTGAAAGGTTAAGGACCGTTGCTAAAATTTTTCCTAAATAAAACCTTTAAGAACAATTTTATTCTCCAATCCAACTTCATGAGAGTCGTGAGTGTTAGGCGATCATTTAGGATGCGTTTTGTTTGCTATTCTCCAACTGTTTTCAGTTTTACAAAATATGGAAAATGTGACTGATCTGAAATTTCTGAAATTGCATTTTCATAAGTAAAGATAAACTTATAACATAAAACTTAAAATGCATTTTCACATTTTGAGTCTTTTTAGTGAAAATTTTGAAAACGCTCAAAATACAAAATACAAGTGTTTAAATAAAATTTTAAAAATTAAAAAACTTAAAGAATAAAAGTATAAAACTCTAACCGAAAAAATTTTAAAAAATAAGATTAAAAAAAAAATTTGATAAATTTTAAAAATAAAAAATAAAATTTTTGAGAAAATAAAATTCTGAAAAATAAAAATTTCGAAAAATAAAATTCAAAAAATGTATTAGAAAAATAAAAATTACAAAAAAACTAAATGAATAGAGAAAAAATATTCTTAGTCCACATTATTAAATTTTATTTTTATTTACTTATTTTGAAAGCATTTTGTTATTATATATATTTTTTACTTTTCTAGCGAGAAAAAAATATTGTAAGATTCATCAATTTTAAAATGCATATATTGCTTAATAACATATTAACATAAATTATTCTATTTTTACTAAATAATCAAATTTTCTAGAATAAAATATTATAAAATAATTATTCAAAATTTTAAACCAGACGCATTTTCTAATTTTCTGACATGAGAAATAATTTTTCAAAATGTCAAATCAAACACAATTTTAAAAATATGAAAATTGACCCTCAAAATAGAAAATTAAAAATAAATTCAAAACTTGAAATTCAAAACTTAAACACGGCCAAGTGAACCCTTAACTTTCAAGTAAACTAATGAAATGACACAATATTAAAAGGTTGGGAATATAAATGCTACAAATGATAAGTTGGATACATTACACCGATTTTATTTTTTTTTTCATTCTTTTTTCTATTTTCGACTTCTTTATTTCCTTCCCCCTTGGCACGCACGCACACATTTCTCCAAAATTTTGATCCCTCCTCGCCCCGGACTCGGCTTCGCTGTCTCGATCACCCCAAATTTTTCGCGCACAATCCAACCAAACAAACATCGCCATATATGCACGCACATGTGATATATAGATATATACACAGAAAGATTGTATAGAATATATATATGGATCCAGAGGATAAGGTGGCGGCGATGGTGGAGGAAGAGGAAGAAGAATTGGAGGAGCAAATGGACAGCTTGACCCTCGAACGAGTCGCGGCGGCCAAGAAATTCATTGAGGATCATTATAAAAGCCATATGAAAGACATGCAGGAACGCAGAGAAAGGTAATTAATATATACGAATTCATTTCATCAATGCATTTTATATTAAGAAATATTATCATGGAAAATGATTATTTATTTATTTATTTTTGAATAAGGTGAATGTCATAGGTGAATGGATGTGTGTAATTACTTACATGCATGCAATTTTATGTGAATTAGAGATCGAGAAATTAAGAGATGCGTCTGAGGATTCACACAGACTGAAGGTTTATTTGTAATTAGTTATATTTTCTTCTGTTTATATTATTTAAATGTCATATATAATTTATATATTTTATCTTTTTCTGGCGAACTAATTTGCTTGTAGTTATTTATTTAAAATTAAGTTTCAAAATAATGCTGAAACACACAGGTGTACAATTTGGAAGGGTTAAGTATTTATGGGCATTTAGTTCTTTTATGTGATGCTCATTTTGAAAAATAATTAAAGTGTATTGCTGCTAAACAATCAATTATGGCTTCTCATTCTGAATGCCCAGGGGAATTGTTGAAGAATAGAATTGTGAATCTGCCAATGACGAATGTGAGAAATGAAGAAACGGAAAAGGATGAAGCAGATTGACATGAACAACTTAAATGTGCATTAACTTACTTGGTCTTAAGAGGAATTACAAGTTTATGATTTTATGCATAGGTTATAATTGACAGATAGTAAATGATTCTTCTTGTCAGTGTTTCTTACTTGTATAATTGTATTTGTCAAGCTAACTTATTGAAAGGCAACAAAAGAATTAGATGGGTTTATCTGATGTCCTGAGGCACACACTCGTAATAATTTTTATACTCAAATTGCAGGCGTCAACTTCTAGAGAAGATGATAGCTAATTCTGATGTATCAGAGGAGGAGCAGATGAACCTTTTGATTGAATTGCAGCGTAAAGAGACAGAGTATATGCGTCTTAAAAGGCACAAGATTTCCGTAGATGATTTTGATCTCTTAACTATTATAGGGAGAGGAGCCTTTGGAGAGGTAGATCAGCCTTTGAAATATATATGTTCCACATGAATTTGCTGTTCTTGAAACTTATTCAAAGATCTCCTGCTATTATATTCTTCTCGAGCACAATTTTGTGTTGAATTTTGCTTAATTTTTTATTTGACTCGACGCGGAATATGCATGTTTTTGACATCAGTCATCTGATATGTTATATGCTGATGAACTACTTGGTTCTCATAAGAAATCATTTCACAGGTTAGACTTTGTCGGGAGAAAATATCTGGTAAAATATATGCAATGAAGAAGTTAAAGAAGTCAGAAATGGTTAGCAGGGGACAGGTGAGATCGCGTGCACATGCATAATGTTCCATCAATACGTTTTCTTAAGAACACAAGATATCCCAGGCCAGTTATTTTACTCATTATTAATGGAATATAATTTATTAGTTGGAGAAAATGTACTTATTTAATTGATTGCCTATGGACGGTACAGGTTGAACATGTCAGAGCTGAAAGAAATCTGCTTGCCGAAGTTGCTAGTCACTTTATTGTGAAACTTTATTATTCATTTCAAGATGCCGAATACTTGTATCTTGTAATGGAATACCTACCTGGTGGTGACATAATGACTTTACTAATTAGGGAGGAGACCTTAACTGAAACTGTCGCTAGATTTTACATTGCTCAAAGTGTTCTGGCAATAGAGTCTATTCACAAGCATAACTACGTCCACAGGTTAGAACTCGGTATTGTACAAAATTTGATACATCAACAAACAGTTGAAGAAAGTTTCAGCGGATTTCATCTTCTGTTATTTTGATAATGCTTTTTCCAGAGATATTAAACCTGACAACCTTCTGTTGGACAAAAATGGTCATATGAAGCTTTCTGATTTTGGCCTTTGCAAACCTCTCAACTTCGAAAATTTATCTTGTATGAACGCAAAGGAACCAATGAATGAAAGTGAACTACTTGATGCCAATGGATGCTTACCTGATAAGGGAGATGGAAGCAGCTGGAAGAGTCCCCTTGAACAAATGCAGCATTGGCAAATGAACAGGAGGACATTGGTAAGCCAAAAATTTCATCATGATATAAAAATATGGCTATGGAACACTATTCTTGGGAATTTGTCATGAAGTTTCGTATTAGCATGTCGAGTTTCTGGACATCTTCACTAAGTTTGGACTTTAGCATATTTTTAAGCCTTCGACTGTTATTGATGGGTACCTGGATTCATTTCAGATTCTTTCTGTTCATGACAGGCATTTTCAACTGTTGGCACGCCTGATTACATTGCTCCAGAAGTATTATTAAAGAAAGGTTATGGTCTGGAGTGTGATTGGTTAGTTTTTTCATAGTTAATATTCACTTTGCTTTTCCAAGAATAAACGACACTACCTCAATCATTTCATATATATCCTTTTGTTTATTATAATTCTTTTATTCTTAGATTCCAAGAAATCAACTTAATTTGTTATTCAATGCATGATAAAGAAATATGATATTGTGGTTTGATATAGTCTTTTGAATGATATGCATACAGGTGGTCACTTGGAGCTATTATGTATGAGATGCTGGTCGGTTATGCTCCGTTCTACTCTGATAATCCAATAACAACATGCAGAAAGGTGCTCATCTCCAAACTCCTTTTGATGCAGTAACCTCCATCGTAAAAAATTCTAACCTTTTCTCTGTCGAGATTTGGAAAGCGAGTTCATTTTTATATAGTGAATTTTCCAGAACTACTTTGTAGTAAGGCACTTTCCTCTCTTAATTCTCAAGCCGAATTAAGTTGTGTTGGTCTAAATGTCTATGCAGCAGCTTTTAAATTCAGTTTTTAATGAAATTTCCAGCTAAGAAGGTATCAACAAGGCATTTAAATGTCCAAGATAAATGCTTAGTGAAAACCAATGATTTAAAATATTTTTATGCTGATAAGCATAAAGGGCAAAATTTAACACTAAAACCTAACAGTTGATAGATTATGAAAGGATGAGCAACAAAAAATGTAGCAGTGTATATTACGCAATTTTACAATTTACAGATTGCAAGAAAATGAACTATTTTGGCATTAAATTAAAACAAAATTACATAGCCATTTACAATACAAGTAATAATTTTAATGCCAGTTTATATTTATTGGCAGTTAGGGCCTTTGTCATCCACAGTATAAAGAAAATACGGCATTCATCTCTTACAATGAATGTTGACTATATACAATGGGCAATTTTTATAATGAGTGTCACCATTTTAATTTAACATTTCACTTCTTGGCTATTGTATTGGTTTTGGGAACCCATATATATATACTGCATCCTTTGGTACCTTATCAGCAAATGTGCACATTGAAAGTTACTTATTGTTGATAATAGCGCGCAGTCCATCTTGAACTTTTTGAATCCATATATTTGACTTGTGACTTCTAAATGTCTTCATAGTGAGTTGGAGGTACACGATTAACCTCTAAGCAGTCTTTCTAAAGAAGGATAGGCAAACAATTTAAGGGGTGATATTGATCACTTGAGTGGAGCACACACGATTAGGACTCCCTAAGCAACACATTTTTCCCAGTTTACTGTTTATTTTCATTGTACTTTTCATGGTTTCATTAAATTGTCCAACTCAAAAAATAGAGGGTCCAATAGGTACATATATTTCTCTTTTCTTATTTACTTCCCATTTATAAATTTTCATTTGTTATCTGTTAAACCTCTAAGAAGTATGTGATGCAGTATCTCATGTGGATGATGTAATGTGTGATGTTTGCCAGATTGTACACTGGAGAAATCACTTAATATTTCCAAATGATGTGAGGGTATCTCCAGAAGCAAGGGACCTGATTCGTCGGTTGCTTTGTGATGTTGAAATTAGACTAGGTTCTAATGGGGCAGAAGAAATAAAGGTATATATTTTTTGTTACTTTATTGTAATAACTACGGTTATTGAAACAATCTAATGCCTCACGTTCCATTAAATTTTGTTCAGGCTCATCCTTGGTTCAAAGATATACAGTGGGACAAACTTTATGACATAGATGCAGCATATAAACCAGAGGTCAACGGGGAACTTGATACTCAAAACTTTATAAAATATGACGAGGTACAGTATTGTTGTCACATATATTACTCTGTGTGCTGGCTTTAAATCGATGGCTTGAATCAATGTGCGGGTTTTAAATCATTGCAACAGAATGCCCAGACGTGCTTAAATAAACCTCTAGTTATGGGTACAAAGCGTTGGGATATCAAAACGGCATGTTTTCTAGAGCTTAAAATATAATTCAAGTTGATCAAACATACTTTTTGTCCACATTTTTAGTAGGTCCCATAATTTTTATCTACTTATTATCAACACATTCTGTAGGTTCAACTGCTTATAAGCACTATTAAACAAGGACAAAATGTTCACAAGATACACATAGCGGAAAACTGTGACGTTGAGATGGATATATGGCCATGGAGATAAAATATGAAATGAGAATATGCATCTGTAAATGTTGGCGACAATGATTGAGGGAGAATTAAAGGAATGACTACTTTGATAGTCAGGATGTGTCTTGCTTGGGCCTAACAGAGCTCTTATTCATAAAAGCGATATGATCCCTATAAAATAGGTTGGAGGAGAGAGAGGTACAACAAAATTAACATGTCTAGTTGGGGTTACAAAGGATTTGATTTTCTTGGTTCTTTTTGTAGGTATAGTGATGGATCAAATGTAGAAAAGAAAAAGGATTCATGTAG
>NC_036245.1:4740479-4820483 GCF_002742605.1 Olea europaea var. sylvestris | reverse complement strand
TATGATCCACAGTGACTTATGGGGACCTTCTCGAACCCCGAATCGAACAAACACTAGATGGTTTATCACGTTCATAGATGACCATACCAGAGTCTGTTCAGTCTATCTACTAAAAGAAAAATCTGAAGTTCGCTATGTATTTATCAACTTTCACTCAATGATTCATACACAATTTCAGACACAGATCCAAATACTCCGCACCGATAACGGCACAGAATACATCAATACTACATTACGAGACTATCTACAAAACCATGGGATAGTCCACCAAACTTCTTGTGTCAATACTCCTCAACAAAATGGGGTCGCTGAGCGGAAAAATAGATACCTTCTTGAAGTTGCACGTGCATTAATGTTCACCACAAACATGCCAAAACTATTATGGGGCAATGCCATTTTAACAGCCACATATCTAATCAATAGAATGCCTAGTCGTACCCTATCCTTTGACTCACCCCTTCAGAAATTCCAAACACACTTCCCTACATCTTGTCTTAACTTTAACCTACCTCTGACAGTGTTTGGATGTATGGCCTTTACCTATATTCACTCTTATCGAAACAAACTAGAACCTCGTACACTTAAATGTGTGTTCATTGGATACGCACCTACTCAGAAGGGATATAAATGCTATGATCCATCAACAAAAAGGGTCTTTTTTAGCCACGATGTCACCTTCTTTGAAAACACACCCTACTTCAAAAAACATTTTCTTCAGGGAGAGAATCTAAGTGAAGAGAAGTCCTTTGAAGAATTTTTCAACTTTGACATCTTTCCTCCCTAACCAACCTATTCTAGACATGTTACGTCTAATATGTCATCTATGGAAGGAAACATGAATGCAGGTGGAGATGCAGGAAAACAAAAAGAACAAGGAAATATTCGTTTACTCAAGGAGGCCGAACTTAAAGTATAAGGGAAACCTCGCACCTGAGGCTCCAAAAGAGTTGGAGCCTGTGATAGGACATAATGAAATCCTATTCGATAAGTCTGGATCTCCAAGTGATGATTTAACTATTGCTCTGAGAAAAAAAAATCGATCATGTACTCTCCACCCTATCTCTAAATTTGTCTTATCAAACTCTATCTACAAAATTTTGTACCTTTATTGCTAACCTTGACAATAATGGAGGAAATGTGGGCTTTAGAAAAAAATGAAACTTGGAATATGGTGAAGTTACCAAAGGACAAGAAACCTGTTGGTTGTAAATGGGTCTTTAATATGAAGTATAAAGCTGATGGGTCGATAAAACGTTATAAATCTCAGTTGGTAGCTAAAGGATACACACAGACATGTGGTATTGACTACTTGGAGACATTTGCATGGCAAAACTAAATACCGTTCGAGTTCTCTTATCTCTAGCAACCAACTTGGATTGGCCTTCTCGCAATTGGATATTAAGAACTCTTTTTTGAATGAAAAATTGGAAGAAGAAGTATTCATGACAATACCACCAGGTTTCAGTAATGGGGATGAAAGAGACTACGTATGCAAACTCAAGAAATCATTATATGGTCTTAAGCAATCACCAGGAGCTTGGTTTGATACGTTTGCAAAAGTGTTGAGTCCTACTGAGGAATCAAGGATATCAGCAATGACAATCAGATCATACCATGTTTTTCCAACAGTTTGAAGAAGGAAAAATAACAATCCTAATTGTGTATGTAGACGATATAATCCTTACTGGAGATAATATAACCGAGATATACAAACTAAAGGAAAGCCGAGCCTTTGAATTTGAAGTAAAAGACTTTGAACAGATGTGGTACTTCTTGGGTATGGAGGTGGCAAGATCAAAAGGGGGTATCAGCATATCACAACGAAAATACATCCTTGACTTGCTGATTGAAGCTTGCATGCTTGGTTGCAAACCAAGCAACACACTTATAGACTGTAGAAAAAGGACATATGAGACAGGAGGACCAGTTGAAAAAGATAGATACCAACGACTGGTTGGTAAGTTAATTTACCTACCACACACCAGGCTGGACATTACTTTTTCAGTTAGCGTCATGAGTCAACACATGCACTCGCCAAGGGAAGCTGACCTAGAAGCAGTTTACAAAATTTTCAGGTATCTAAAGGGCTCCGATGGAAAGGGACTATTCTTCAAGAAGTGTGAAAAAAGAGAAGTAGAATTATTTACAGATGCTGATTGGACCGGAAGACGGGAGATCAACATCAGGTTGTTATGCCTATGTATGGGGAAATTTAGTAACTTGGAGAAGTAAAAAATAGAATGTAGTGGCAACAAGCAGTGTCGAAGCCGAATTCAGAGCAGCTGCATAAGGGATATGTGAAGGACTATGGTTAAAAAAACTCTTGGAGGAATTGGAAGTTGGAATAAAATTACCAATAAAATTCTATTGTGATAATAAAACAGTCATCAGCATTTCACTCAACCCAGTTCAGTATGATAGAACGAAGCACGTGGAAATTGATAGACACTTTATCAAAGAAATGGTTGAAGGAGTCATTTGTATGGTGTATATCCTACAAGGGAACAAATGGCGGATATTCTCACCAAAGGGTTGTCTCAACGAGACTTTAATGATTTTATCAGCAAGTTGGATATGATCAGTATCTATGATCCAACTTGAGGGGAAGTGTCGGAAATCGTGTACAAAGGAAAGATATCAAAATCTTTCATTTGATAATGTTGATTGATAAATTTAGGGCTGTAAATATATTCTCTAATATTAGGAGAGAGTTTTTTCCTTTTTTGGCTCCATTATTGTATTATAAATAGATGTACATTGTGAGGTTTAATTATCAAGAAATATAAAAACTTTTTGTTCTCGTTTTGTTTAGATGGTTTTGTTGACCTCGTGGCTTCTTGGAACTACAAAGAAAGATGTCCATATCATGATTTTCATTGAAAAGACAACCTAAGAGGTCTAGAAATCACGACAGTAGCTTCTTTCTCATACCATTGAAATAGAGAGAATTTGAAGAATTTGCCCAGGGAAATTAGAAACCTCTTGCTCTTTTAATGATATTTGAAAGAGTTCAAAATAATATATGATAACTTAGATAAAATATAAAAGTTGTCTTAGAACCGGAAAACGTTTTCTAGTTTTCTTGTGTTAGAAACCAATATGTAGATTTTTGAATTACTATGCTTTTGGAATCACAGTACTTTTCATTCAGTTAGTTTGTCTTGGCTGTTCAAGGCCTAGACCGAATTTTTGCTTCTAAGACAAGGATAGGGGCCATAGGGCATATCTTGAGCATGCACATGAATATTTCTCCTAATGAGGTTGTGAAAGAGGAAGATGTGATGGAGGTGATATAATCTAGTTTAATCCTATGGAAAATGATTCAGGAGTTGGACACTACAATAATCAAAATGGCTGTTGAAACTTTGGCCATGAGAATACCACCTTAGGTCACCCCAACAATAACCTAAAGGCAAACACTGTGATCCAACAATTCATAAAAAAGTGGTTGTTGCTTTTCAAATTTATAGAATCAATCTTTTGATTGTTGATATTGGGTAAACTACTTTTATCAGTCAGAAAATTTCTATTGAGCTCTAATTACACTATGAATGATGCCAATGATCCTTTTTGTGTACTCATCTGCCTCACATATGACTGATGATGTAGGTAAATCAACTTCCATGGAATGAATGATGTGATTTATGTGATAGATTGCCCACTATCCATATTGGTGATGCATGTGTATCTATTGATAAAGGGAAAAACTAATTGAATTAAATGCGTGTGATTCTTGATTTTAGAAAGAATTTGTTCTTCATTGAAAAATTCACATATGGTAATTCTTGTCTTTTTAAGTACTAATGTTCTAGCTACATTATTGAGGACGGAAACAAGAGTATAATCACAAGGGAGCATTAGAGAGGTCATCTATATGTATTAGATTGTGTTTCCATGAATCTTTGAGTACTATTAAGGAAAGGTAGTTCTTCTTCCTCTATGCGGCATCTACAACTTGGACGTCCCCGATCAAAGTCTAGAGCTAACATTAGACAAACTTATCTTTCACAATGTAATTGATGGAGTTAGAAAAAAATATATAGATAGAAAAAGAAGTTAGATAGATTTTAATATAGAGTTTAATTCAAATTAAGTATATTTTGATTAGATTAGACTATATTTAGCCCATGTTTGAGCCACATTCTTGAAAAAAAATGCATTATTCATGTCAAATCAATGAAAAATGTGTTGTTAAAAAATAAGAAATTTCTTTAGATTTGCGTGTAATATTATTTTAATAAAGAATGTGTGGTTCAAATGATGTCAAATCACCATTGAAGAATGTATTTTTTTGAAAATAATGTGGCTCAAACAAGCCATTAATATTGCAATTAAATTTATAGTTTATTAGAAGTACATTTGATTTTAAATTCTTAGATTCTTTGCTCTACATAAAGAGGGTTATTCAATGTAATGAACACTATTAAATATATGATAAGACAGATTTTCTCTTTTGCTATTAGTTCTCTTCTTCGACCCCCTTTCTCCTCTTGTTCTTCTATTGTTCATTGTCAAATTAATACGCTCTTGCACCAATTTGGTATTAGAGGATGTTCTTTTCTTTAAACCAAACAAATTTCATTATCAAATCCAAAAAATAAGCATCCTAATCAACCATTTCCATCCAATCCATACATACACCGCAACCTTTTACCATCCATCCAAGGCCATATAACCACCTTTCATACACAATAACCTTCGAACAACACACAACAGAAGAAGAATTAGTCTTGGCAGAAGTTAAGGGCAAAGTTCTTTCCTCTTTTTGGTTAGTTGAAAAAAGGGTCTAAAAAAGAAAATAAGGAGGCTTTTTCTGTTGTAATGAATGCGGTGGAAATACTTTTTGGAAAAGATGTGTTGACATGATCAAACCATAGTTGTTACCATATGTAGAATCTTTAGGGGTTTGTCTCGATGATAATAGTAAATTTTTTCTTCCGTTTGCATAGAGAATGAGAGTTCTGAAAAGTGTATCGTGTCCCATCTTGTTATCGCACCTCTATATAGGAATGACCATATATTATATGACTCTTCTCTTCTTTCATATCATTTTTGAGAATGAGAATATACTTGCCTTCTGTCAACCATATTGCTGATCTCTGGATGCTTTGTTTTGTTTCCTTCTTGATGCTTTAGTATTGTACCTTCAGCCTTAATTTTGTCCCCCGGACTGATATTTTTTGTAATTATATGATAGGTGGATCCCCCACCCGCAAAATGTAGTTACGGAGCCTGGAGGAAGGTTTGTTGCTTCATTTTGATAAATTGGAAAAAGAAAATTATTGTTTTGCTTGATCTCATATTAAATATTTCTTTTTATGATTTTATGTGGAATATTTTGGTGTAACTATGATTAGTTAGTTTCCAGATAATGAAATTAGGATAATTACCATCTCAATCTCCAAGATTTTCTTTTTTCCTTATTGGTTAGTTTTCTATATTTAGTCTTCCTTGATTTAAGGAGTTTGGTGAACCTAATTGATGGTTTCCTCTCCTATTTATTACTGTAATCTATGCCTATTCCATAAGAAAAAAAAGAAATAGAATTTCCTCTCATATTTTTCTCTTCATTATAAATATTTTATTTGTCTACAAATACTATTTTCAATGTTTAAATTACTATACATTGTGTAGAGGGATGAAATAGTTAATTTCTGTGGTATAAAACTAAAGTCCATTGTTAAGAATATAGCACGGATTAGAACAGTAAGGATCCAATTCCTTGGAAGATTTACGTCATCAATCTGAGTTGCTACACAAGGAGCAGTAAAATTTTTCCCCTTCTCTCTTTTGTTGATCAGATTAACTTGTCTATTAGTTTCATAAAAGTTCTCGTTAGTTTCCAAATTAGAGTCCTTATTTTCAGCATCTGTAATATTTTGATGTAGAAGGCTACTTTTGTCCTTTCTATAATCTTCAGTTATTCACTGATTTGATTTATTATATTTTTCTTTCAATGAATTTATTTTCTCTAGATCTTACTCATGAAGTTGAGAGAGACTTTTTCTTTCTAATTTCAAATAAAAATGTAAAATTTCATGAATCCTTTTAGAGATATAATTTATTAGTAAAAGGAGATTATTGTGACTGCAACTGCATATTCTCATATCTGCTTATTCGTAGCCTTACTTGTACGAGTTAGAAAATGAACATATGCACAAGAAGTACCTTGCAGCTGGCAATGAATATACGTATAAGACTACTTGGCGTGACATTTTGGATACACAGCTGTGTCGTACACAAGAAAGATGAAGAAGCTTATCATAATAAAACCCCGATTTGTTGAGAATGACCATCTACTTTGCTATTATGAGGCTTCTAAAGGAAACAATGGATATGAAACAATATTTCATAACTATATATATATTGACCGATATGATTATATGAACGGATATAGGTAATTCATAGACGATAATGTCATGGTATGTGTTTTCATCTTATGGTGATGTCGTTCTACCAAAAGCAAATAAGAGGGCAGTCTTACTAGCTAGGGATGCTTTGATTTGCTGATAATATTGTGGAGACTTGAAGGCCATAAAAAATCACTTTGAAACAAAATGCAACTTGTGTTGTATCAAACCAAAAGAACTTAAAACGTAAGGGTAAACCCTTTGATTTATATCTTGTCTTTTCTATAGGGAGAATCAAACCTTAATAGAGTGCCAAAGCGTTTCGTGAAACCTTCTTCCGACGATTAAACATGGCATCCATAAAGTCCCACATTGAGTAGAGAGCTGATGAAAGACCAGTTTATAAATAGAAAGCCTAAGGAAATTAGTCATGGATAAATTCCTTTCTGACCGTGGCATTGGACAACTAGTGTCTTGTCTACGGAACTGTCACCTTACAGGTCCCGTTCATTTTTATAATGGGCATTTCCCCTCATCATGGCATTTACTCTCTTTGTGCCACATTATTCTTTCTACTGTACTTAACAGCTGCCGCATGTTACATTTTTCTTGCAGCTGCGTAATCCTAACGATTTGAGTTTTGTTGGTTATACATACAAAAACTTCGAAGCCGTAAAAGGATCAAACAAGTCTTTTGGTAAGTTGCTTCAATTTATGTCCAATTACTACAGTTTACTTTTATCTCAATTATCGACGTGGTGTCTGCTATTATATTCGTAACTTTCTTGAGGTCTTGACATGGATTAATTGGATGCTATACACAATGTCATAGAGTATTGCTTGAGAATAATTTTACAGTGTTTTTTACTTATCAATCAGTGTTGATTGTGTGATTGAATGCATTATTATTTCCCTACTCTATCCCTCTCTCTGATTGCATCTATATACATTTGTTTATTAATATATTTCAAACTATGTGCTCTATGTGTTCTTCTCTCTTTTACCATTCATCACCAGTGTCTCATTCTAAAGCTATAAATAAATACCTCTATTTTGACTTTTGAGCTGGTCATATGGTTGACATTTTGGAGGAAATTAAGTTGGTTAGTCAAAATTATCATTTCCAGAATCTTCCCAGTTTGCATCCCAAAAGATAAAAACAAAATTAATGTTTCAAACAGAGGAAATAATTAGTTACACTTTACAAAAAGGTTTATTTTCTCCTCCCTTAATTTGTTATGAGACTGTACGGTTTCTTTAAACTTGGAAACCTAGAGGCTCCTCTCTTTTCTTCCTTTGACTAGTTTCTTCTTATCATGCCAAAACTTCAAAAGGAACATGCTTACCTCGAGTGCAACAGGATTTGGCTCTCGAGACTATTAAAGGAGCCTTGTTAACTTACGATCCGAACTTACCTAAGTTATTAACAAGGTTGCAATCAATTTTTAGACACTCATAAAAGAAGCATTTGCTGTCTGATCTATGCATTGTGCCAGAGAATCAACCTGCGTGAGTGTCAAACACTGAACATCAGTTTTATAGTTGGAGAACTTTCTCCATGGAACAATATTTTTGGACGTAGTAAGATTCCCTAGAGATAAAACTCTCTCTCCATTACATAGTATCATATGACTTTATTTGAACCTAGATCACCCTCTCTTTAAGGACCAATTGTAAATTACTACTAAAACTTGGAGCAATTCCTGTTGGTGCTCGTGCCTGGAAATGCGATATTGGCAGTTTATTTAAGTTTCTTTGGCCTGTCTTCCAATTTCCAAGATCTTGTTTATTCTTTTTCTTTTGGATTGAAGCTTAGCTATGATATTTTTATGGACTATTACAGCTAAATGCATTAACATCTACAGTATTAATATTTCTCCTGAGTGTCTTTACATGTAAGATTGTTTATAACTATCTAGAGAAACTGTAGATCGTAATTTGCCTCGATATTTCTTCTGCTATGGAGATTTAAGCGTATTCTCAGCATGCTTGGACATTTCATTGAATATTCAACTCAGTTTTTGAATTTCAACTGTGACAGAAGATTATTGGAACTAGATCCTGTTACTTGAAAATTGTGCTTCACCATCCATAATGAAAAATAATACAGAAAAACAAATATGTCATTAAACGAGAAGTGGCATTGGATGCAATAAAATCAAATAGTAGAATTATAGGAGAAGGGGAAAGGGAAGATAAGAAGAGAAATGTGAGGAAAAGAGAAGAAGAGGGGGAGATAGAAAGGGAAAAAAAATCAGACAGACAGAAGAGAAATTGGGGAAGAAAATACCAATTTATTTCATTATCAAAGTTGCGTCTATTATAATGTATAAGTCCCCCTTTATATGGGGTTTCAAAAAATTTATTTTAAAAGGAAACATTTAATATCTTAGATAATCTAGTAAATAAACATAAAAAAATTCTAGGAAATCTAAGTAAATAAATCCTAACAACTTTCCCAAAATGAGAATCTAAACATGAAAAATAATCATATAATTATCTAATAGGATTCATCATTTCACTCTAACTGAGAGAACTCGACTCCGACTATTTTGACCATATAATGAAATTGACCATATGATGTCAAATCGTTCTTTTGTGAGTTGATTTTTTTTATTTTCATTTGTAGTGGTTGGGGGAATTTTTGAGTGGTTGAAGGTGGCCAAGAATTTGATTATATAAATTTTGAATTTGAACTTGAAATTTATTTGGTCAAAGAAAAAATGACTTACCCTGTTACCAAATTGACATAGGATCAAATAAAACCAAGAAGTAGAATTATAGGTGAAGGGAAAAGAGGAGAGGTGAAAAGAATGAATGAGGAAAAAAGAAGAAGAGGGTGAGATAAATAGAGGGAGATAGAAAGGGAAGAAGAATTAGGCAGATGGAAGAGAAATTGGGAGAGAAACTATTTATTTATTTCATTATCAAAGTTGGATCTATCATCTATTCTAAAAAGGAATATTTATTCAAATGTAGAATCTAGTAAATAAACATAAAAAAATCCTAGAAATTGATTTGGGAGTGATTTTTTGGCCCAAAAAATTGATTTTTTTGATCATTATTTCACTATTCCAGTCGTCATATTTGACTTCGTTTCTCACAGGTGGACCCCACTTTTCTCCTAACGAACAAAAAATCAATTCTCAAAATCTCTCTCAAATAGGTTTAGGAAACAAACCGTAATAACTTTTTCCAAAATGAGAATCTAAACATGATAAATAATATATAATATTCTATATGGATTTTCATGAGTAATTCACACCGTTATCTTACAAATCTTAGATGAGCCATTTTGTCTCCAGCACAGGACTATGTAAATTGCATAAAACAAAGCTAAGATATATAGGAATTTTCCGACTATTCCATCTAAAATATGCCCTCTAGATAATCCAAAAAGTAGATAGATGCTTTAATTTATTCAATTTTTATATTTTCGTCTCATGTTACTCTATGTGACTCTTGAGCAATCCAATTAAATGAGTAATCTGACAAAAAAAATTGCCAATCTTTTGCCAATGCAGACAAGAAATGGGGCTCATCACCTGATCGTTTGTCAATTGATTCTCCTATGAGTTAGATTCTAAGCAAATATTTACATGCTAAAGTTTTTATTTTATTTTATTTTTTCCTGTTGTAAAAAAAAAAAAGACCCGGTTTCCCTAATAGTGACTATATGTTGTAGGTGATTCTGGAGTGAATACTCTCTAAAGTACACAACTGATGAAGGAAGAGTTCTTGAGCGTACGACATCAGCAGATACTCTTCCGTACTGATGAATAGTAACAGATGGAATCTGTTTTGTGAAGATGGTAGCGTTTGGCTTGTTTTTCAGGCCCTGCTACTTGGACAGGGACTTGTCCAAACAGGGGACGATGTGGAGCCCTCTATTGGCATCTTGTCTGTGTCCCTGTCAAAAAAGAATTACTCTATTTTTCGTTGAACTTCTATTTTTTGTAGAACTTTGAAGCAGGACTGTATCTCGACTGAAGTTAACAACCATCTATTCTAGGAAGTTTCCTGATGTATAGTATAATAGAGGAATTCCCAGTACCTTTTTCATAAATTAGTTAGGATCCCATAATTACCCTTGTTAGAGCTAGAGATGAACTCACTAGTCGGTTTTCTGCCCTTCCCGTACTAGATTCTCGAAGTTCAGTACAATTATACTGAATCAATAATAATGGACCTTCTCTACTTTGCTTCAAGGACTTCTTTAAATGGTCAATGGCGTGTTTGGCTTCGCTTAATAGTAAAAACAAGAAGCTTTTATGTATTTCTCACACTTGGTCATAATTTGGAACAAAGAAAAATGGAAAGAGACTTCATTTCGGCTTTTAAGCACAGCAAAACATGGTTTAATTCTGGTGATGCCCTTCTGCTCTAAATGGTCCACTTCATATTATCTTGCGGCAAGGACGAACCTAGACATTTTGAACTGTGGGGTCAAAAATGAAAATTTTCACCGTAGTCCGTAATCAAGTAGCAGCAGGGGCTGACCTATATAGTAGGGGCTAAGCAGTTTAGGGACGGCCCGATGGAGAGCCGATGGCAAAGAGAATACTTAAAAGTGGAAAATACGAGTGAAAAAAGAAAGACGAATTACAACTCACATTCGGCAATTGGTAATTTGGGAAAAATGGGGTTTGATTTGGTAATATTGAAACTTATTACATAAGTTGGATTGGATTTGGATAAATGAGTAAATGAATTATGGGAATGAGATTATGAATATGGATATAGTGATTGGATTCACGCTTTTCACAAGTATGGGTTACTATTGGAAAATTGGGTTTGGCAATTGGAGGGGGTAGTTGTTAGGTTAAAAAAAAAAAAAAAAAAAAATCCAAAAATTTGTGCAGTCATTTGACCCCACATGACCCCATGTGGGTCCGTCCATGTCTTGCGGATTATGTTTTGTTTGGCTTAGCAACCAATTTTTGAAATGTGCACTAAGCTTCGATCAGTCAAGATTGCAATAGTATATTTGATTATCAATATATTTTCTAATACCTATGCTGCACAACGTGGATATATGCGGCCAATAAGATATTTGTCGGATACGTCGATACGTAATTTCTTAAAAATGTACGTACACGACATGTTGATTATATTCTTTAAAAAAATTCATTTATATAGTATAAATTTAATTTTATATTTGTTTTTAATTTTTCTTGTTGAAATCTTATATTATTGTTATTTACTGATACCTCTAAGTTAAAAATATATAATATCTCTATTAAAAAGAAAAATGTTATTCAACATGTATTGGACACGTTGTCTAATTGAAGTTTCTGCGTAACAAAGTCTAATACTATGTACCAAACATGCACTACAAGTTTTATAGTTCCTTCTGAACTCGATTAAGAAGCTTATTATTGTGGAAAAAATTGATGTCCGACATAATAAACTAACACATTCAAGTAACTGTTGGAGATCACTGTAGCTGAATAACCTATGAAAGAGTCATGAAATACAAAGAGGGGTTTCAGTCAAGATTTTGTTAATGTTGGGAGAAATAATCTTTCCCAAAGGGAGTTCCTCCTGATGTACACTTGCCTCGACCATGTAGAGGAGACTCCAACGAATTTGATGATATGATATCCGCGACATTGATGAAATCTTTGTGATGTAAGCGATAAATTTCAATGTCTCAATTTGTTTGATATTTAATAACAATATTATTCTCAATAAACATCAAAATGACCAAGTTATTGTTACCTACTGCATTCAATTTATTCTTAGTTATGTCATATTTTCGGTAGATAACATTTGTGGATCCATCACTGTTAATGTTGGTAACAATCATGCTCAATTAAAATTGATCTTCCAGGTACGGGAAAAATTGTCTTAGAAATAAATTATTGGTTTTTCTTTGAGAATATTATTAAATTGGCCTTTAAAAAGTAATTTATTTTATTTTATTTTATTTTATTTTATTTTATTATTTTTTTCAAAGTACCTTCTTCTTCTTCTTTAGAGAACGTTTGGCTCAGCCCAGAACAAGTAACACCAATTTTTTGGGAAATTTGTACACAAGGTTCTCAATCAAAGTTTCTTGGCATTTAGGTGTCCCCAGACATTCAATCTTGTTGCAAGAATTCTAATGGAATGGAAAACGAAATAATTTTGAAAAATATCACATGTCCTGCACATGACCAATTGTGGTAGGGTAAATTTTGCCAAGCCATTATACATACTTGACAACATTTTCTGTCAAGAAAGAACGAGTCGAGATTGGAGAGGTAATTTATGGTCCATCAAGCATCTTGTGGTGAGTCTTAGGTTTTATCTTTGCTCCCCACTTTTGTTTTTGCTAATGTAGTTTCTTATATCGTAAAAGACGTAGTCATTCCTCGCCGAAAAAAATCTCTGTAGTGCACTCTTAAAAAAATACATTATCTAGTGTGTTGTGTTTAGAGTACATAATTTTGGGTCCATAATGGTATCCATACACTCACATGGGTGGGGGCCATTGTCCTCAGTGGCTCCCACCCCATGTGTGTATATGAAAACCCTAATGGACCCAAAATTATATACCAAAAGATTTATCCTTATCTAGTACATCCCTAGGAAGTTTTATGTACAAAACAGCCCCTGAAACATGAGAATGACAGTGGCTCCCACCCCATGTGAGTATATGAACACCCTAATGGACCCAAAATATATACCAAAAGATTTATCCTTATCTAGTACATCCCTAGGAAGTTTTATGTACAAAACAACCCCTGAAACATGAAAATCTTCCGGCCTTAGAATCAATTCAAAGGTTTTGGTCCGACTAAAAATTCGCATTCGTAATGTCATTCATTTGCTGCTTTTTTGACCTATCGTTCATCTCGAATATAAATGTCAATCCTCTTACCTCAAACAGACAACCCCAAGTGAGTGTTACGCTCTGTGTGGATGCTCCTTTGTTTTCATTGATACTGAATGGAGATTTCCCTACATTCTTGGACTCAAAATCATGTCAAAGATTATTGCTTCTATATTGGAGAATTGGACATGTAAAATCAATTCTTAGGTTCTTCCTGATCCAAAAGTAGGGACTTCTGAAATTGTACTTGTGTCGTTATGGAAATTTATTCAGTATTTAATGCTTTATTGTTAGGAAATTTATCTTTAGCATTGAATTCGTTCTTGCTACCAATAATGCAGTGTGTTGTGCTGTGTGTCCGAAATGTGATGCAAAATCGACATAAATGAAAATATATTCATGCGTACCTAACATGGATCAGAAGTGGCCTGCGTTGTGCAATTTGGTTTCCAAGAATTGCTCAAATGTGGGGGGGACGAAACATTTAGTCGAACACCTTGAAGGCATGACGAAACATGTAAAACTTGAAGTTGTTAAATTCAATTTCAAATATCATCATTCATACAAGAAAAATAAATTTTCAAGAAAATTTGAAGTTCTTACGGACTGTAAACGAACCCGATGACCTCGACAGCAATTTTCCCAAAAAGAATTCGAGACAAGAATTATATAACAACACTTGTTAATTGATCTCAAATTGCCTTCTTTCAATGTGTATGTGAGCCACCATTTTTTTTTTTTTTTTATTTTTCCCCCCTGCATTCTCATTGATAACAATATAATGAATCTTAAACCAATATGTTGAATCAATTCAAAAAGAAAAAATTGAGGAGAAGAAGAAGAATAAAGAGAGAACCAAAATCTATTGAGCCATCAAAATTAGGTTTTCAAAGAAAGTAAAAAACAGTTTTTATACTACTACAAGGAAACCTAAAAATAATAGGAAACTTACAATAATAGGAAATTACATATTATGCTAAAATAAATAACTAAATAACTAACACATGTTTTCATCCCCCCTCAAACTCAAGATGCTAAAGTAAGAAGCAGCGAAAGTTTGTCACGCAAAAAGCGAAAACGATGAACTGGATGAGACTTAGTGAAGAAGTCAGCAAGCTGCAACGATGAAGAAACAAAAGGTAGGAAATGGTGCCAGTCTGCAGATGATGACGAACCAGATGATAATCAATCTCAATATGCTTTGTGCGTTCATGGAACACAGAGTTGTGAGAGATCTAAATGGCATTAGTATTATCACAATACATGGGAGTTGGGGAGGAATAAGAAACACCCATGTCTGCAAGTAACCATCGCAACCACACAATCTTAGTGGTGGTGGTAGATGCCATAGCTCGATACTCTGCTTCTGTAGAGGAGCGAAAAACAACAGTCTGCTTCTTACTTTTCCAAGAGATAAGTGAATCACCCAAAAATACACAAAAACCCGTAGTGGACTTGCGATCAATGGGGTCGCTGGCCCAATCAGCATCAGAGTAGGCACGGAGCACTAATGATGAGGTTGATGGAAACAAAAGACTCTGAAAGCATGCATACCTGTAGGACATGAAGAATCAATAGTACATGGGATATGGGAAGGTGAATTGTTTATCTCATCAGAGAATGGATCAATATAAATGAGGTCAGTTTTGGTCACGTCATGAGTATTATCAGAAATGGAGAAGAATGGAATGTGCTCAAGAAACACGACATGACGAGAGACATATAATTTATTATTAATGGGATCGAAACAACGATAACCCTTTTGCCCTTGCCCATAACTCAAAAAAACACAAATAGCAGAGCGAGATGTCAACTTATTACGTTCAACTTCAGGACGAAGAACAAAGCAAGTACAACCAAAGACTCTCAATGAGGAGTAATCCGGAGGATGCCCATACAATGTTTCAAAGGGTGATAAACCTGAATTGTGGGAAGATGAAATCTTATTAATTAAAGAAACGGCAGTAAGAGCTGCTTCTCTCCAAAACTCACTGGGAACTTTTGCAGATAAAAGAAGTGAACGAGCAGTTTCCACAATGTGCCTATGCTTTCGTTCAGTAATACCATTTTGTTGTGGGGCATTAGTACAAGAGGTTTGATGAATAGTGCCATCAAGAGCAAACAATTTAGAGAATTCGGATGAAGTATACTCTCTACCCAAGTCAGATCTAAAGCATTTAATTACAGTTGAATGTTGAGTTTTAATAAGTGCTCTAAATGATCGATAAATAGAAAGAAAGTCAGATCGTCGCTTCATAAGATAAACCCAACAATAACGACTATAATCATCAATAAATGACACATAATATCGAGAACCTCCTTTTATAGTAACTGGAGCAGGTCCCCACACATCGGAGTGAACAAGATCAAATGGTGCAACAGAATGAGAAATACTTCGAGGAAAAGGTAAATCAGAAAATTTTGCTAATTTGCAACCACTACAATCAGAAATATCACGTGTTTGTATATTTCCCAATTGACCCTTAGAAACTAAAAAATTTAAACGACTAGCGGAAACATGGCCAAGGCGAGAATGCCACAAATAAAAACTAGAAGACGATGAATTCAAAGAAAAAGATGACAAATCAACACCAGAGGCTACAACGTGTAATGATCTTAGATTGTCCAGAACATATAACCCTCCTTGTTTACGGCCTATCCCAATCAGATTCTGAGATTGAGGATCCTGCACATGACAACCAGTAGAAGAAAACTGAACTAAGTATCCAGAATCACACAATTGACCAATAAAGATAAGATTCAAAGTAAGAGCTGGAACACAATAGACATTTGACATGACAAATTATGTGTATTAACTGAACTAACACCTGCTAAAGGTAATGGTGTACCATCAGCAGTCATAACAGACATAGATGGGTTGGAAGGACGCAAGTCATTAAAGAGTTTTGAATTATATGACATGTGTTTGGAAGCACCTGAGTCAAAGATTCATGAGGAAGAAATACCTGAGTGATTCTATGATAACAAACCTATATGAGTGGAGGCTGACATAGCATGTGGTTGTGTGGCTAAGAATTTCTGAAACTGCTCTGCTAAGTCCGTCAACATGGGATTGGATGAAGGTGGTGCTCCAAGTATGGATGAATCATCAGGTGGCATGGTGGCAGCTATGTTAGCATTGGGACAATAAGATCGCTGCTGTGATTGAGGTTGCTGCTTTTTCAATAGCTTTGGACATTGAGACTTCCAATGTCCTTTTTGTTTACAAAAGTTACACTCATCAGTAGCAACTCGCACATAACCTTTATTCTGGTTCTGTGTGAACAGTCGAGAAGGTACAACCAACACTGAGGTGCTAGATGGAGGAAGAGATACTTCTCTTGCAAGAGATTTCAAACGTATTTCTTCAGCTACAAGTTCACTAACCACCGAATCAATTGAAGAAAGTGGAGTGCGATGCAAAATAGAGCCTCTAAGTCCCTCAATATCACTGCGAAGTGCCATCAAAAACTGAACTAATCAATGCTCCTATCTAAAAGTAATATATTCCTCACATGCTTTCAGTCCTGCTGATTCCGTAAAAGCCAGCTCATCCCAGATAGAGTTCATAGCAGCGTAGAACTCAAGAATACTCATATCTTTCTGATGTAAAGCCCGTATATCAATTTCCATCTGATACCATTTTACAAAGTTAGATTTAGTGTATAATGTTTGAAAATGCTCCCAAACTTCTTTTGTTGTTTCAAACTTCGCTGATTGTGTACCAATAGATTGCTCAATGGAATTGTGAATCCAAGTGAGAATTTTCGCGTTGTTTGACTGCCAATTATCTAACTTTGTTACATAATTCTGAGCAGTGTTCTCGGGTTTCACAATAGTTCCGCTAACATAGCCCCATAATCTTTTTTCCTTTAAAAAATTTCTCATCACTGTACTCCAATGTGAGTAATTTTTACCATTTAGTCTGACACTAATGGATTGAAGTGAATCATCTCTTTCAGTTGCCATCATAAAGTCAATAAATAACCAACTATGAATCAACAAAATTATCCAATTTTTTAAGGAAACTAACGATAACCAACGTACTTCCACAAACTATAGTTAAAATATACTGCACATTATACGTATAACCAAAGTAATACCACCAAAAGATCAGAAATTTACCAAGGAACAAACTGCCTTTTGGAATCACCCCGAAAAAATGATGCACGCGCCTTCACGCGCCACCATCGTCTTTGCGCGTGGTCCTCACGCGCCACCGCCACGCTCCGCCTAACACCGACATGCGCCTGACCGGACATTTCGTCTCAACCTGTTGAACAAGGATCTGGTCTCCGTTTTCTTAATGGATCTCCAGTTTGGTCGGAATCCTGATTTTAAGTTGCGGTCGAATAGGTTTTTCATACAAACTTTCTTTGCCTGATTTCTATCTTGATTTCAGCACGACCCAAATAGATTTCACAAATTTCACTCAATTATAGGCTCTGATACCATGATAACAATATAATGAATCGTAAACCAATATGTTGAATCAATTCAAAAAGAAGAAAAGAGAAGAGAAGAAGAAGAAGAATAAAGAGAGAACCAAAATCTATTGAGCCATCAAAATTAGGTTTTCAAAGAAAGTAAAAAACAGTTTTTATACTACTACAAGGAAACCTAAAAATAATAGGAAACTTACAATAATAGGAAATTACATATTATGCTAAAATAAATAACTAAATAACTAGCACACGTTTTCACTCATGAGCTCCCAAACAGAACTCTTCAATTTAATTGAGTTGGAAAAATCTCTTCTCACCAGCTATTTTGATGTCAAAATTCTAAGTGCGAACAACCCAATATGCTCGATGCTCTAACTCAATTTGAAGGTGACATACTTTCCCAAAAACCAAATGATACGTAGACATGTCAATAGGTGTTTTAAAAGTCAAGTGACATGCCCATAATGTATTTCTTGTTTCTTCAATCAATCCTTACAAGAGGAATTTGTCGTGACTTGAGAATACGTTTCGACTCTCGATTGGACATCTTCACTTTCCCACTACTTTGAGAATGGTAGGGAGTCGAGATGCGATGATGAACACCATATTTAGCCAACATCATTTTAAACTGGCTATTGCAATATGCATTCCTGTATTGCTAATAATGGTTCAAGGAGTTCTATAAATCGTGAGTACGCTCTTTTACAAAAACTGTACCACAACTGGGCATCATTGGTCAGCAAAGCTACTGTCTCCATCCATTTCAATAGGTTATCCACCCCTACCAAGATGTATTGATTCTTAAATGAAGGCGAAAATGGTCGCATGAAGTCTATACCCCGAACATTGAATAGCTCCAACATAAGAATGCTTTTGAAAGGCATTTCATTGCACCTTGATGTACTTCTTATTCACTGGTATAGATCACCCTCTGAACGAAGTCATGTGAATCCCAAAACAATATCACCCAATAGCATTCCTACTGTAAGATTTTTATGGCAGTCTTGGATGCTCCAAAATATCCAGCATAATTTGATGAGTGTAAGTGGGCTAGAATCTGATCCATTTCTTCGTCCAATATACAATGTAGATTTTGTGAAAATCTCTCGATAAATCTTGATTCCTGGCTCAGAAAATAATCAAACGAATACCGATTTACCCTGGCTCGACCCGAGCCTTTCACCTTCACTTTGAACTGCTCTCTTTCTCTCTAACCCCACAAAGGAGAAGGATGGTAGTGTTAGCCATCCACAAAGGTATGGAGAGGAAGAAGAAGATATCACAATGGTTAAATCTCATTCACAACCTCACATGGCTTCCCTCTCTCTCGCCTGTCTCTCTTCTCACAACTCTCTTTTCCATTGCTACAACACACACACACCAAAACGGCTGGTGTGTGTGTGTGTGTGTGTGTGTGTGTGTATATATATATATATATATATATATATATATATATATATAGGTTAGTTTAGGTCACCAAATATGGGCTAAGAGATCTCTAAGTGGGCTACCATATAACCTAAATTAATAGGCCAATTTCCAACTCCATATTAATCACTAAATGGTTCAACTAACCAAATAATTATCCAACCCAAACCCGAGCCATCCAAAAGTGTATTTCGTCTCCGAGCTAAGCCAAGTCCATGGTGTCGATAAATAATCCGACAACTGTTTTAAATCATCGCCCGGATTATTGGGTATCATAAAACCCAACAGTAGAATAATCCACTTGTCGAGAATAGGATTATTGTAGAAGTAATGCTTGATATCACTGAAGGATTTTTCTTCTTCTAATGACTCATGTAATCAAGAAGAATGATGGAACTGGAAAATAATCATAAAATTTGCATACCTGGTTCTGACAATTCAATTTGAGATAGATGGTCAACAATCACATTCTTGCACGCTTTCTTATCGTGAATCTCCAGATTAAACTATTGCAGGAGAAGTATCCATCAAATAAGCCTCAACTAGGTGTCTTTCTTCGAAAGAAAATATTCCAAGGTGACATGACCTATATAAACTATCACCTTTGATCACATTAGATATGAATGAAATTTATTGAAAGCAAAGACCATTGCTAGAAGCTATTTTGAGGTGGTGGCATAGTTCGATTGTGCCTCAAAAAGAGTCACACTGGCATAGTAACTCGCATGAGATATATTATTTTATGCGATGATGCATATTCACTAACGTATCACATAAATTTAAAAGGAAGACCCAATCAAGTACAATTAGAACTAATGTTGATATCAACTTTTCCTCCAGAGTGTTAAAAGAACTGCGGAAAAATGGAACGAGTAATCCTTCTCGGGTAGATTGCATAACAGTTTGATGATTTTGAAGAAGTCCTTAATGAATCTTTGCTCTGTCCAATCTCAAATCCCTTAGCTAAAACATGATAACATAATTCCCTCTTAAACCACGAAATGACATTATTTTTTCTAGTTCAGTACTAGGTTGGTTTCTTCATATCATTGCAAGATCAAGCCCAAGCGATTCAAGCACTCATCAAATGATAACCTAAAAACAAAAATCACCCATGAACACCTTTATGTAATTCTCCACTATGTCTTAGAAGAGAGACTTCATACAATGTTGAAATTAAATAACAACATTGCATAATTCAATTGGCATCCTCTGTATGCAAATGTGCCATAACGGAAAGTGAACAAAATAATATCATGATCCTCCGAGGCTATCGGAATTTGGTTAAAATAGAATAACCATCAAGGAAATAATAGTGAGAATGACCAATGATCCTCTCCTACCTTTGATCAATAAAATGTAGATTCCTCTACAACAAGGGGTGCTTCAAAACGCAAGCATCAATTTCCTCATAATATGATGGTACAAATTCAGAATGAAATAGGCACTAGAATTTTTACCTGATATTTGATAGCCTAGAAGAAATTAATTATCAATTGCTCCTCATTTAGCATAAAAATAACTTGACCCTTCTTCATATCAACCACAGCTCGACTAGTAGCTAGAAATGTACGTCATATAATAAATAGAACATCCTTATTCTCCTCTATATATGTCCAAGATGATAAACTTGGCAGGAAATTTGTTAACTTTCACCAAAATATCTTCAATTATTCCTCAAGGGTGTTTGATTGACTAATATACAAGTTTCAATGAAACCATTGTGGCCTTTGCTTCTTCCAAACATTACTTTTTATATACAGAAAAGTTCATTAAATTAATTGTAGCACCAAAACCACCCAAAGCTTTATTAAAGTAATTAATTTTAATAGTAAAAGGGATACTGAAACTCCCTAGATCCTTAAGCTTTGGAGGTAGTTTGTTCCGCAATATAACACTGCGCTCCTTTGTCAACATCATGGTCTCATTATCTTCCAGCTTCCTTTTGTTTGACAATGTCCTTCATGAGTTTCGTGTAGCTCAACATTTGTATTAAGGCATTAGTGAAAGGTATGTTAATAGGAAGCTGTTTAAACACCTCCAAAACTTAACAAATTGCTTTTCAAACTTGTATTTATGTAGCCTTCAATTGAATGGGATTGAAGGCACGTATGGACGGACATGATTCTCTTAACTTGTGGAGTGTTCGAATTGTAATCTAAAACCACTTCTGTCAAATTTTCAGACCGTTCCACTTCTTCCTCATCCGTGGTAGGTACACTTTCATTAACAATAACATGCTTCTTGACATAGATCTGTAGTGACTGAACTCCACTTCTTGTAGTGATAACTTTTCTTTTGGGTTAGTTTCAGTATTACTCAGAAAAGTACCAATTGTCCTCTCTAATAGTACTGTTGCTATCTGTCCTACTAGATTTACAAAGATGCATGTTTTTCGGGTGCAATGTGTAATAGATTTTGTAATACAATGAGTAATTAGATCTTCCAAAGAAGGATTCTTCCCACATGTTGATTCTTGAACTATTCTATGATGATTCAACTGTAGAACGACTAGCTGGAAGTAATCAAAGTGTCAAAGAATTGGACCTGGAAACCCTTTCCGATTTTGTGATATGGATACTTTCGAAATAGATCATGAAATCTATCCATGCTTCATGAGAGATTTTCGAGTCCAATTGCCTATTTGGAGCTTTAGCTGGTGGAAAGTGTTTGTTGGTAAACTTGTGAACCATATCATTCCAAGAGGTAATACTGCCTACAGGTTGTGTGTAGAGTCATTCCCTAGCTCCATCCTTGAGCGTATGTGGAAATAATCGCATTTCAGTTGCTTCTTTAGCCAGACTGATAAGTGAAGTTACTCCATAACTTCAGAAACCAAGAGACATGTTGTCTGGGTTTTCATAAGTCTTATCGGAAATTGCATGAAGCATAGACCACAGTTTCTAACAGCTATAGGATTTTATGTTGATTGCTAAGTATAAGCTATCACTACAAAAAAAAATGCGGCTTTAGAGATGGAAATTTCTGTTGTAGATGCCTTAAATTTCGTCGTTGACGACTTTCACAAGCGGATTTGACCGGTTGGGAAATCCGTCGATAATATACCCACCGCTAATTTAGTGACGACTTACTCATGTCTTCGGTAATTTAGCGACTGAAGCGGCCGTCGGTGTTTAACTATGTGTATCTTTGTTGCTAAGTAGCGAAAAAAAATTTCGTCGTAAATTAGCTACGAATTATGCCCATTTATGATTACCAACGGATTTTCATCGCTAATTTGAATTAAAATCTTAAAAAAATGTGATTTTATTTTAATAATTATTTTCTTAAAAAATTCATACATTAACGTTCAAACTAAAAATTGAAATCCAATAATCAAGATCATCAAAGAAGCGAGCAACCCATTAATTTATCAATCCAACCATTTCGACGAATATCTTAAAAAACCAAATTTGATACAGATTCATTGGTCCTTGTTAACATAGTTGTGAGACCCGACCTGGATGTCAACCTAGACAATGTAGTGGGTTAATGGGTTAGTGGTTTAACCGGTGACCCGGTGATTCCACCGGCGGATCAATTCCTATAAAAAAATATTATTCTCTAATATTGCATTAATCACCTTCTAAAACAATATATACTACAATCGAATTTATCTTCTAAAACAATACTACGTTCAAGGACATTGGCAAAATATGGTTACACATGAACTTTATAGCATGTCAAATGCTTGATCAATGGAACAGAATTACATGGGCCAACAAAAATTTGAAACACAACAATAATTTAATATATCATAATGCACATCACATCCTAGGAAAATTTCCCAAAACATAGGGAGTCTATAAACATCTGCTACAATTTACAAATACATAAATTATAAAGCAGAGCAATTATCCAAAAATAATCTTCATTAATATTCTTGAAAATTTAAACAGTTAAGGGTAAAAGATCATATGTTGAAGGGCGCATTCATGCATCATATACAAGACCAAATAAAAAAAGTTATCTTGCACAAGATTGGCTCATTATCTGCAGCAAAATATCAATCAAAACCAATAACAAGCCTCAAAAAGGTGCATAAAGGCATCATAGTGATTAGTGAATCACATAAAATGGTTTACTAAACCAGAATCCCATTCAATGAATTCACTTGGCAAAGAATAAGTAAAAACGCTTAAAGAAACTTCATCCATTAATCTTTATCCAAAAAGATGCAAAATAAATGACAGGTTCATCCATTTTTTGTCAAGTGCATTTGTCACAAGGAACATCTGTCAATTTTCCATACACAAACATAGATTGTTGCTGTCCCATATTTTGCCTTGTAATTTTCTTGCTTCGATTTAGCCAGAGCTTTCAATTCAGATTCAAGAACCAAGAATTTCCGAAGATATATGTGTGTTGGGAGGAAAGTGTGTGCATCGTGCATGTGTCATCTGTGAACTAAATCAAATTATCCTTAGATCACAACAAGAAATTGAAATCTATCCATTAAACTTGTAAATCAATAATTAGAAAAGTCTCATTCACTTGGATCTTTCACATTTCGTGCTAAAAAGAAATTAAATAAAAGACATATCTCAATCTCACCAAAAGGACCTCTAAGATACTGCATTGTCTTTCTACGATTAGTCACATGACCAAGATACTAAAAGGGTCTTGAAATTAAGAATTTATGATAATGGAGCAAAACAAATCCAATAAACATACATTTCAAGAACAAAAATCTAAGGGGGAAAAAACTAAACCCCAGATGAATTTTTATTGTATATTGTCTTTAAATTATCATCCACAAAGCACAAAAAAATCACATTGAAAAATTTAAATAGAATGTTCTCTCAAAATGGATTGTCCAAATCTGTTCGTCCATATTGAGTCCAAATTGCTATGACCCATATGTGCAAAAGCTTCTTCTTGATGAAGCGGTGGTAGGGGAGGTGGTTCGCCATTGTGGTTTGCATTGCCAGCGCCGGAATTTGGGTTTGAACTGTCCAGTTTCGATGTAGACGAAATTTGCTATGGATTTGGATTTTCAGCTTTGTTTGGTGTTATAAATACATCATTAGGAGTGGAATTAGGTGCTTGGTTGACTTGGATGATGGGCATAGTCCGCGTTCTGGATGTAGCCGGAAGTGGAGATTTTGGCCATTTTTAAGTGCGTCGGCAGGCTTTTTTGGGCGATTTTCACTCGATTTCTACCGGAGTTAAGGCAAATGATTGGGTGGGTAGTGAAGAGGGAAGTGTGGGCTTCAAGTTGGTATGAAGATCCGACGGCAATGGTGGCCGGAGATTGGAGTTATTGGGATTCATAGTTGGTGGCTCAAAAGTCCCAAAAGACAGGAGTTAGGAAATGAAATAAGAGTAATGCTATTCGTAGTAAAGACTGTTAGTAATCGTTCTATGTGACATACATTTGACAATGTGATATTTAATACATATATATATGGTAGTTATTTTTTGAATTATACATCAAATCAAAAATTGACAAGTATATGTCACATAAGACGATTGTCGGTTGTCTTCACTGTAAATAACATTATTCATGAAATAAAGGGTGGGCAGCATTTCATTTTGGGAGGAAATGAAATATTTGAATTGGAATTAGATGGAGGGAAATGAAAATTTTAGAGGAAAGTCAAATATTAGGCGGAAATTAAATTTTTTTGAGTTTTCTGATAGAATCTTTTCATTGGTAATTGTGTAATACTTAAAATTTTACTTCCAATATATATCAACAAAATTTTTAGTAGGTATACGATTTTATCGATTTTAATATTTTTTTCCAACGAAATCATCCGTTGAGAAATTTTGTTGCTAAATTATTTAATTTATTATTTTTAAATTTTTACTTACAGATTAGCAACGGATATTGTACCAACGAAATACTCCTATTGGTAATTCTGTTGGTAAATTAATATCTAATTTTTTAAAATAATAAAATGATAAGTCTTTACTAATCCACTATTAATCCGTTGGTAGTAGCAATGGAAGACGTCCGTCGCTAAAATTCCATCTTTGTTGCTACTTTTTCTAGTAGTGATATATCAACTTTGAACTTTCCAGAAACAAAATAAGTTACATATAAGTCTAAAGGCTGATAATTCATTAAGACATGAATTTAAATCTTGACATCAATCAATCAACATAAATTAAGAATTATAAAGAAAGTCTTGAATTAAAATCTCTACAAAGATTTACTCATCATTCTAGACAAAATGAGTTTCGCCTATCGTGCTAACAACACCACCAACATGTAATTAGTTGAGTATCCATCACCCAGAAAATCAAGTTTGCAAAGAGACAGTTGAAAATGATTTCTCGTCCCCTCTGAATTCCATAGGAGGAGGCTTCAGTAATCTTAGTTTTTCTTACTTGAAATCTTCAATTCAGAAAAATGAATCTTGAATGTATGAAGAATTTTGTGAATTTTCTCTCGGAAGCTCTCTTCTCTAAGTCATAAGTGTAGAGTTTAAACACACCCAAAATAAAATGTTTTTCATTTATATAAATTTACTCATACAATTTAGCCCCCGTTTGATCCCCATTAAATTCAATTATCTTACATTCCATTTTTCTCTATCTTATTTTCAACCATACAATCTTTTATAAAATAATATTACACGTAAATCGAAAATTTTTTCCTTCTTTTTCAACCATTTATTTTTCTAAAAAATAATATTCCCCCATTTTCATTTTCAGATAATTGGAGTCAAACGGGGGCTTAATTGACTTGGTTTCACATATTCTCTTCCAGTTAACACCTTCATGCACTCATCATTATTTTATTACTCTACTCACTCTCTAACTTCTAGCTTTTCTCTATCTGTGTATCTTATTTTCTCTTTGCTCCCACACTTTTCACACTTTGAGTGCGTTGATTACCTATATTTTCAATGAAAAATGTGTTTTTTCCACTCAAATTTTTACTTTTATGCTGTTTGATTGCTATTTTTTTCCATAAAAAATATTTTTTCACTTTTGATCACGTGACCATATTTTCTTCAAAATCAAGGAAAATATTTTCTTTAGAAATAGTATGATTTTATTTTCCACGGAATTCACTCTCTCTCTCTCTCTTTCTTATTTATCCACTCTCTCTCATTAATCTACCAATAAAAAATGGACAAGTATAATATTTTCAAGGTTGAAAATTAAATCAATCAAACACATTTAATTGACAATTTCCATACAAATAAATTCTAAACAAATGAATTACCTAAAATTTATTTTCTTTCCATGCTTGCAATCAAACGCACCCTTACAACTCTCACACACTTTCTCCACGCACATACATCAAACACATATATGCATATATAGATGTAAAAAGACGGTGATAGATGGTTCTAGGTTGGCGGTGCTTCAAGTTCCAGATTTCTCTATGAATGGTGATAATGGCTACATTCTCAATTTATTTTGATTTTTCTCTTGCCTCCTTGAAGAAGAAGCTTCAAGAAATAAGATGAATGAACTACACAAATCTAGAATTTTCATGGAAGTCAGTGTTGTATCTTCAATTCTCCCCTTCAACAATGACTTTTCATTTTGACTCTTTTATTTTTCGTCATGTCCAACTTTGCCTTGACGAATTTTGAAGTGTTCAGCATATCCATGCCTTTTCTTCATTGATTTTTAGATTGGTATACTTGGTACTTGAATTCTCATGTCTACCCGATTTTCTTATTTGTGATTGTAAATTTGTATGTACCACAATCGCTTTTTGTTGAATTAGCTTAATTCCATCCGGTGTTATTTGATGCACACCTGTTTGCCAAGGACTTTGTATTGCGCCAGTAAACTTCTCATCATTTGATTCTTGTACCTGTATTGTTTCCAGTAAATCTAGCAGATCTACCCTCTTTGATATCTGCTTCATCCCTTGCGGTGTCTCCAAAGAATATACTTCTTTTGAATCTAGTAGTTCTACCCTCTGCGCTGTTTGTGTTTCAAACATTTCTTGGAATTTCGGTAGTTCCTCCCTCTGCGAGTCCACCCTAAAGATTCTTCATGAAACACGATGTCCTCTTCTGAGTCATCAATCCAATCATCTTCTCCTAAATCATCAATCAAATCATCTTCTCTTGAATTATCAGTCCAGTCATCTTCATAATCCATTTGTTCAGGCAAGACTACCACCAATGTTGATTCAGCCGTTAAATTAGAATTAAATTTCCTTCCTCAAGCTTGCTCAATTATTGCTGTAGTTGTCTCAGCATCCCATTCTTCTTCACTAGTGTACTTCTCTTGCTCGTTGGAGGTTCCTATATTGCCTTCGGTCGATTCCTTTTTAAACCAACAGTCTCTAGCATAATGACCTCGTTTTCCACATATAAAACACAAGTCATTAGATCGTTGATATCTTTTACCTCTCTTGTTGCAATTTTGTTCAGCTCCCCTTGTCTGGTAGCTTCCTTCAATCCGTCCTTTAAATTTTACCTTCTTTTAATTCTTTATAATTTTGCTGACGAAATTGACCTCTTCTTTTGTAGTTAAATAATGCTTCTTCATCTTCTTTCTTTATCAAGACTCCTGACATTTGTCTAGTTAACACTTCTTAATTTGCCAGCAAATTCTCATGATTGACCAATGAAGGTTGCTTTGGCCAAACTTGTATTGTGGCTATAAACCTTCTAAATTTGGGTCTCAATCCATGTATAATTATTCTTCTCATTCGAGACTCCAAAATTTTATGTGAAGCATCTAACTTAGAAATTTCACTACACAGATATTTAACTTTAATAAAATATTGACTTACAGTTAATTCTCCCTGAGTGATCGAGAGAAGCTCATTCTCTAGAAGTTGCTATCTTAGATCATTTTTCTTCGAGAATAATGCGGCTAAAGTGTCCAATGCTTTCTTTTGTGTGTTCTTATCTCTTAGTGATCCAACAGTTCTTCTTCGATTGTTGTTTTTATAATAAACAAAGCCTTATCTGCTTTGATTTTCCAATTCTTTAGAGCTGCATCCTTCTCTAGCGACGTCACATCACTTTCGTCAACTACTTTTTACAGGTCTTGCCCTTGGAGATATGACTCCATGCAAGTTTACCATGTGGTATAATTATGATTATTGAGCTTCTTTACTCCGCCTACCACTTTTAGGTTGCTCATTGTGACTTGATTTACCTCCTCGTAATCAAGCAAGCTTTATAAAGCTTCACAAACTCTTTTTGTGCACGATCTTGAGAAGCTAAAAACTTCTTTCCCGACCGCCTAGCTCAATACCAACTTGTAGAGTTTAAACACACCCAAAATAAAATGATTTTTATTGATATATATTTACTTTTACAATTTAATTGAACTGGGAAAACACACTCTCTCTCCAGTTAACACCTTCACGCACTCACCATTATTTTATCACTCCACTAACTCTCTAACTTCTTACATTTCTCTATCTCTGTATCTTATTTTCTCTCTGCTCCCACTCTTTTCATACTTACAACTCTCACACACTTTCTCCACACACATAAATTAGACACATATATGCATATATGGATGTAAGAAGTCCAGTGGCGGATCCAGAAATTTTTAGTGCACGGGCTAAAATTTAAAAGTCAATATAATAAATTTATATATTATATTTAAATTCATTTAAAGCTGTTCCCGATGAGGTTTTGAGACATAAAATTCATCTATCTCAAAATCTATATCTATGTTTTGAACAAGTTCTCATTCGATGAAGAGTGTCATACAATCAGCAAGAAATTCATCCTCCATTTTGTTACGAAGATCCGTCTTCACATGTTTCATTACTGAAAATGCTCGCTCAATAGTCGTAGTAGAAACAAGCAAAGTCAGTACAAGATGAATCAGTCTAGTAACCATAACATAAATCTCCAATCTTCTATTCTCAATTAACTGTCGGCATAACTCAACAAGTGTATATATTTGAAATCGAGATCCAGTCTTCAATTCTAGCTCATAGTGTCGCAACTCATATTCCAAAGTACGAATATCTTCCTTTGGAAAATCTTCAGGATAGAATTTCTCAGTAAGTGTACAAATATCGTGACTGTTAAATGATGCAAATGAATCTCTAGGATCCAACGCTGCACTGAGTGTGAGAAGTTCAACTGATGTATCATTAAATATTGTATTTAATTCCATCAATACGTAATCTATTACTTCATTGAAAACATCAAAGTGATAATGACGCTTCATTGTAATTGGATCACAAGAACGGCAAGGACCAACCTTATATAAACTTTTTAGATCGAGTATCTCAATATCATGTTTTCAACAAAACTTTTTCACTTCCTTAAGAAATTCTTCCCAATCATCATCTCTTAATTTGTGGACGAGTTTTGTTGTAGTAGAAACGAATCTCATAGCGGTCAGGATGTCTTGAGATTTCCTTTGAAGGGCTTGACAAAGAACATCGGTTATTCTCATGATGGTATGCATTAAATGCAAACTGAACACGAAATCAAAACTTTTCATATGTTTGTAAGTACCACGAACTTCGCCTCGATATTTTCCATTTGGACAATGAACACTAAGATTTTCAAACAATTTGCAAGTTGCATTATACATATATGTTAAGCTCTTTATAGAGTGATAATGAGAACTCCAACGAGTTGCTCCTTATCCTTGTAAATAACCCACTTGATTTGCTCCACTTCTCGACTCACGCTCTCCAGTAGCTAACATATGCTCAATTTCAATTCTTTGAGTAGATTGTAACTCCATAACACGCTTAGGTGAAGAAGTGATAATGTTGATAATATTGTCCAGATGAGAAAAGAACTCGCAAATAACATCAACTTCTTTAGCTGCATAAACCAATACCAACTGTAATTGATGAGTGAAACAGTGGACGTAATAAGCATACGAACAATCTCTAAGAAATAATGTCTGAAGTCCATTCCAAGCGCCCCGCCCATTACTAGCACCATCATATCCTTGGCCTCTCATTTTTGCCACTTCAAGTTCATGTTGAGCAAGAACATTTACAATCTCATTTTTTAGACTTGATGATGTGGTGTCGCTGATGCTTTCGATATCAAAGTAGCATTTTGTCAAAATACCCTGACAATTCACAAACCTCAAAATAATAGCCATTTGTTCTCTCTTAGATGCATCTTGTGCTTCATCAACAAGAATACAAAAGTATCCATCCCCAACTTCTTCACAAATCATCCTTCTTACTCTATTCGCCATTATGTGTAAGATTTCTTTTTTGAATACTCGGAGCAATGTATTGGGCATTTTTTGGAGCATTTTTAAACATAACTTTGTCAATTTCTGTATTTGTTTTAGCCAAAATTTTTATCATCTCAATAAAATTCCCGTGATTTAATGAAGATGAAGATTCATCATGACCTCTAAAGGAACAACTTTGAAATGCTAGCCAACATGCACTTCGAATTGAAATCTTTAAATGTAGACGACATTTCTCAACTTCTTCATTCGATATGGTATGTATCACTTTATCAATATGTTGAGACGGTTTCATTAAATCTTTAGCTCTTCTCTCACACATATTATGTTCCGATGATATCAAATGACTAAGAAATACACATTTTGCTCCGTCATTAACCCTCTTCCACTAGTTATATCCAGAAGTTACCAATGTCGAACAATTGGACGAATTTCTATCATTCCTAAAAAGATAACAATAAAAGCAATATGCTGTATCTGTTGTAGGTGAATATTCTAACCAAAGAAACTGGCTGAATCATTTTGCTTGAAAGCGACGAGATTGAGATTTTCCTTGCATTCTAGGATACTCAACAGGTCTTGACTGATAAAGCCTAGCCTTTAGATATGACACTCTAATTTCATCCCGCAGATTAGAAGAAAATTCTAGTATTTGCTTTCTTTTTCCCAGTTATTGTTCAATGCTAATATTTGAGGATGAATGACATTCAACTTCCGAAGGAAATGAAGGTAGATCTACAGTTAGTCCATCAGAAGTTGTACTTTCAGTAGGTCGACCAGCCCTTTGGAAGAATGAAAACAAGTTCTTATTCTTCTTGAGAGGAGGTTGACCTTCCATTTTCAGTTCTTACAAATTAAAAAAAGGTAAAAAGGAAAAAAATCAATCATCAATGATATTATTCTAGCGACAATAAAAAAATAATCCACTAAGTTGATAAGGTAACAACAACAATTATTAAACCAACAAGACAACAACAAAAATCATTTAGCTGACAAGGCAAAAACAAGTTATTAAGCCGACAATGCAACATTTCAACAATAGTTAATTAACTAATTCAATATTTTGCCGGCAATGCCATAAGTGGAGAGACGAGGGCATTTACTTACAAGTGACGAGGGAATATATTAAGCTCTTGCAATTTGCTTTTCCTACAAGTTCATTGGACTAGGACTGCGTAGATGCCTTGATAATGATAAATTTACTTCATTTTTGAAATTGAAAAATAACTCAATTAAGCATGTTGACAATCGAAATCTAAGAAAACTTTGATTTTTAAAAAACTCATACTCAATAATCAACATAATATTAATGACAAATATATATAAAAAATGGTCCAAGTTATAAAGTCTAAGTTACTACAGTACAAGTATACATTTTTTTAATATTTTTTATTTAATTTACAGTTATTGCAATTGTTTCTTTTTTGTATTTTGTGAAAATCATTCAAAATACTTTAACCAATATAAAAATAATGACTTAAAAAGACAGACATGAGATGAGATAATATCTATAATATATTTGTGCTTTAAAGTTTAAACCACATGCCACAAACTGACAAACAATTCTTTAATTAATTAACTTTTGACTTTATTACTTTAAGAATCTTCCCTGTGTCAAAAATCTATATAAAAGGCTATTCTTCTTTTATTTTCTAAGTTCCAACACTTCCAGCCTCGGGCCTCCCATTTCCAGATTTGAGATTTTCTAATCCTATACAACTATGGTCTATAAACTCCACATAATACAAGCCATTCAGAGAGAGAGGCTCATAGACATAGAGAGAGAGAGAGAGAGAGAGATGGAGAGCAGCAGTGGCGGACTAGAAGGTATTGGGCTGAGGGCTTGAGGCGCTGAGCCACCTCTACATGGTGGACTGGTGGTTCATCGCGGCACCGACTAGAAGGTATTGGGCTATGAAATCTTTGATTAGGGTAATGGGTTCCTTAATTTTATAGAAATTTTGGATTGAAATTTTGAAAAAATAGGTTGGAGATGGAGAGACCGAGAGAGTCTAAGTCTGAGAGAGGAATCGTCATTTGGTTTGAATTTAATTGCTAACTTGTTAGGACCTGTTGTTGGAGATTAATGTTGGATTAGAATTATATTTGGTTTGGGTTTGGGTTTGGTTTTGGGTTTAAATGGAAAATAAAATTTATGCTTTGTTTGGGCCAATAAATTAAAGTTGGGTTATTTGCTCATTTTGTTGCAACTAGGTTTACATCACACGGGCTGGTTTTCAATTTTACACGTGCTGATTTTAAATTTTACATGGGCTGAAAAAAAGAAAAAGAAAAAAGATTGACTATATCTGGGCTTGGGCGAGCACGGGCCCGGGCCTGGATCCGCCCATGAAGAAGTCGGTGATAGATGGTTCTAAGTTCCAAATTTCTCTATAAATGGCGATGATAGCTACAACCCTAGTTTATCCAGATTATTCTCCAGCCTCTTTGAAGAAGGAGCTTCAAGAAATAAGATGAATGAACCACACAAATCTAGAATTTTCCTTGAAGTCGGTGTTGTATCTTCAATATGATGAATAATAATGAATTTGGCTTCTACAATTAGGTTAAAATCGTATGTTAATTGCTTTCTAGAAGAGGTTGAGTTAGAAAAGGAAACATAATATTTAGTGCTCGATAACACCATGTGATCACATGGTTGTCAGATCTTCGATTGCACGATTGGCCTTCTATACCTGCAAATTCTGTACGCTTATGACCTTGCGATTGCATGGTTGTTACCCTTGTGAGTGAAAGACACCACTTTTGCTCAAGTCAATCTTGATCCCTAAATTCATTCATATGTTGGATGGAGTCCTTCGGTGGTTGAAATGGAAATCCTTGATCTTTCAGTTGTCTCCAATTTGATCAAAGTCATCCTCAATTGTCTATCATTTGTCCGAATTAGGTTTTGGAGATTTTCAATTAAGCTTCCTGACCATTTTATATCTTCTTTTTTGCCCTCTATGGCCTGTTTTCACTTCTTTTCATCAATAGTCTTCCAATATCAAATTTATCATACAACAATCAATATTCAACCAAATTAAGTAGTAACTTCATCAAAGTGAATCCCTAATATACACTATTGAAGGTCTGGATAAGTGTAATAATCACACTAGTCAACTATACCGGGTCAAAGTGGGACATTAATTTGAGGAAGTGGTTGATGACCTCGTGACTAATATTTTAGGATGTTCCAACAAATCTCAAGAGTCATGAAGACACATTGAATCACATTTCCTTAGTTTATCTAAAATTCTTCCCGATTTATTTAATGTATTACGCACATTAGTTTGGGATAACTATTAGAGCCAACTACAATTACAAAAAATTCATGTACAGAATGGGTACAGAATGCACACATGCATGGTGGGTGAGTTATTTTTTACAATATTTTAATTCACATGGGTTCACCCCCATGTGACTGTCTGTAATATTTCTGTAGAGAATTGTGCTATACAACCGACTTTCCTCTAAATATTATTTACATTTTACTATCCATCGTTGGAGGTTTGGTCAGCTCCCTCTTGGATTGTACCTTTTTCACTAATATATCACACCATTGCACGTCAGCACGTGGCTGTACTTTTAAAAAGGTTGGGAAGCTTGAAATTTTTTTTGGCTATAGCTCGGTGGAAGAAACTCAAAATTTGCTTCATAATATGTAATCAGTTACTTATTTTTCTGTACTTTTTATTTTCACTTTCCCCCTTAATTTTCTCATTTTCCAGTTTTGATCACAGAAATTTAACTGTTATGCCATAATTCTATAGATATTACGATTTCCTCCTGCTGATTTCTAGATATTATGCTTTGCTCCATTCGCTGTCATGTGTATATATTAATCTATATTGCCCCCAGGGCACATCTTCAAGTGGTAAAAGGGGAGGGTGGAGAAATCCAGCTTTGCTTGAGGCTCCTGCGTCAAGGGTTCGAATCTTGAAATATGGATTTGGCTCTTGGGTAAGTGCAAGTGTACAAGCAGCCTTCCACCCTATACCGTTGGAAGCATAATCTGCGATTTACCTCCCTCATGATGCTCCATGGCAGGAGTGGTGAGGGACCCTTAAGGTTGGGGTTCAACCTTTTTTTTTTATATATATATTAATCTATATTCTTATAATAAAAAAAATTGTTTAATTATTTTGCGGCAAATAAATTTTGGTTTTATTTTTACACAATAACTTTTAGATTGTTAGGCAAATTATGTCCTATTAGCATGCAAAAATATATCATACAAATATAATTTAAAATTCTTTTCTTGGTTGACATAAATAATATTAAATACAAATAATATTCTAAAATTTATGCAAAAACTATATTCTTTATTCATGGGACACAATTAAATTCTAGTATAATTATTAATTATTATATCAAGTAATTATTGAAAGCATGTTGAAAATCTTTACAACTTTGTATATATGTATCTTTTGTACAAATTCCTTACAGAATCATGAGAGTACATATCTTTATTCTTACCTTAGTTCTATGATCTATTTCTGGTTTTGCCTTCTCCATTTCTTCGAAGTTCGATTGAAATAATTTTTTTGAAAAGGAAAATCATCATCTTTGATTGTAGAAAATAGAACGTCCTTATAATTTGATGGCAAGTTGTGATAAAGGGACGCCAATAAAAGAATTAAAGAAAGATCCTTAGAAGCCACCAGTCGAGAAGCCAAGAACCCAAAGTGCATATGCTGTTAATGGTGAAGCCGTACTCGATAATCCGAAAGAGAGAAAGATGCAGAATAAAGGAGCGACATGGCCAGTCCCGAGAATTTTGAGGCTCTAGGCGACTCATCATTATGAGGCCTTTGAACATAAATTTTTTACAAACATAAAAATACTTTAAATGTTTAAATAAATAATATATTTATATTTTAGAAGAAGATTGGGTAAAATTTATAAGATAGAATTGCAAAAAATAAAATAAAAATTCCAACAACTCTGGAGACAAGGTTAACATAATATTTAGCGAAATTATCCCGTTTGTGGAAAAAAAAATTTGTTATGTAAGTAGTTATCTCCAAAATTATTAATTAAAAAAATCTTGAATGAAGTGTAATTTAAAAATCATGAAATAGTTTTTAAGAGCCATAATTTGAAATCCTTTGAATATTGTGAGGATGACTCGTAAAGAGAAAAATGATTTTCAATTATAAAAAGTACAAAATTTAGTGACTAGATTGTAAAATAGTGAGAAATATATAATTTTTAGATGATAATGTGATGAGTTATGATTATTTAGTGATTAAAAATGTAACTAGATTCTTACGATTTTGATTCAAAAATCTTTTAATAAATTTGAGATTTTGAGGGATTAAAGTAAAAATAAGTTTTGAGGTCAAAAATGTAGTTGTACAAAATGTGTATTTATTGGAGTATCAAAATTATTCTATTAATATTGGACTCATTCCGAAACTCGTGATAAATGACACATTATGGACTCGAGAAAATGTTAATTTGGATAAAGCAAATTCAAGTTGTAACTCATTAAAATAACTACTTGATATGTAATATTAGTTTTTTAAGTAAATCAGATTATCCTAACGACATTGAGCTCGTTTGGTAGCTCAAAATCAATCATGTTTATTAAACTTGAGAAATATTAATTTGAATAAGATTGTATTAGTTAGAATCAACAAAAAATATTGTAGTTAAATTAATTTTTATATCTATCTTTTAAATTTAATTGGACTTTTTAAGTGAATTGTTTTTCATTTTGGAGGCTCTCATATGATTGGAGGCCCTAGGCCATTGCCTTGTTAGCCTTACCCCAGGGCCGGCCTTGAGAAGCGGTGGAAATACACGAAAATGGCTCTTCCACTGTAGCAAAATTTGCATTGGCCTTTGACCCATTAAATGAATTAAAAAAAAATTAAGTTAAAAAAAACTTCACAGTAAAAGGCGATTTTACCCTTCAGACTGTTTGAAAAATTCTGACCGACCGATCGACGCCAGAAATTTGACCGATCAACCACCGGCAACTACACCAACGTCGCAGTCAACGACCATCATCGACACCGAAAATAAAATAACCGGTTAGTTTTTATCACTTTTTGTTTTAGTAAAAATTTTTTTGAATTAGTAAAATTAGCACTTTCCTTACTAATTTCGGTTTAATTAGATCCATGGGCATGAGTAGTTAGATTGTGGGCATGTTGGAATGTGAAAAATGCGATTTTTTTTGCTTTTTTTGGACCTCAGTCGACGGGAATGGTGGTTCCCGGCTAGGCGCCGTTAACAGTCGGTTTACCCGACTGTTAACAGTCTGGGTTAACAGTCTGGGCCGACTGTTAACGCCCCAAACTATAAATATTTAATTTTTATTTGTTTTTTTATAAATTTTGTAATTAATTAAATTTTTTATTTGATTAAATAGTAATTATGTTATTTATTTATTTAATTTTTATCATTGTCAATATAATATAATAATTGAAATATTGTAAAATTAACAATGTTGATTCTTTTTTTTTTATGAAATTATCTTTAATTTATTTTTTCAAATTTATTTAAATAATATGAATAGTCTTTACATTTTAAAAAAAGGTAAAGTAATTATTTATTTAATTTTTATATTTGTCTTTTATATAATTTAATAATTGAAATATTCTAAAATAATATAAATAGTCTTTACATTTTTCGAAAATGTATTTAATTTGAAATTTTTTGTTTGTAAATATATTTTTCAAATAATAATTATTTTATTTAATTATTTAATTTTTATAATTTCATTTTTTTTTATATAATTTAATAATTGAATACATAATATTGTTCGAAATTAACAATTTGCTTTGTTCCTTTTATTGTTTTTTTATGAAAATCTTTGATTTTTTTTAATTTATTTAAACAATATTTATATTCTTTAATTTTTTTGACAATACATTTAATTTGATTTGTTGTTTTTTGTAAATATATTTTTCAAATGTAATATTTGTGATTGTATGGTAGTTAGAGTTCGGTTCCCTTGATTTTCTGAGATTATACTTTCTTTTGTTATCTCTTGTTCAATACTATAACATTTGAATTTTTGTAGGATGGAGTATCATTTAGATGTAGAGTTGAGACGGATGCCGGGGAAAGCTACTTGGAATAGTAGCTTTGAGAGTTTTATTGCTGTGTTGGAGCTACTCGATGATCAGCACGGAGATATGCTACGACAGTCCTTCTTGTGGCCATTGTACCAGTTGCGAGAGATGCAGTACTCAGGACAGATCATTGATGCACTTCTATGTCGACTTCTGAGGCCAGTTGATGACGATTCCCTCCAGTTCGACCTCGAGGGCAAGGTCGTCAGTTTCTCGATGTTTGAGTTTACATTGATCACTGGACTGAGGATTACGGGCGACGATGCAGCCATGGAGAGAAGCAATAGGCTGTACGAGACGTACTTCCAGGTACATGGGTCGGTGCTTCTACCCGACTTGATGGTCGCGATCAGGGAGTGCGACCATATGCTAGATAGATTGAAACTTGGGCTGGTCTACATCCTCGAGAGTGTGATGAGGTATCATCACAATAAGACTGTCATCGACATTTTTCATTTGCAAGTTGTTGACGACATCGATGCGTTCAACAACCATCCATGGGGCCGAAGATGTTACGAAGACACCGTACATGTGTTCACTAGATCGCTCTCGAGGCCCAGGGGGTCGATGCGTAAATACGATACATATGGATTGCCCTTAGCGGTGCAGGTAAATGTTTAATATAATCAAAGTTAAAGTTTTAGTGTATTACATTGATGCTTAATAAGTGTATGTGTTACAGATTTAGGTGTATGAGACAGTTCCTGTACTGGGGGCCTGCTTTGCGCAGCGAGGGGAGACAGGCTGCCCTCAGATGCATCATTGGAGATCATCGCGAGCGGAGGAATGTCCCACTAGGAAGCAGTTATCGGCCCTCCTCGACGATCCTCAGGTAAGTATTATGCATTCGTGATTTATATTATACGTAGTTTAAAATTTTGTTTACATGATCGTTAAGTAGTTGAAATGTCAATATGTCAACTTGAAGTCATACCTGAGTTGACGCCGTCGATGGAAGAGGAGGCTCGAGGTCTTGTGCGGGATTTAGGCATTCCGCACACCCCAGACGAGGAGATGTCTGATCCGAGCTTGGAGCGAGATTAGGTATGTGAATGAAATATAATTTATTGAATATCGTCGACGTATAAATTTATTGAATAATTAATTGAATAATTTTTCATTTTATTTATGTAGGAGGGCGGTCCAGCTGATCGACGATCACCTCCGCCGAGAGCACCATTGGCATCACCTCCGTCGAGGGCATCACCGTCGCTAGTGGCATCACCTCCGCCAGGGCCATTGCCGCCGCCATTGACATCACCTCCGTCCAGACACCTCCCCCGTATGTCTCCGGGGCACAGTGATGATTTGTATGCCCGTTTGACTGGATTTATAGCGGAGGAGGTCGGCGCGCTACGACGAGATTTGACGGAGAGGGTCGATGATCTGGGACGAGAGTTGACAGGGAGGGTTGACGATCTGGCAGGGAAGGTTGACTATCTGACAGGGAAGGTCGACGATATGGGATGAGAGTTGACAAGGAGGGTTGACGATCTATCCCACGATATTGGAATACTACAGTCTTCCGTTGTCGACCTTCAGGATACAGTAGCGGCGCTTAGAGGAAATTTAGGCGGCAGATGATGGGGGGACAGAGGGGATGGTGGAGATCATGATCGAGAGGGTGGTGGAGATGGTGATGGAGAGGGGGGTTACCCACATTTTTGGCGTGATAAGACATTGGAGTCATTGTGGTTGTCTATGGAGGGAGTGGCCCCGACAAGAGGAGCGGAGGAGGTGGAGATGGAGAGGGAGGCCTCGACGAGGGGCGGAGAAGGTGGCCCTGGAGGTCGAGAGGACGCCCGGCTTGATTGAGGGTAAGAGACATGCTGTTGACGAGACGAAGCAGGTGGTCGACAAGAGGTTGAGAGTGCCGTCATAGTATGTTGTTTCCCCCTTCACGACTGAGGCCAAGAGGAGGATGTTCATCGATGGGACGTACCCGAACTTATTCAGAGAAGTGGACTTATTCAGAGAAGTGGACAATGCCAAGTGGAAAGCGTTCGAGACAGAGTGGAGAAGAATTATCCCCGAGTAAGTATTGTATGATTTTAATAAAGCACTGTACGCTAACTCGTCTACGCTTATTTTAACATTTTCCTGTTATTACAGAGTTAGCTGTACGATAGGTCAAAGGACGGTCTCGGACCCTTACAAGTGGTTCCACGATATCACCACTGCGGGAGCTTGGCTCGTTGACGATGTAAGTGAACTATTCATTTCGTGTTTTTTATGTATAAGTGACATTGTGTTTATTAAATGAATAACTCATACTTTTTTGGTGTTTCCTGTTGCGGCACATCGACCTGGCCATGGACTTGCTGCGAGATCGAGCTCAAAGACATCCAAAATCATTTGATGTTCATGGTCGAGTCATATTAAACACCGAGTTCCTGGGTGCCGTTACCATTGAATATCAGTCGCTCGAACTTATGGGTAACGAGTACACGGTGTCAGAATATATGCTTGAGTGGGTGATAGGATTGTCACCGAGTGTCGGGGGAAAATCATGGGAGGGTTGTATACATATGTACATTCCAGCGTGCATCAATAAACACTATGTTACGTTGGAGATCGTTTTTGCTGACTCGACTATATATGTGTACGACCCAGATCATTCATGTTTGATAGAAGGCCAGTTGGAGCAAAATCTGGAGTCCGTGGCTGTAATTGTTCCTATATGGCCAGACGAGCGGGGATAAATGTACTTGACAGATTGCAAAACGTTCGGAACACGACGACAGCGCGACAGTCCGTAAGGTAAGTGTTTGAACTTTGTTGTTTTCATCTTTCAGATTTAGTTTTTATTTACACAGTACTGAACCGATTCATTCTTGTTCAATTGCAGTGGCGACTGCGACATATTTGCCATTAAGTACGTTGAATTTTTAAGTATAGGACATAAGGTTGATGGAATCAACCAGTCGTGGATATAGAACTGGAGAAAGAAGCCAGCATGTGATTTGTTCGAATTTAATGCTGACCCGTAAATTTCATTTATATATATGTAATATTTCAATTGTAAATTTAATTATTTTTGTAATTATGAAATAATTGTAAATTTGTGTTCAATGTATATAACATTCAAATTGGAAATTTAATTATTCAACGTATGCCGAGTATGGAACTATTTTTTTCATATGAATCATTATAAATACCATTTATCAAGAATAAATAGTGAATATGGAAGATTTATAAATAACAAATATTGAACAATGTAAAGTAAAAGGAAATATTATTCATTTCACGTACCTGTCTAGTCGTCATTTAGAAGAATTTGACTGGTACAAAATTGTCGAGTATGCCCTACGGCTCTGCACGGCCACACCTACACGGTCGAGGAAACTCTCCGGTAGATGGTATTCTAGATGTACTTCGACGTCCAGGACCACGCGGTTCAACTGCTGGTGGTAACAAATTATGAAATGGGAGAATGTGCTCGGGAACGTCTCACTCGGCTTCATTTGGCGGAGGAAATATAGTCTCGGCATATTTTGTTCTTCAAGACTAAGTCGTATAATACAAAGAGCATAACGTTCTCGCAGCAAAGCCTCGATACATGGCCACCGCAACTGCATGCTCACTTGGAAAACTCTCCAACTGAAATCTCGTACAAGTGCATGTGTTATCAGTTAAGTCCACCATATATGCCGTATTACGTGCACATTGGACGAAGAAGCGAAACTCATATAGTGCTTCCACATTCAACTTCCTCGCAACCTCTGCCACCTTAAACAGTTTCTCCTCTTGAGCTGGGGTCAACACGCTACTGCAACTCTGTGATGCCACACGTCGGTCGTGAAACCACTGTTGTAGCTTGTTACGAATGTTCTCAATCATTACGAGAATTGGTAACTTTCGATCCTTCTTAAACAATGCATTGAGAGACTCCGCGTTATTCGACATCATCATATTGTATCGACGTCCTGGAAAGTATGACCGCGCCCAATGATCGATCCCCATCTTCGTTAGATACTCCAACGCCGTAATGATTTACCTCCTATCTCGAGCATGAACTTATTACACTCTTCAGCACTGTAAGCTTCGGCTGCTCTCCGGAACAATGAAACGATACCTGTGCCCCGATATCTAGTCTTCAAATTACCTTGTATATGGTACATGCAATACCCGTGATGTGCCCAGGGAAAAACTTCAGCGATACCGTTTATTATAGACTGTCCCTGATCGGTTACAAAGGCAAGGTCTTCGACTTCCCCGATCACTTCCCTCAGTTTAGAAAAGAACCAACACATGGACAGATCATTCTTGCTGTCGACTATGCCGAATGCAATAGGGTAAATTTGGATGTTGGCATCTTGACATGTAGCAATAATTAATTTGCCTTGATATTTAGCTTTCAGAGTTGTACCATCAACTAGAATTACGGGTAGCGCTGCATTTCGAAAACCTCGAATACATTATCCGAGAGCCATGAAGAAATACTTAAAACAATTATCGCCCCCCATCTCAATAAAAAATGCCGTGCCATGATTAGTTGTCCCCATATTATGGCAATACCAAGCCAATTTAGTATAGCTTTCTTCAGCCAATCCCATTAAATCCTCCAACACACATTCTTTGGCCTTCCACGCTTTCTGGTAGCTCATGACCACTTCGTACTCTCGACGGACGTCGTTAATGATGTCCGAAGGTCTGTAGATCGTCCGTGAATCCTGATACTTGTGCATTATCTGTTGACCAATAAACCATGCTCGAGTTTGCCTGTGATCGTTTCGAAGAATTCCCACTTCGCAAGTATGTTCCCGTGAATACTTGCAAATTACGAAGCACTCATTCGTGTCCATCTTAGTTGTTCTCAAGCACCAATTGCAACTGTCTTCGACGCAAGCAACTGTCAACAATGACTTGTTTGATTTCTTTACCTTGAACTCAAAGTTATATTTTAATGCCAGCCGGTGCACAGCTTCCTGCAAATCTTTCTTGGTTTCAAACAGTTGCTCAACCTGCAAGTCCTCATCATCGAGAGCCACACGGGAAGAATTGGAGGACGGTCCACTTGTTCCAACCTGTGAGCTCCCACCTGGCTTGTGTCTCTGTCGGGATAAAGCAATCAAATTCTCATTTGTAAACTCGTTTATATTCTCATTGTCTTCAACTGTCGACGGAATTCTGCGCGTAGCAGCGACATCACGATCAGAAGCAACTGTCTCAGGAATACCCACATCACCCGCTAGAACTATCTCCACTGTCTCCCAAAAACCTCGATCATTGTTATCCGCCCTATCTGAATCTTCGCGTTCACCTTCGATAACATCCTTCGTAATTAAAGTCACACCAAGAACAGTCGGAGTCCGTTGCATTTTATTCAATTCTAATAGATAATTCAATTCAGCATCATTAGTAACGAATACCGGTGGTATCGGAATGGATGAATCCCCATAACCGTTGAATAGATATCTCAATTGCATATCGTATTGAGATTGATCGACATTCAGCTTATTTTGCAAATCTTCGTACATTTCTAAGTGTGGTGTACTCTTTGTTTTGGGAATTGCAATACAACCACGTATGTCACTCGTCCATCTCCATTCCCACCGATTATTTTCATTCAATTCGAAATCACCGAAATAACACACGGGGATTATCATATCAGCATGAGGAAATGATTTTAATCAACTTCATTTATTAATTATAAGAAAAAGGGCAACAAAAATCAGTGCAGAGCCGAACAGTGGGCTGTTTAAACAGCCGGCTGTTCGGCTGTTTACAGCCAAGCAGTCGGACTGTTTCCGACTGTTTGGCTGTTTGTTAAGCCAAAACACCCAGTTTGGCTATTTTTGCGCAGGAGAATATGGTTCTAAAGTTATACATCTGTTCAATTTTTTTTTTGATAGGTACGATTTGTTAAAAAAAATCTATGCTAACTACTAAGTCGACATAAAATTTCTCTATTCAAACGTATACTATTTTACTGAAAACGAAATTAAACATGTGTAAATGTACTTACCGATTTAAAGTAATTGATATGAAAAAAATTTTGATTTCAACGTTTCAAAGTTTTTCTAGATTTTGAGGCTTAAGCAGATGAAAAGATGAGAGTTTTTCCTGTCTTGAAAGCTCGTTTTGAAGTTTTTATAAGTGGGGAAGTGTTTGGTTTTCAATTATTAACTAAAAGGGTAGTATAGTCCTTTCAACAATATATTGTTTTGTAATTGTACAAAACATCTAAGGGCATCTTTGTCTTTTACCATACAAGAGGCCAATGTCATAATATTCATGATTTTGGAAGTCAAAGTGGAATTTAGGTCATTTGACTGGGTCAAACTTAAAAGTACCCCTGAGAAGCGACAAGGGAATCCAGTCTTCTAAAGCCGCTCTGCGAATATGATATTAAAGACTCACTTTAGAATATGCTATTAAAGACTCACCTTATGATGTTGAAGAACTAAAGGTGGATTACGATATTCTACAAAACGTTTGGGATGATATTCCCAAAATTGATAAAATGTATAATAATTCTTTTTCAACAAAGTTGGGTTACAAAAGTGACTCTACAAGGTGTGTCGGCGAAATTCAGACCACTGATTTCAAATGATTTAAAAATTTATTTTTAAAATAATTGGTGTAGATCCAACTTTGTTATTCAATTTTGTCAAACTCCTTTGTCATCATAGCATAACTCTAAAATGTATTGAATAGAGTTAAGAAATATTAACTTTTATGTAAATGGTTTGGATTAAATTAAATTATAATTTCTAAGAAGATGGTTCATATATAGCCCCTTTTCGGGACATATTATTCAGGAAATTTGTAGAAAATTTTTGACTGTTGCTTGTCTAATTGAACCCCACATGTGTGTATTGGAGTCAAGAATTTTTGGCTGATTTGATGGCTAGCGATCACATTTTTTCTACAAATGATGAAAAAATATAGCCCAAACTGGGGCATAGTTGGGATAATTAGGCCCACTACTTTAAAAAGGTAAATAATTAGAAAAATACACTTAACGTCTAATTATGTCTTTAGTCACCGTATAAAATATGCTCTTAATAGGATTCATTCATCCAAACACAAGCGGACCATTCCTCTTTGATTTTTCATCTTCTAATTCTAATTTTTTGCCACTTATTTCTTCTGAAATGGTTTACACTACTTGTTGCTCACCATCATTTTATCAGATGCCCGTCCATAAAAGCTCAGTGCTTCATCCCTGTCGACTCCTGATCGAACTCAGCCATCGAACAGGGTAGTGTGGCGAAGCTACTACTTGAAGTCAAAGAACTTCCATCGTAACTGCCGAGTCCAAACAGCCCATTCTCAAATTCATCCAAAACACAGGCAGACCAACCAATTTCGATTTTTCAAAAGAGATTTTTGATTCTGATAGAATTAAAAACTTTTTGGTGTGACAGTTCAAAGAGCTCCCCACTTGCGGCCTTAGATGATCTTCCCGTTTCATTAATATGGGATCTTTTCAAGAGTGCCCCTAGAGAATGTGGAGGCTTTACACTGAGAAAAAATATCTTGGCAGATATACTGCAAACATGTTCTTCATCTTTTCAATTGAACGATTCAAGTCAGGTCACCAATACTCCCATAATGTTTTAATTCTTTTCCACTTCTGTTGTAATTCCTTGTTTGTTCGACTAAGTTTGCTTCTTTTTTACCTTTTTTACCTTTATTTTTTTTTTCATTTGAATTGTTTTCAGATTGGTATTTTTGGCTTCCTCCATATGCTGTTGCTTGTACTGTCAATTTGGTTGGCAGAGTGAAAATGGAGAAAAAATAAGAAAAATACCCAAATTTGCAGTTTGGTATGGGATGTTCACGTTCATCAAGGTTGTAATCTGATAATGTAGCTTCTCCGTGATAACTTCACTTTATGGACTTCAGACACGTAGGATGATGGCTAAGAGGAGACCAAGGAAGCACCAAAGTCGGATAATCAGCATGTGGGTTGTCACTTTTTTGGATTGCATAAAAAAGTTGCAATTTTTTTTTTAAGTGATATTGTGTTACTCTTTAATTTGACACAATATTTTTTTTTTTTTAAGATTTTGTCACTTTTTTGCGTTTGTCACCTTTTAAATTTTTGTCACTTTTTTAATATTTGTCACTTTTTTATCTTCTTAAAAAAATGATATGATATGTGATATTTTTCTAACATAATCAGCATGTGGATTGTCCTGGACATGCTGATTATGTTAAAAACCGTCATTACACTCACGTGGGTTGTCTTGAATATGGTGAATATGTTACGACCATGATTATTGGTTCTATTTTGGTGTTTGTCACTTTTTTTGAATTTGTGTAACTTTTTTGAAATTTTGTTACTTACTTTAGTGTCGCTTTTTTTAATTTGTGTAAAAAATGACATTTTTTTTATAACGAAATGACATTGTATCACTCTCTAATTTTACATAGTATTTTATATTTTCAATTTTTTTAAAGTTTTTGTCACTTTTTTTGTTTTAATATTTGGCACTTTTTTATACTCTAAAAAAATTGACATAGTATGTTATATTTTCCTAACATAATCGGCATATGAATTATCATGGACATGCTGGATATGTTAAGAACATGATTATTGGTGCTGCACAAATAAATGGTGTTATTCTAGTGTTTTGTCACTTTTTTTAAATTTTATCATTTTTTTTAGTGTTTGTGTCACTTTTTTGAGATTGTGTCATTTTTTTTTTCGAATTTTGAAAAAGGTGACAATTTTTATAAAAAAAAGTGACACTGTGTCACTTTTTAATTTTGCACAGTATTTTTTACTTTCAAAAAACTTTTTGTATGATTTTTCAAAACACTTCTAATTTTAAGGGCATTTTTGTAAGTTACCCGGCATAGTAAAATGCTTTTCAAACGTGTAAACTACGTTTTTCACGTTTACAAACAAGGTGTAAAAAAACTTAACACATTAGAGGAACTACAAAATCTGCTTCCTAATTTTTATTTCTCCGCAAAAGTCAACCTTTCAGTCTCAAGTGTCGTTAGAATTGTATCTCTCCAGCTGGTTCATGCTAAAAACTGAGAAGTGTGAACCAACTTGGAATCCAACATATTGGATTCCCGTTGACATATAATCGATAATATTATCGTCATAATTAATTGCCTATTCTCATACTAGTGATAGCAAACAAAGAGACAAAAATTGAAATCAAGTTAAAATGCACATGATATAGAGTGGCTCGGTCAACTGAGCCAAATTATAGCTGTTAAGGAAAGAAAACTCACCCCACTTTCGACCTCATTAACCTTAACTTGAAGGTCAATCTATCTAGGATAAATGTAGAAGGTATTATTTAGGTACCACACATGTAAAAAGTTTAATTGTTATTTATATCTAAATTAAAACTAAATACTAAAGTACAATTTATTTATTTTTAACCCAATTCAGAAACTTCCATTTAAAGAAGTCGCCCCAAACATAAGGTGAAATATTTATCAGCATACAACTTGTCAATTCGGCCACATTATTATGGAACGCTGTAGAAATTGTAGACCCCAAAAAATGTGCCAACAGAATCTCAACCTTGTCCCCTCTACGCAAGCATCACCTACACACTCGAACACCCCATTAGGAGGCAAAGGCCGCGGTCTAGAAAAAGGTCCAGCGAACGTTTGCACTCCAATGGTCAAGTCAGCGGCTGGACGAGAGAAAAAGAGTGCAAGAGAGAGAGAGGAGGGGTTTGGTGGGTATTAGAGAACATACCTTTGTGTGAAATGAAATCACATATATATAGAGAAGTGGAAGTGAGCCAAACGGATTTAGCGAAATGGGCATAAGTTTAAGCCCAAAATGCAATTGCTTAATTAAATGAGTCCAATCAATTAAATAGTCGATACCACATTGGCCAATGTGGAACCTCATACGTCATACTTATGCCACGTAATTTATAGATGACAATAGTCTCCAAGTCTCAGTTGTACATTAATGTGCAGATCGAACTTCCAAATATAAGCAGTCAATTAGGTGAGATCTTACAGATTGCCTCATAAATATGAACAGTTCCAATATGAGGACTTACGAACTACCTCAAAAATATCTGTTCGAGCTTGAATAAGTATGAGTTTACATATTGCCTTAAAAAATAGATATTGCATATAATTTGTCAAAATTTTGGCAGCATTTCCTTTGTAACATGGACTAAACCCACCTGTAATAAAACATAATATTTCCATTGAAACGTAAAAATTCTATACATGTGAAAAGATAATTCAATACAACCCAAAATACTAAAAAATAAAATAAAAAAATACACGATACAATCTTAATCTATAATTGTAGATTTAAACAACTGAATTCTATGGGATCTAATATTCTGAAAATGTTGCAATATTGCCTCATTCTCAACTTTCCCAAAAATCTCTTTCTTCACGTAAATCACTAAATTTTCATTCAACCAATCATTTTCCATTTTTTCACTTATCCTGAATTTCCTAAATCTAAATTCCCAAATCATAAATCCAAACTCATATGAGTTATAGTTTTATGATAGGTTCAGACTTTCGTTTCGGTTGAAAAAATTGTTCCATAATCTGTACGAAAATAAGACGCAAATTAAACCTCATCTTAAACAATCATCAATTTCTGATTTCTAATTTCCAACACCAATTGAACATTGATCACAAATCATAAAGTTCCCAATTCACAGTCACAAATTCACAAAATTTACAGACTCCCCAATTTTCATAAATCATAATCATTACAATTAACATATTAAATTACCAATCAAATTAAAGAATCAAAATGAAGAAAAGAAGAAGAATAAAGGCTTTCAAATATTCAATTGGCAGTCGAGTCAACAGCTACAATCTTAACACAAATGTTCACAAATGCTCACAAAAAAGAATAGAGGCGCTCACTGGCCCATAGTGGCAGTCGGCGACTGCACTAAGGCAGATGATGGTCAGTCAAATTCACGGGCAACTAGGCACATAAAGGGTTTGGAATTGGGAAATGATAAAATGTCGTGATTTCAACCTTTGAGTCTCTCATAATTGGATGGTTAATGAATTGGAATTGGTATATGGGGGCAATTGGCTAATTGACTATATGATGTTTAAGTAAGAAAAATTGGCGGCCCAAAAATAAAAACCACTACAAAAAAAGGCCCAAACAAATTATTTCAACCTATCTTCTTCACTCTTCTCATTAGACTCCATCTCTTGCCTATTCAATTTCTTCTTTCAATGCTAGCCGCCATGGACAGAACTTGATAATGACGTAGATTTTTAGGTTTTTCATCCATTTGTACTTGTATTTGCATGATAAATTGACGTCTGAATGTACTAAGTACTTTTATATTTTGATTTAGGTTGCAAATGGATGAAAACGGTGAAAATTGGAAGAAACAAGCGAAAAAGGACTAAAGTGGAAGAAAATAAAATTTTAGGGACCAAGTTACAAATAATCCAAAGATGAGATGGGCAATGGAATTGGTATATGGGGGCAATTGGCTAATTGACTATATGATGTTTAAGTAAGAAAAATTGGCGGCCCAAAAATAAAAACCACTACAAAAAAAGGCCCAAACAAATTATTTCAACCTATCTTCTTCACTCTTCTCATTAGACTCCATCTCTTGCCTATTCAATTTCTTCTTTCAATGCTAGCCGCCATGGACAGAACTTGATAATGACGTAGATTTTTAGGTTTTTCATCCATTTGTACTTGTATTTGCATGATAAATTGACGTCTGAATGTACTAAGTACTTTTATATTTTGATTTAGGTTGCAAATGGATGAAAACGGTGAAAATTGGAAGAAACAAGCGAAAAAGGACTAAAGTGGAAGAAAATAAAATTTTAGGGACCAAGTTACAAATAATCCAAAGATGAGATGGGCAATGGAATTGGTATATGGGGGCAATTGGCTAATTGACTATATGATGTTTAAGTAAGAAAAATTGGCGGCCCAAAAATAAAAACCACTACAAAAAAAGGCCCAAACAAATTATTTCAACCTATCTTCTTCACTCTTCTCATTAGACTCCATCTCTTGCCTATTCAATTTCTTCTTTCAATGCTAGCCGCCATGGACAGAACTTGATAATGACGTAGATTTTTAGGTTTTTCATCCATTTGTACTTGTATTTGCATGATAAATTGACGTCTGAATGTACTAAGTACTTTTATATTTTGATTTAGGTTGCAAATGGATGAAAACGGTGAAAATTGGAAGAAACAAGCGAAAAAGGACTAAAGTGGAAGAAAATAAAATTTTAGGGACCAAGTTACAAATAATCCAAAGATGAGACGGGCAATGGAATGATGATTCAAGAAGGTTAGGGGTTAACTGGATACAATTAAAAGTCAAAAGCAGTGAAATACTGAAAGCTGTTCAGAGGAAAAAAGTGGTAGAACCATGCGATCGCAGCCATTTGTTCCATGCGGTCATACATGGTGGTTCAGAGAACTAAAGCCCTAAAAATTATTGTTCTGTGCGGTCGCAACCACTTATACCATGTGGTCGCATGGAACACTTTCAAGGTGTGAAGTTTGGTTTTCTAATTTCAATTAAATACTTATGGAAACACGTATCCTTCATGATATTTAAACCCTAAAACGTCCTAGAACTTGAAGTAGGCATATCCATACATATTTTCTCTGATTTTTGCTCAAGATTTCCATGGAAAACTAAAGATTGTGGTGAAGCTACGAAGAAATTCAGTTGGTTTTGGTGATTTCAATATCTTCTGATTCATGTATTTTTCTTTTTCATTGTCAAACAATTCTAGGGTTTAGATTTCCTTTTCATGAATAAGTTTTGAGATTTGATTAATGTTTATTAGATTTTTCATAATTCAGCCATGCTTTTTCTATCGAACAATTGACATATTTGTTTGAGTTTTAATTTCAATCAATTACTTTATTGGTGTGATTCTTTACTGTCCTATGCTTGGAGTGTGTGGTCGATCTTAAATCTTATTTAAGGATGGCAATTTAAACCGTTAAAATTGAAAACCGCAGTTAACCAAACTGAATGGGGTGAAAAAATCGAACCGATAGTGCAATGAGGCCGATATGATATTTTATTTTAATGAACCGATTCGTGGCGGTGCGGGTATAGTATTTATGCCATCGAACTAAAGCCGAACCGATTACTCCCTTAAAAAAATCATTCTTTTATTAGGGATGACAATGTTTAGTGAGGAGGAAGTTGACGAAGAGATACATTTTTTTATTTAAATCTTAGTTAAAACCATTATGGATTATGTAGTATCGTTATATTCTCTACTTATATTTCTTATTTACTATATAGGAATCAATTTTGAGTGTTGACCTATGCTAGTAATAGTTGTGGGAAATAATGAAGATTGAATATGAGTTAAGGTTGGAGCTTTTGAATTATTGAGCATGAATCAAGTAACTACAATGCACAAGAATCAAGAATGAAGGAAAAATTTAGTATTGTTATAGTCATAATATTGTTTGTTAAATTTGTATTTTGCAATTGGAATTTGGGATAATATTTACATTTTCATTTGGAATATTGTGATTTTGTTTTCATTGACTCTCTTTTATAAATTGTTTTATATCAATTTGACGGATGGACATATAAAAAATAATTTATTTTTGTGGTTATTATCCGAACCAAATCGAGCCGAACTGAGATACGAATCGATTTATGTGGTTATGGTATGACAAAAAATTTGACAGTTTGGTGATGGTTTTGGCTGAACTGAACCGGAATTGAACCGTTGCCATCTCTAATCTTATTTCAATAAATAAAACCAGGAATGTGTTTTAGGAAGTTTAATCTTTAGAATTACTATTGAATTAAATTGATGCTAAATGTTCTATTTCCAGTTAGAGAAACAAGGTTGAATATCTCTAATTGAGTAAAACAACATGAATTATTGGTGTTGAATGATCCAAACCAATTGGGGAAATTTTGACGCTTCACTACTTCATTAATTGACATTTAAATCTCGTTTTAATTCAATAAACAAATCCTTCTTGTACAATTCATGAAAATTCTAATTTGTTGAATCCTTTGAGCAATTCATTCATCTCTCTGTGAAATTGAAACCCAAAGCTGTGCTATAATTACCATGTTATTCTTTGGGCCTAATCAAAATTTGGCATCGTTGCCGATGAGATGGTACAACAAGCTAAGGGATTTTGTAGCAAAGGGTGACTTCGTTCCCCCCCCCCCCCCCCCCCCCTTTTTAGTTAATTTATTTACTTCATTGTTATTTTCTTTATTTCTCACATAGTTCCATTTTTGTGTTTTATGAGCAAGAATCGAGACAAGCAAGGAAGATTCACTAAAGGACTTCTTTCAGCGTTTGAATATCTTTCTAACCCTATTTTTGAAACTGCATCTATTGGCAGAAACACTGCACTACACAACACCATGAGTGAAATTAAGCATGAAGACCCGCCTTATAGGACTCTTTAGGATGACCTTCACCCCACACGCACATCCACACTATCGTACATTATGTTTTCACCTAATATGCCACGTATGGACCTTAAACCGGGAATGATTCAACCTCTTCCTACTTTTTATGGACTTGAAAATGAAGACCTATTTGTGCATATTAGAGAATTTGAGGAGGTGGTTGCAACATTCTACAATCAACATGGTACAACGGATACAATCAATCGTAAATTTTTCTCATTTTCATTTAAAGAAAGAGCAAAAAGCTGGCTGTATTCATTGAGACCACATTCGATTGGGACTTGGGCTGAGATGATTAAATCATTTTTTCAGCAAATACTTTTCCCTATCATAAGAGTAGTAACCTGAAGAAGCAATTTTTTTCGTTTGCCTAACTTTATACTAAGCATGGTAAAGATACAAGGAATTGCAAGCCCTTTGTCCCCACCATAGTTATGAGAGTTGATAGATTGTGAGTTATTTTCTATGAAGGACTAACACCTAGGAAATGTCAATTGGTTGAGATGATGTGCAATGGTGACTTTTTGTAAAAAAGATCCAGAGGAGGCCACAGACTACTTAGATGACCTAGTTGAAAAAGTTCATACTTAGACTGGACCTAACGCCGCCGATAGAACTAATAGGTCATGACCCACAGGAAACCCTACTAGCACAGGCATTTATCATCTTAGATTGGAGTATAGTCTTAGAGCAAAGGTAGAAGCCTTTACTAGAGAATTAAAAATCCTACATGCTAAGGACTCGAAGCCTACACAAACTGCTGTCCATGTTGAGTTTCTAGGACCTTATTTTGCGTATGGTAGAATTGATTATCCAGCGCAAGAGTTTTCTACTTTAGTTGAGATGATGGGGGTTTATGAGAAACACTGTAATGTCTTAGGCATGTACAAAAATGCCATATGCTCCTTTTTTGGAAACCTACAATCAAGGTTAGCGGAATCACCTCAATCTCAGCTAGAAATCAGAAAACTACCAACCTGCCCAGCCAAATAGAGCTTACACTATACCTTCATATCAACACACGTATTTTAGGAACTCATTAGTGGACACTTTATATGCTTTTATGGAGGCACGAGATAAAACCAATGAGAAATTTTAGACCACGATTACCCAAGTTGTTGAGGAAAGTAAAGAATTGAAAATTCATATGTCCAAATTGATCAATGAGTTAGCTATAGTAGAACGTGGAAATTTTTCAACACAAGCTCAACTAAATCTAAGGGACAACATATGACACAAACCTCAGGCTCAGAAGAAAACAACTTTAAGGAAGTAAATGCCATAACTACTCGGTTTGAGAAGGTTATAGAACCAATGCCCAAGACTAGGGAAGATGAAAAGGACCCTAGTAATTCAGAAGTGAAGAAGTAATAAAAACCTAGCTAGAGTGCCTTTCCCTCAAGCTCTCAAGCTTACCCTATAAGCTATTAGTCAACATAATGAGATTTTAGAACATCTTAGGGGAATATGTTCGATGGAATAATTTCTTAGAGGCATTACCGCATCCCTAAGTGTTAGGCCCACTTTTTTCTGAGTGAACTAGGTTCGAATTCTACAATGGAGCTTATAATCTAATTTGTTCCTGAGTCAATCTTCTTAGTCTTTATTGGTTCCAAGCTCTAGTTTGGCAATTCCTTATACATGTTTCGGTCCTCTTTCCCATTACTTAGAAAAAGTGAGCCACCGGTTCAAATACAAGAAACTATCATTATTGCCAAATCCGATCCACAAGGACCATGATTGGGAATTGTTTGTCCCAATATATCATAAGATTATCGTTCTTGAAAATCCACACTTTTTCTTGGCTTGTGGTTTTTTTTTCCTTCTTGATTTTGATTCTTTATTTTTTTATTCGATGGTATCAAGCACGATAGAATCAGAAGTGCCTCTTCTTTCAAACTCTCAAGTAAAAATCAATCTATATCTCTTACATGTCATTTCTTAGGTTCCCACAGATGCTAAAGTCCTTAAAGACTTGTGCAATGTGAAGAGGAATAACCATGTTAAAAAAACTGCTTTCTTGACGGAGCAAGTGAGTGTTGCGCTTGAGTAAATAATCCCACCAAAGTATAAGGACCCTTGTTATCCTACCGTTTCTTGTGTTATCGGGAGCAATAAGTTTGCACAAGCCCTTCTTGATCTAGGGGCCAGTGTTAACCTCATGCTTTAAACTATTTAATTGTTATTAAGCCTATGTGAGATAAAATCGGTATCTGTGGTTTTGCAATTGGCTGATCTATCCACTATAACACCAAGAGGAGTAGTTGATGATGTCTTTGTACAAATTGATAAATTTTACCACCCTGTTGATTTCTTAGTTTTGGACTTAAAAGTTGATGTAAATGTTAACTCTAAAATTTCTATCATTCTTGTTATATATATTTTTACCATAGCTAATGCTTTTAGAAATTGCAGGAATGGTCTAATAAAACTATCCTTTGGAAACATGACTTTAGAAGTTAACATTTTTCACATCACTAAGCAGCCTAAGAAAGATGATGAGTGTGATCAAACATACATGAATGATGCACTCACTCAGGATGAGACACCTTAACTACTGACTTCGACCCTTCGAACTATTTTCTTTTGAATTCAAATATTCCAGTAGGTTATAATGATGAAGAATATGCTAACATCTGTGCTATTTTTGTAAAGTTTCAGGATTATGGGACATCACCATGGTAGCCTAAATTCGAAGAATTGCCAGAAAGGACTATGTTGAGCACAATTTTTTCTGGCCCAAGTATATATCTTGTTTTTACCATGAATCATTTTCCTCCAAACACATTTCAAGTAATTGTAGCAAAACTTGACCTATTGACATCGTTGAGTTTGGAACCCTGAACAGACTACCGGTGATAAGCTGGAGAAAGGTGAGGATGACGTCAAGTCATCATGCCCCTTATGCCCTGGGCGACACATGTGCTACAATGGCCATGATTGGCATAATTTTTTTTACCACGTGTACATTTATAGAAATTCAAAAAAGAATTGATTTGATCCAGGTCATAATCTTTATGGGATTTCTCGCGTGATGAAACAAAGAGAAAAGAAAGAAAGATAAAGAATAATAGGAAAGAAGAAGAAGATATAATTGAGTGAAATCTATTCCAAACATATATGCCATGGTGCTGAAGAAAAAACTACTCGAAGGGCAGCAAACATCGAGCATTGAGAATCCTAAACTAGAGCTAAAACTGCTGTCTCCAGGGCAGATTCACGTATTTTTTGGACTGGGTGACACTTTTCATGTAATTATTTCTTCAGAATTGAATGCATCACAAGGCAAATAACTTTTAAACATCCTAAATGAGCATAGATCTACATTAGCTGGACCATAGCTGACATTAAGGGTATTAATCCTTTAATTTGCTCACATAGGATTCTCTTAGCCTTAGAAAAAACCCACGATGTAGGCTAAACCCCATAATGAAAGAAGTGGTGAAAATGAGGTGCTAAGATTGTTAGACACATGTATCATTTACCAAATTGCCGATAGTAAATAGGCTAATCCTACACAATTAATCCTTAAAAAGTCAGGTGTCACAGTGGTAAAAACTGAAGTTGGTGAATTGGTTTCTACAAAAAAGTAATTGGATGACACATGTGAATTGATTACAAAAAGTTAAATGCTACCACTCACAAGGACCATTTCTCTCTTTCCTTTTTAAACCAAATTCTAGAACGTGTGGCTGGCTATCCCTTTTACTGTTTCTAGGATGGCTACTTTGGTTACTATCCAATCGAAATATCCTTAGAAGACCAGGAAAAGACCTCATTTACATGTCCCTTTGGTATTTATGCATGTCGTAGGATGCCATTTGGACTCTATAACGCCCTACCACATTTCAAAGATGGATGATGAGCATATTTAGTGACATGGTAGAGATTGCATGGAAGTTTTTATGGATAACTTGGATATTTTTGGAACTTCTTTTGATGCATGACTATTAAATTTGAAGAGAGCTTTGACCTAAAGTGAGGAAACGGGCTTAATTCTGAATCACGAAAAGCACCATTTCATGGTACCCTCAGGTATTATCTTATGACACATAATTTCTTCTAAAGGGACAGAGGTTGATAAATTGAAGATTGAATTAATCTCTAAATTGCCTAAACCTGGGATAGTAAAAGTCATTAGATCATTTCTTGGTCAAACAAGTTTTTATGGGAGGTTTATACAGAACTTCTCATTTATATCTAGACCATTATGTAATCTCCTAAACAAAAATGTCATTTTTGAATGGACCCTAGTTTGCTAAGAGGCGTTTGAAACGCTGATTTGTAAACTAACCTTAGCACCCATAATGCAACCACCTGACTGGATATTACCATTTGAAATTATATATGATGTGAGTGATTATGCGGTAGGTTCTATCCTTAGCAATGAAGGGAAGTAAGCCTTTGTAATTTTACTACGCTTATATGACTCTAAACATTGCTCAAACGAACTATTTTACTACTGAAAAAAGAGTTACTAGTTGTAGTCTTTGCGCTTGATAAATTTCGTTCTTATTTGATTGGCTCTCCTATCATAATTTTCATAGATCATGCAGCCTTTAAGTATCTTCTTACAAAGAAGGATGCTAAGGCATGTTTAATACGGTGGATTTTACTCTTGCAAGAATTTGATATCACTATCAAAGATAAAAAATGAGTGAAAAATGTGGTGATAGACCATTTGTCAAGAATAACTTTCGAGGACAACACGAACCCACCCTTTGCCGATTACAGATGACTTTCCAGATGAGCATTTATTTTCTATTTCCTTGCTACCATGGTTTGCTCACATTGTAAATTACTTGGCTACAGGTGAAATCCCAAGTGAGTAAATGCACAAGACATGTGAAAGTCCATGGTTGAGGTACGTAATTTTTATTAGGATGATCCATCTCTGTTTAAACACTGCCCCGATCAGATTTTCAGATGCTGTATCCCTGATGAGAAGATACCTAGTGTACTCATTTCTGTCATGCCCAAGCATGTGGAGGCCATTTTTCTATGAAAATGACTACTACAAAAATTTTGCAATGTGGTTTTCAATGGCCCACTTTGTTTAAAGACATTAATGCATACTGTAGATCTTATGAGAGGTGCCAAAAGCTTGGTGCTTTGTCCCAACATAACATGATGCCCTTAAATCCCATCTTAATAATAGAGATATTTGATTGTTGGAAAATTAACTTTATAGGGCCATTTTCACCTTCATTTGGCTATTTTTATATCATTGTGCTAGTAGATTATGTGTCTAGATGGGTAGAGGCAGTAGCTTGTATGGTTAATAACAATAAAATGGTTGTTAAATTTCTTAAAGAAAATATCTTGTCTAGGCTTAGCACAACATGTGTTATTATTAGTGACAGATGCACACACTTTTGCAATCATTCATTTGAAGCACTAATGAAAAAGCATGGAATTGTTCATAAAATTTCTACTGCCTATCACCTCCAAACTAGTGGACAAGTGGAATTGGTTAATAGGAAGATAAAAGAAATCTTGGAGAAAATGGTGAACTCCAATTGCAAAGATTGGTCTTTAAGACTCAATGATATACTTTGGGCTTATTGTACAGCTTTTAAGACCTCCCTAGGCATGTCACCTTGTAGACTCATTTTTGAAAAGCTTTGCCATTTACCTGTAGAGCTTGAGCACCGTCCTTGGGACATCAAGCATTTTAACTTTGATCTAAAAAATGGAGGTAAGCTTAGGAAATTTGAATTGACTGAGTTGGAGGAGTTGAGAAACGATGCTTATGAGAGTTCTAGAAGCTACAAGGCAAAAATGAAAGCATTTCATGATAAAAACATTTTGAAAAAAACTTTTTAACCAAATCAGAAAAAGTATACTTGTATGATTTTAGACTCTACAAGCACCTAGGAAAACTTCGCCCTAGGTCAACTAGCCCTTTTGTGGTAAAAAGAGCTTTTGAAAATGGGATGGCTGAAATTGAAGAGCCTACTGATAATAGGATATTCAAAATGATTGGACAGTGTCTCAAGATAGTATATGGGAAACAAGTGCCTATAGTGGAAGAAATTCCTCTTACAGACTTGATTTACCATCCTTGACATCAATCAGGTATATCTTTCACTTTGAATTCTGTATATTAGTTTTGAGATTTTTCTTTTAAGTATGTTTTTCATTTTTTAGGTATATCTCCATTCCCTGCATTACCATTTCAATTGAGAACGTTCAAGGTTAACCATCTTTCAACCTTTATGTTGATTTATTTCAGTATTCAGGTGATACCATTCTTTCTCTTTACTTGGCAGACATTTTTTTCATTGAGGACAATGTAAGAGTTAGATGGGAGAGAGTTAATTTGGATTTTGTTGTGCATTGCATAATGAATTGTATAAACATCATGGAATTTTGTTGTGATTGGTTTTTGAGAAAAAAATGTTTAAGTCTCTAATTTACTGCATGATTATGTTCTTGAATGACAAAATATGCCACTAGTAATTAATTTTGTTTATGAGAATCTAGATGTTAAAACATTTGCGGAATTCTTTTCGTGTACACAAGCCTTGTGGTAAGATGATAGTTTAACACATGTAGCTAGAGGAGTCTCTTGTTGAAGTTTTTATATGAGAGAATTGGTGAAACTTGCGAGCTACTATATACTAAAAAAAATAGTAATAAGCGTTCATTGATTTCTTGAACTAAAACCTTCTTTTGAAAATAATATTACACGGTCTGTGGTAAGATAGTGGATTATACTTATGATATGAAACGGTTAATTTAGGATTTTATTTAAGCCGTTCAAGCCATTTTTATTGATTATAACCCTGTAGTGGCCACTTTAAGCCAATATATACATATAGCCGTTTCTTTTCATACACGTGTGTTATCCATACCTCCTCATATTGAAAAATAGCCTATAAACATATTTTTTTAACCTTTATACTTCTAAGTGTATATTAGGTATCAAATGTTCGTATGAGATGAATAGTAATGAAGAAAGGGATAGGAGTTGATAAGTGCTCAAGTGAAGCAATAAAGCATAAAAGAGAAGGAAAAGAAGAAGATGGGGAATTTTAAAAAAAAAATTGACCAAAAAAAGAAAAGAAGAAAGAAAAAGAAGAAAAAAAAAAAGAAAAAGGGAAAAAAGGAAAAAGAGATTGATGGTGGGAATCGAAAGGTTGGGGAATGCATTGAATAAATGATGTGATCTATTGAAATGCTTGATGAGATCTATAGCTAGATACTTGGAAATTCTTGAGTCTTTCATAAAACCTAACTTAACCCCATTACAACCTTTTACATTGGTTGTTTTGATCCCAACTAGGGTTGTGGTAAGAAGTTGATGAATTTTCAATTGATAGTGTGCCTATCATAAGATCAAATGACCAATGTTTTCTTGTTCATGAATATTTAAGCCTCCTTGTTCCGAGTTTACATCTTCCTCAGCTCCATAGAGAGAAACTCCACACTAAGCACTTTCATACCTGTGAGTTATGGGGCTGAACATTTAGTTCGAGACATACTTAATGTTGCATGTGTTAGGGTTGGCAGTAAGATGGTCATGACTTGACACACAGTTACACATTTTGTCAGTATTTTTGATATTCTAATGATTATGACATTGCTAACTGCTTATAGCATTGAGTTTAAAAAGAATATGAACTGTGGTTGAATTGAAACTTAACAATTTAAATTATAACACATACCAGTTATTGAGTGTCTTGTTTTGCATTAAATTGCTAGGGACTAGCAATAAGCAAGGTGGGGTGTGATAATAACGCAAAATGTTAAGTTTTTCATCCATTTATACTTGCATTTGCTTGATATATTGATGCCTAAATGTACTAAGTACCTTTATATTTTGATTTATGTTACAAATGGATGAATACAGTGGAAATTAGAAGAAAAGAGCAAAAAACGATCAAAAGGAAAGAAAATTAAAGTTTATGGACCAAGTTGCAAATATTCAAAGATGAGATGGGCGATGGAATGATGATTCGAGAAGGCTAGAGGGTCAATTGGGTTTAGAAGTAAAAAGAAGTGCAATATGACCATAATATTCTTACAAATCAATTTTCAATCGTACAAGGATGTTCTAGATTTTCAGCTAGAGATTAAGGTCCATTTTTGACCTAGTAGATGTTTGAGTTGGAAAATGACTATAGCAAAATTGTAGCTCTTTACGCTATCTTTCCAATGCATCTTAAATAACCTCAATCAGACATCGAGAGAGAAAGTTATGATCAAAATATTAAAAGCTGTCAAGCGGATAAAAGTGGAAGAACCATGCGACTGCATCCATTTGTTTCATGCGGTAGCACATGGTGGTTTAGAGTACTAAAGGCCTAAAATTTATTGTTCCATGCGATTGCAACCTCTTATACCATGCGGTCGCATGGAATACTTCTGGGGCATGAAGTTCAGTTTTCTGATTTCAATCAAACACTTATAGAAACATGCCTCCATCATGGTATTTAAGCCCTAGGTCGTCCCAGAACATAGAATACACATCTCCATACATATTTTCTCTGGTTTTTGCACAAGATTTCCATGGAGAACTAAAGATCTCGATGAAGCCATGAAGGAGCTAAGTTGGTTTTGGTGATTTCAATATCTTCTGATTCATGTAATTTACTTTTTTCATTGTCAAAAAATTCTAGGGTTTATATTTCTTTTTCATGAATGTGTTTTGAGATTTGCTTAAAGTTTATTAGATTTTTCATAGATTCAGTCATACTTTTTCTATTGAACAATTGAAATATTCGTTTGAGTTTTAATTTCAAACAATTACTTTATTAGTGTGATTCTTTATTGCCTTATGCTTGAAGTATATGATCGATCTTGAAACTTATTTTTATAAATAAATGTGGGAATGTGTTTTAGGGGACTTAAACTATGGAATTACTATATATTTAATTTGGGTTTCAATGACATATTTTTCTATTAGAGAGTTAGGTAGAACATCTCTGATTTAGTCATAAGAGTGAACTATTGATTTTGAATGATCCAAACCAATTGAGGGAATTCTGGTGCTTCACAAATTCAAACTTGAATTCAACAATCAAATCCTTTTTACAAAATTCGAGAACCCTATTTTGTTGAATCCTTTGAGCAATTCATCCATTTCCCTGTGGAATCGACACTCCAAAACTGTAATACAATTACCGCATTATTCTTTGGGTGTAATCATGTTCAGAAATTAAGAAATGGTTAATTGCTAAGACTGAATCATACTAGGTATGTTCCTGCTCTTAAAAGGAACCTCATCTCTTTGAGGTTCTTAGATGATGAAAGATATCAAATTGAGACTAATACTGGTTTTACAAATATAATAAAAAAATCTGAAACTAATTGTCAGTTCACCTAAGATCAATGGAATCTATACCATAAATCTTGAATTTATTTCTCAAATCACTAATGCAAACTTGGCGATACAAACTGATAAATCAGAAGTATAGCATAGGTGGTTAGGCCATCTTAGTGAAAAAGGTTTAAAATTTCTCTCGAAGGAAGGGATAACATTCAAAACTTACCCTTTGTGAACATTGTATTATGGGAAAATAGAGCAAAATGCCCTTCAACACTAGAATACATAAGTCACTGGAATACATACATAGTGACTTATGGGGGCTGCACCGGTACCTATAGCTTCAGGCTATAGGTATTGTCTTCTCATTATTGATGACTATTCTAAGAAGGCGTGGACTCTATTATTAAAGTCAAAGTCTGATACTTTCTTGATCTTTAAAGACTAAAAATTCTGATAGATAATCAGATAGGTAAAAAAATCAAAACATTGAGAATTGACAATGGATTAGAGTTCTATAATATAGTATTTGATCAATATTGTAGTACATTTGGCATACTTAGGCATAGGACTATGACCTATACCCCTAACAAAATGGTACTGTTGAAAGAATAAATAGAACAATTCTTAAAAGGACTAGATGTATGCTAATTAGTTCAGAACTGCCAAAAATATTTGGGGGGGGAGGTAGTAAAGACAGCTTGCTACCTGATAAACAGATGTCCCTCTAGTTCTTTGGATAATAAAATGCTCGAGCAAGTTTGCTCAGAATCTGTTCTTGATTATTCTCATTTGGAAACCTCTAGGTGTGTCGCTTATGCTCGTTAAACTGATTCAAAACTTGATCTTAGATCTCTGAAATGGGTTTTCGTAGGTTCTGGGAAAGGAATGAAAGGATATAGTCTCTGGGTAAAAGAAATTAGAGGTTATAAGGTAATAATAAGTAAATCTCTGATCTTTAATGAAGTTTTTCCTTGTCTTGGTGACCAAAATGTGGAGGAATTAACTGAAAATGATTTTGTTATTACTGAAATTGATTTTAGCAAACAAAATGTCCTTGATCAGAGTCAGATTGAGGTAGAGACACCCCAGATTAATCTTTAGCCCATTATAGATGATGAAAACTTAACCAATATTCAAGATATTGAACTTGAGTATGACCTACAGAACTATCAATTTGCTAGGGATAGAGAAAGAAGACAGATTAAACCTCTTAGGTACAAGGTTGCAAATTATATAGTTGTACAATTAAAACCTGACTCATTTGATAATGAGCCTGAATCATATAAAAAGGCTGTTGCCTCGAAGGACTTTGTTAAATGGCTTGCAGCCATGCAAGATAAGATGAGTTTTCTATACAAAAATAAAATTGGAAACTTAGCTGAAAAACCTAAGGATTGTAAACCAATTGATTGTAAATGAGTTTACAAGATTAAAGAACGTGAATATAAAACAAGTGATAGGAGATACAAGGCAAGACTTGGAGCGAAAAGGTTAATACAAAGAGAAGGTACAGATTACACAGAAATATTTTCACCTGTAGCAAAATATACATCCACTAGGGTTTGTTTGCACTTGTAGCCCAATATGATCTAAAATTCGAATAGCTTTATGTAAAAACAACCTTCTTGTTTGGTTCTTTGAGTGGCACCATATATATGACACAACCTAAGGTTTTCAGGTAAAAGGTAAGGAACACTTAGTGTATTTACTGAATAAATCTTTGTATGGCCTAAAACAGGCTCGAAGACAATGGTATAAAAGATTTAATTCATTTATAAAAGGCCTAGAGTTTAAAAAAATGAATGTGATCCTTGTTTTTATTTTAAAAGTAATGAAAAATCTGAATCGTTTTATTTGTTCCTATGTGTGGATGATATACTCATTGTTGGTCAGAATCTTGCTATTTTAAACTCTATAAAAGAAAACCCGAAGTCTGAATTTGATATGAAAGATATAGGACTTGCTAGGAAAATATTAGGTATGGAAATAATAAGCGAAAGATCTAAGGGAAAACTATTTTTAACTCAAAAAGACTATATTGAGAAAGTGGTTAAAAGATTTTCTTTGCATGAATCAAAACTTGTTAGCTTACCTTTATTTGGAAATGTGAAATTATCAATTGACCAATCACCTAAAAATGAAGATGAATTTAACAGGATGTTGCATCTGCCATATGCCGATGCTATTGTATCTGTCATGCATGTTATGGTATGTTAAGGCCTAATATAGCTTATACAGTGAGTGTATTAAGTAGATTTATGAGTAACCTAGGTGAGCTTCATTGGGAAGCCATGAAAAAATTAATGAAGTACTTTAAAAGGCCCAAATAATTTGGGACTCATGTCTAAGACCGATAAAAATGGTTTTAAGTTGAAAGGTTACGTTGACTCTCATTTTGTTGGGAATTCTGATAGCACAAAGTCCACTACAACATACTTTTATGTGGTAAATAACACTTGCATTAGTTGGAAATCTCAACTCCAAAAATTAGTAGCTTTATCCTCAATTGAGACTGAATACATAGTTGCCACAGAGACAGTGAAAGAAGGGCTTTAGTCAATGGGCTTATTGAATGAACTAAGACTTATAGAAAGTCAAGTGGAGTTATGTTCTGATAATCAGAGTGCAATTCTTCTATGTAGAAATCCAATTTACCATGACAGAACTAAACACATAGATATTAAGTTTCATTTCACTAGAGATATATTTAAAAAGGTGATATGGATCACCAGGTCAAACAGTTAACGACCTTCAACTCATGCAAGCGCTGGTTGTAGCGACGCAAAATACATTACTTGCTTTAGCTAATGTGGAAGTGAACCCCATCATTAAGATGCACCGAGAAAGGTCCAACCAATAGTTTCCTCAAATTAGTAAGGACAGATGATGAAGTTCTGAAATTAAAAATAAGGATGAAGGATCCTTCTATTGTACCTACCAGAATTCCTACAATCATAACACAACTGACTATGGGGGATATTGCATTGCATCGCAACCTGATAATCAAAGGATGAACAGACGCCACGGGGAAAATGTGCCCCTCCTAGGCAGGATCAACAACCTAGGAGAGATGAGGCAAGGTGTCTCCTTTGAACTGATGCTCTTCAGAGATGAGAAAATGATGGAAAAGACCTAGAGAGGGCCAAAGGAAAAAGAGAAGTCCTCTAGCTAACACAAGCCACCAGCCTATTCGAGAAATAGATACAATTTTTGGAACCTCGTACGTTGGGAGAGAGACCATAAATGCACAAAAGAACTATGTGAGGAATGGCAGAGATCCCCCTATGGCAAGCCTTATAGTCAACACCAGTCAACCTTCAACTAGAAGGGGAGTGCAATCATTACACAAAATAATGCACTTGGCTAACACTACACACATTATGATGCCTTAGTAGTGAAGGCCACAGTGGTATGAAATGACCTTAAAGAAATGCTAGGGATAATGGGAGTTTGGTTAATATCATATTTCTAGCGATTTTCGATATAATGAACGTAGACCATGTGTTGATGCCCATGAGCTCCTCCTTGTACGGTTTCACTAGTGATAGTATCATTCTAAGAGGAAAAAATAACTTTAGCAGCAGAGATAGAAATATTCCCATTGACTACTCATCATTTCATTGTGTTTTTTTTTTTTTTTTTTTTTTTTTATATATTTATAGGTTGAATTAGTATTTGAACAAAGTAATCTTCTAAAAAATACAAAAATTTTTTCCTTTGTCTTCCTTTTTTTTTTTTTTTTTTTTTTTTTTTTTTTTTTTTTTTATAGTAGACAACTGATCTGCCTATCATGGGGTACTTGGGAAACCAACTTTGAAGAAGTTGTGGGCTGTTACATCCGTCCATCACCTATGCATAAAGTTCCCAACTGAAAATGCAAAATGAAAATAGAGATTTGTTGAAGAGATACTTACGAAATTAAAACACAAGTCATTGGATTTCTTAAAAGTAGTTGAAAAAGTTCTACGATTGTAAGCAAAATTGAAGAAGGTTCAAGATCATTTTGGAAGCTTGATTCTTTTTTGCCATTGTATAAAAATGATTTTTCCAGAAATTGTAGCCTTTTATAGGCAAAGGTCATAAACTGTTGGATGTGGATCTTAATGTAAGATTCAATTTGAACCACCCATTATGTCTATCATTTCGTATGTAATGATTTCAGATCAGAGCATTTGACCTACACGTGCAAATACATTTGCTTCTGAAGAAGTTGTCTACAGCACTCATCATTACTTATTAAATGCAACGATGATTGAGTGTATAGAATGTTGAACCGTCCTAATTGTCTTTTCTTGAAAATGCACAAGATAGAAAATCAATTAGACGCAATAATTAAGAACGATTCGTTTTCTCAACATTTCTAGAAAATACAACTTTGGAGTCAATACATTTACAGCCTCAGCAGATTGCAAAAGCTCCTCACTTCAACTCCAATGTCGATACTTCTAGCTAATGGCATATGCTGCTTCAGTATTTCTTCATCGTAGATAGCTTAAGCCAATTGACCCCAACTACTACAACAGTTCATTTCTTTTAAATAGAAAGCTTCGTTCAAAAGGACATTAGCAACTCTTAGAAAGTTTGACATATCCAAGTTACACAGCCTCGAAAAAAATATTTTTATATTCAAATTTCAAATATTATCTAAATAATTATACTTCAACTTAAGGGACTATTGTGTTGGAATAAAAAACCCAACAACCCAACAAAACCTAACAGCATCAACAAGAGGAACCAACAATGGCAAGAAAAAGGTTTCACCTCTATCAATTAAAACTTTCAAACAAAGTTCAAGTATTATATAAATAACTATACTTGGACTTGGCTATTGTTATGCTTCATCATTGAGGCTCTATTCCAAGCATACGTGGCAACCACATGGAGGCATCAATCAAAGGAAAAGTCAAAGATTTACCAAAGTCAAACGGTCGAAGCCACCACTCAATCGTCAAGGTCCTCTACATCCTAGGCTTTCCATCCCCCCCAAGTGCCTGGAATCAGAAGTAGTTTCCAAAGATATCATAGTATCTGGTGAATGATTGATGTGGCTACCTGCAGCCTGTTTAAGTCAAATCTTGCCAGCCCAATTAATTATGTATATCGACACACTCCAAAGGATGGCTCTTCTTTCCCACGCACTCTACTGCACCTTATGACAAGTGATCAATGAGACAACCATGACAAAACATCCTAGAGGGTCGACTGCAACCATTATGCTTCATCCAATGGTTAAGATCAATGTTGTACCAATGTAAATATCAATCATTGTAACACATTGAATCTAATGCAACTCTTTAAACTGAAAACATAAATTTGTCTTCTCTATTATCAATATTCTTGCTTGCTCAAGTCTAGTTAGTATTGCTTTAATTGAGTTGTTTGTGATTGATATCACTCTTAAGTTTATTGCTTGTGTCCGAACATTTTCGTCTTGTGTCTTAAACCATATCCCCCAAGTTTATGCACACTCTTTTCGGCCTCATTTCTTGTCAAAACATGCTGAAATTTGCTCACCTAAACGTAAGTGGATTCGGTATTTGTTGTTTACATCATCAATGAGTATAGTAATTGGATAAAATTTTAAATTTTAACGCAATATACATAAATTGTGGATAAATGAGTAATAATTATGCATGCTACAAAATGTACTATTAAAACTAAATTTGTCTTTGAGAAGTAATTATAAGTTACTTTCTAGATTTTCCAAACACATGCTTAATGAGGTTTCCATGTCTTCCCTACCCTAATATATCGATATAAATATATATATATATATATCCATTTCTTCCCTACCCTAATATATCGATATAAGTCCATATATATATATATATAAAGAATCGACCTATGTTACCTTACCTTCAAAATACATGGAGATGAAGGGTATTGGCTTGAAGCATGAGCCTATGTTTGATATGCATGCAAAAATAGAAACAAAAACAATGATTCTTTTCGAATGGTTTCAATTTTTATTATGGTTTGGGGTTCTTAGTAGCTTCAAAATACATTTAATCATTCTGTGGAGCGGTAGAATTCTATAATCTTTCTCTTAATGCCCTTGTTTGGTTCATATCTTTAAAATTATTGTCTCTCAAACTTATTTTAATTATACATTCTCTAATAAATTAATTTTACATGTGACCAATAACATTTTCCTACATTTTCAAAAATATCACTTTCAATAAAAATCTATTCTAAAAAAATCTACATCAGACAACCAAGACAAGAACTATATATAAGAATGAAAGTCTTGAGACTTCAGACCAGATGGAAATAAATTTTCCCTTATTTTGGCATATTTGAAATTTTGGCAAATTAAAGGGTTACATTTTCAAGAGGATGAAAATTGAAGGGGCAACGTGCAATAACAGGCTTAACGACCAAATGTAAAACATAAAAATAAACAATTTTTCGAGCGAAAAATCAGTCAGTTACTTCACTCCAAATCTTCAATCAAATACCTGAGCTAGGGTTTTACTGCTCCCTGTACCCTCAAAACCATGAAACTAGCGCCTCTTAGCACCGTTGGGAACGCCCATGACGATTCGGTGTGGACGGCGGCGTGGGTTCCGGCCACCGATGAGTCGCCGCCGCTTCTCCTGACGGGATCCCTTGACGAGACTGTCCGTCTGTGGAAGCCGGAGGGTCCCCAGAAGCTCCAGACTAACACCGGTCACTGCCTCGGTGTGGTCTCTGTGGCCGCCCACCCATCTGGAAGAATCGCTGCCTCTGCCTCCATCGATAGCTTTATTAGGGTTTTTGATGTTGCCACAAATAATACTATTGCAACCCTCGAGGCTCCCCCTTCTGAAGTCTGGCAATTACAGTTTAATCCCCAGGTATAAATTAGTACAACTTATGTAGAAACATTTTTGCATCTCTATCGTTATTATTCCGTGTGCCAATGAGCCAAAAAAATGGAGAAAAAAAGGATACATGACTATGATGAGATGCAGTAAGTGTTCTAATCACGAGGAAAGAAGTCAGTCTAGCAAAATACGAACATTAAGTGAATGAGTTTGTTCTGGATTGGGAAAGCGCTATTTAATTTTTTGGGTTATATGTTTGTAATTGCTCATGCCTGTGGTAGGAGGGATTGCGGGAATGGATAATCATTTATGGATAATCTGTTTATTGTTTCATGCCTGTGGAGGATGGGATTGCGGAAATGAATAAACGTTTTTGGAGAATCTGTTTTATGGGATTATGTATCTGGCGTGCAAGTGAAAGGAGTAAAAAATTTGTTGTTCCCTGTTAATAATTAACTAACTTGAAGTAAAACTATTTTCTGTTTTATGGGATTATGTATCTGGCATGCAAGTGAAAGGAGCAAAAAATTTGTTGTTCTCTGTTAATAATTAACTAACTTGAAGTAAAAGTATTTGCTTTTTATTTTGTGGTTTTTTTGTGTACGAAGAAATAGATTTGGTTTTTATTTGGGGAAGTAATTATACTAGTTGTGTCTCTTATATTATTATTTGGAATGAGATGTGGGGGTTTCATGTGTTAATTGAGTTTGAGCAAGCGATTTGTTAGCCCAAACATATTTGGACAGCCAAGCAAGTAATAATTGCACCAGAAATCAAGTTAAGCTGTAAACAATGGGATGATTATTGAAAAAGAATAAAATTAGAGATATTGAAGTAACATGTGGGTAAATAAGTGAAAATTCGTTTATTAATTCACATCTTTCTAGCTGGATGTCTTCCTCCTTTTATGGACACTATTTATACCAAATCAATTTCAAGCGCCCAGTTAATGGAGGACTTCAAGAAGAGTAATGGTGCAATAATGAGTGTTGTGGTGAGGTTTCCCTACGTATGGGTGTGAAAGCAATTTCCCACTGAATGCTAGAGCTAGAGAAATGATCAGTTCCCTGTCAAGTCTTAACCTTTTGAAATTGACACGGAAATTTGGGCTTAGCTCATGTTATTGAACTTAGATTTTAATATTATGTAATTAGATGCTAAATTTGCTTGAATATTCAGCTATAATTTTATTATATTGGCTTGCTTAATTTTTACAGTTTTCTAGCTTAGTTGACCTCTATTTTTCAGTGATGACTTTTGTTTTATAAGGGCCAGGAGTGAGCCCTGAGTGTTGAAATGTAATAGGGAGATAGTGAATGATATTTTATGAAAATATCTCTAGTTTTTGTTTCTTGGTTGGGGCTTGAAATTAGAACTCCTTAGCTAAATAAAAGAGCTTGAGCAGATTTATGTTATTTTCTTGAAACTTCAAGCTTCAGCCTTCTTTCCCTTTTTTGAATTTAGTTTTAGTAATCAGTATTTACAATAAAGTTCTCAGCAACTTAAGATTATTACTGTAAGGTTGCGTCAATTGGACCATTTTGTAATTAGAGCTTTTTGACTGATGAACTTGATGCAAATGCAGAATTCATATGAAGATTCAAGTACGTGAAGAGAGAAGGACAAAAGTAGAGAAGTTATTTGATGGATTAAAGTAACTGGGAAAAAGTTATGAAAATGACTAATAAAAATTTTGGCATTCACTAATTAAAATCCTTGAGAAGTTATTAAAATGTTCAATTGTCTTAAGCTTAGTGCATAGTGGTTTTGACTATATAACAGAAGGGCATGCAATGTTTTTAACGAAAAATTAGAACTAATGAAAAAGGTATAGGTGTGATTCACCTACAAATAAAAAAAATGAAAAGATGCAAAAATCAGTTCAGGAGGATGAAACAGTATACACCAAATTCATGGATATTCTGTGGGAGTCAGTACATTTATCTCTAAATTGACAACCATATGAGAAAAAGTTGATCTCAATCCTTGAGTTATTTTTGTCCCCATCCATGAGAGCTTCATTGACAATCTTCCCTATGCTTCACTGTCTAATTTGCATCTTATTTGCATCGCTTTCTGATATTTATTTCTCTCCATGTTCTTTCTTTTTTCCTGATTTGGTCATCAATGTTTTGCTAGAAGTCCAACTGGAATTAAAAAATGCCAATAATGTGACGATCAACACCTTTCTATTATTTGCATGTCATGTTTCTCCAAATCTTTAAATTTATAAAGTACTTATTGGACACTTGATGCTTGGAGTACAGCATGGGATCGTTGTCTAAATGATGTATGGATCGCAAATTAAAGAAGTATTATCAAAGATGTTTAATATGCTTTGAAACTATTTCAAATGGATTTGATGCTTTATTTTGAGCAATGTTTATTATATTAGACACCATGTAACCATAAAAATTAGTTTTGCATTAATGCATGTGTAGAGGTCCTGATTTCAGACATATACTTGCATTAAACCTGTATTCGAATTCAATTAATGTGTTTTGCCTGTAAGGCTTTCAACAGGCCTATTCTCTTATGCAAAATGTAAAACTTGCATTTAACTAACTTCTGTTTTAAGCTATTTTTAGATAATGCTGTTTTAAATAATTTTAAACCACCTTTGACAACAATTTATGGTCATTGTTTGATAATATTTCGAAGCCCTATTAGTGCACGAGTTATCTGGTTAAAACTTATTATTATTCGACTTTATCTTCTCTATTGTGGAGTATGTGAAGATTTATGCCCTGTCATGAATTTCTTAATGTATTTATGATTTTCGATATGCAATTTTTTTCTTGTTCATTATAAAGATGGAAAGAAAAAATTGTTTTGATGTTGAGGATCTTGACTAATGAAGTTGTTTATGTTGAATGCCTCTGCTGTGTGATAGTGTGTTGCTGTCTACTGTTGTAGCTCTCGGTTTGTCAGATGAATTTCAATATTAATAGGCCCAATAACATTTCTAAATGTATAGATATACAAGTGCTGGAAGTTCCGGGACTTCTGGCACTGGCCCATTTTTGATACTTATGTGCTGGTGGATGTGAAGCATTTTGTAATTCATTGAAACTTGCATTGTTATTCTGAATTATTTGACTTTGTAATTCTTATTTCTATTGATCTTAATGGTGCTCATATGAAAAATATTCTGTGATGTTTTTTATCATGTCTGATGAGGACATGATATAGCCACTCGACAGGGTCGAGTTTTCTCTCCCACCCAGGGAGAATTGATGAGGACATCCAATTTTAATTAATTTTAACAATTTTAATTATTTTAGTTGGAATTTAGGTTATTTTAATTTTATGGACTTGTGTATTGGGCTTAGCCCTAGGTTTGCATTATTTTTCAGTATTTAAACCTATCTTACATTGTTATTTGAGATGATGAATTTGATGAATTAAAGAATTGGTTTTGCAGCCGTTTTCCCTCTCTTCTTCCCCTCCTCTGTATTCTTCTTCTCTTCCCTCCCCCATCCCTTCTTGTTATTCACAGATTTATTAATCTCCCTACATCAATGTCTGCATGGTTTTCTTAAGACTAAATTTAACAGAGACTTGAGATCATTCTAATAGGCTTATAGATTATAATTCCACACAGTTGTCTCTAATATGGCCCTAATCTAATGTGCAAGAAAGACGATTGAATTCTATATTTCTGTGTCATCATATACTCACCGCATTTCTAAATGCTGCAAACTATTCTTGTTGGGTGATTAGTGTCTGAAAGGTAATTGACTTGGCCATTAACTTCGTCTTTATCTTTTCAAGGGTACCATACTGGCAGCAGCTGGAGGTGGTAGTGCATCAGTGAAGCTGTGGGATACTGCTCAATGGCAATTGACTGCAACACTATCAGTTCCTCGACTAGAAGGCTTGAAACCCTCAGAGAAAACTGGCAGCAAGAAGTTTGTTCTCTCAGTTGCATGGAGCCCTGATGGTAGACAAATTGCTTGTGGTTCAATGGATGGAACCATCTCAATTTTTGATGTGACTCGTACGAAATTCCTACACCACTTGGAAGGCCACAACATGCCTGTTCGATCTCTTGTGTATTCATCAGCACCTCTTGATGCAAGGGTCCTCTTTTCTGCCTCAGACGATGGCCACACCCATGTTTATGATACAGAAGGTAAAACCTTGATTTCATCTTTGTCAGGCCACTCTGGCTGGGTTTTGAGTGTGGATGTGTCCCCCGATGGAATGGCGATTGCAACGGGCTCGAGTGACCGGACTGTTAGGTTATGGGATCTTAAAATGAGAGCGGCTGCACAGATAATGACCGGCCACACAGACCAGGTCTGGTCAGTGGCATTTGGCCCTCCTATAAAGACGGATGTTAGATCTTGTCTGCTTGCTAGCGTGTCTGATGACAAGAGCTTATCTTTCTATAAATATGCTTGAAAATTCAACCCCTTGGGTTCTCTTTTGGAAGCATGTAGATTGCTCTGATTGTTGTCGTAACTGTCCTCTTTACATTCCCGCTACCATTTGTAAGTTAGAACGGAATTTGTAGTTCAATTTTTGTATAAAATGTCACTCTTGCAACATGTTAATATTTAGAATGTTAATTTGTCTATCAACAAACAAGAGGTAGATTTCAAGGTTGTTCCTCTCTTATATTTTATACGCTTGGCATATTTATTAGGGTAAAAATTGAAAATGACGTGAGAGATATTAGAACGATAAATTGAACACAATTAAGGAATCATGTAATGTTGAAAATAGATTTATGTGAAAGGCAATTCTAATAGAGTTTTGCTATGTTAATATTCAGGATGACTTTCTGGATGACAGAATTGCCAAGTGGCAATTCAATCATCCAGAATGTCACCCTATTGGTTAAAGTAGGAAAACTGATTCTAATAATAGATTCAAGAGATTCGTTTGACCACCTTATGTATTTGAAAATCCTTGAATTGATCCATCATTTGAACTGTTGCTAAATTCATGGGCAATCAAGAGATAACACAGTGAACTAAACTTTGGTAATAGTCAGAGGAAAAAGAAGGTAAAAGAAAATTTTGTTATAGTGGTCTGCGAAATTGAAGCAGCCTAAATCGAGATAACGGTATTGTGGCGGAGCAATACATGCATGAAAATATCACTAGGGATGAGATACATACTGTGTAAATTTAAAAGAACCACTTTACAAGCCTAAATATTTTGAGTTTGAGATCTTCTATCCAACTTGCTATCCACTAAATAATTCATTGACACATCATTTTAAATTAATATATCTAACTTTTCTTTAACTGGTACTTGTGCTTAAAAATGTGTTACAATGAATTATTCGTGCACAGCAAGTTGGACAGCTAAATTTGGACAGTAAAACTCAGCTCAAATATTCAAGGGATAAAGATAGCATAACATGTAAAATGACCAGAAGAAACAGTTGCAGATTTCCAAGTTTGCATATATCTTATTATAGGTAGAGATTCAAATCTTTAAACCCTATGCACATTATATTATCTGCCCTGAGAATATGTACACGTTGCAGAATGCAAAATTTCAGTCTTACGTAACATGAACTAAATGAAAAATTGAAGATAAAATGTCACTGAAAAGAGTGCAATTTCAGAACTCAAAAGGGCATCAATGGAGTCTTGTATTGCTCGAGTATCTATTACGCACATTCATGACAGATCCAAACTCTGCCTTCCTTAATCTCGCTATAATGATAATCAATCTTCGATTGCGTAAACTTCAATCCATGAGATGTACTAACAACTACCTTCTTATCAGTTCGATCAATGATTCCACTATCCCAGAGCTTAATCAATGCCATCAGTGCAACCCTAGTATGCGGGCATACAAACATCCCAGTCGAATCTGCCAATGTCATAGCATTCATCAGAGCCGGCCCTAACAATTTGGAGGCCCTAAGCAACAAATTATGTTGAGGCCTGTACTTTTTTTTTTCTTTTTTTTTCCACGTATAGCAATATTTGAATAAAAAAATATATCTATATTTAAATGAAAACATTTTTTTGATAGGTATTAAATGAAAACTTTGTACAATCTAAAAGATAGAATTGCTAAATAAAATATCACTTACAACCCAAGAGATTAGACTAGCATACATTATATTTAGTCTTCTCACATTTTGAGATGCATTATTAGTAATCAAACAACTCAAATAATGAATATCAATTTCAACTCCAAAGATAAAAAAAAAAAAAAAATTCTTTGCCATAATAGTAGCAAAACTTTAAGAAAGGACTGCATTAACTATAGTCTCTAGTCTCTCCCTTTCCCTCTTCCCAGCAACAAGGGACCCAATATTTCCTTCCCACCCAACAATATCAAATATTTAGTTAAGAAAAAATAGAAACACTTAAAAGTAAATTAATGTGAATCTCAGCTAGTAATTTAAAGCTTATCGGCAAAATCTGATTTTGAACTTATAAACAAACAACAGAATGAGGCATGACTATATTTGAGAGCCACTGTATGTCTATCTACTCTCTTTGGTAAAATTAGCACACAGGGGCATTATATACCTGGATTTTCAGCAAAGCATCACTAGAAATAGTACAAGAATTTCCTGAAGTCGAAGGATGCATATTTAAATCCATTGATGCAGCATGTCCCGGCAAATGATGACCTTCCAACTCCTCAGATACTCCCTGTCAAGTTTCTATAGCTAACAAGGTGAGCAGAAGGGTGTGTTTGAATTGCCCCCATTTACATTGAAATTTTGTGAGAAAAAATATTTTTTATTGGTTAAGAAACTGCAATTCTTTAGATATCAAACACTAATACAATAAGTAGATAAAGAAATACAACAAAGTGCACAATAGCCAACATCAAACCCTGGGAAAATAAAAAATGGATCCTATACTCGTTCACTTTTACAATTCTACTCTTCCTTGGAGCATGTTTCAGATCTCAATTCCAACCTCGTATAAACATTTCTGACGTTTTATCCCCCTATCTCTACACTAAACCATGATTGCACTGTTTATTTAACTCAGATTTTACCAAAAAAAATTGAAAAAGGAATTAGAAGATTAGAAGAAGAAGACAAAAAATAAAAAATAAATCTTTCTGGTCGAGACATTTAGCTATTTAACATCAAACTAAACACAAACAAAAGATCAATCCGAGGCTAAAACAATTGAAAACCTATCCTTTCGATCTATTATCTCTATTTCCTATCAAAACAAGCAAAATAGAGATTTTAATGGTGGCGCATAAAGAGGAGAAAAGGACCTGATATGATATAAAAAAAGGAAATCCGGTGTACGAGAGGCGGAGATTGGGATTTTCCACTGCGGTTTTGGTCAGTTGGAGCTGGAAATTCTGGAAGCGGGAGCTGGAAGTCGAATTGATTACCTTTTGCCATTTGAAATAGATACGGTTTAATTGTGAGAATCTGTTGAATTTGGAGGCCCTGGGCCCAAGCCGAAATCTGGAGGCCCTAGGCATTCGCCTAGGTGGCTTGGTCCCAGGGCCGGGCCTGGCATTCATCAATGCATCTTCGGTTGCATCTCCATGATTCCATTTGAATTCTTGAGCGCATAAATGTTGGATTGAAACCCACAAGCATGTTGGATGGTTGACAAGTAATAAAAATTGACAAGTAATAAAAATCAGTTAGTTTCGAGTTTATCATTCCCACGAAAAATAAGGTCTAATATCTAGTTTAATAGTTTTTATCAAATTGAAGTCATGCAACATCAAAAGAAATAATTTGTACGTTTTCTATACTAATCCTAAATTAAGAAGCAAATAAAATATTTATCTAATTTGTAAATGTTTGTATTGGAATCATGAATCCCCATTGTCATTTAATTTAATTCTTAATTCGTAATCTAGTAAATTCATGCATTCAAGAAAATCGATAATCCACTTTTATTCAATATTTTTTTCCAAGATATATTAAACCTATGTTTAATACGATCCGACCATATTCCTAATCCGAATTTATATGAAAAGCATGCATTGATTTATATAATTTATTACACATTATTGTGCATGCCATAGATATTATTTCTAATACATATTGCCCATGTATTGATTTTGCTGTGTCCTAGATTTATTGTTAGTATTCTTACGTTACAATAGGCAATTTACTATCTAATTGGTGATCAAATAGTTCAATGGGGATGCAAAACTAATTTATAAAATAAAGAACTATTAAACTAATTGTTTTGAATTAAAATATATAAAAAGTAGGGTTCATTATTCATCCAATACAAAAGAAAGAACTTAGACAACCATCAAATTATTAAATAATACAAAAAATAATGAAAAGACATCACCCGAATCGAAGAAATATGGAAGAAGGTAGAAAAATCGACATTCTAGAATGAAATCTTGATTTTGAATGGATAATTTTCAAAAATCTAGTACAGTTCCTTTGACACTGATGATCTAGCCTCGTCCTTTAGCTCCAAAATAGATGAAATACATAGGTTTTTGGGACTAGAAAGATCTCTCTACGTCCTGGACGGATTGTGGTACTTAAAGGATGTCGAAAAGATTGTTAGTAAAGTAGAGTTTCAATTTAAAAAGGGAACAAAATATCGCCTAGGAAAAGTACTATGAGGTCGCATAGTAAAAATGGAAGTGGCCATATAGAAGAAATCATAGATGGTCCCGGAAGCTCCGGAGGCATAGATGCAATTGCATCTAATTAAACATATGCAACTACATAATAACCTTTAGTAATATTGTCGTATCTTTTTTTCTCGATATCCGATTAAAGTGATTCAAAATGCATTGGAAAGATAATACAAATGGCTAGATTCTTCTATAGATATTATTTTTCCAATTCGAACGTTTGAATTACCAAAAATGGGTCTCAAGCTGAGATTTAAAATCTGAAGCCTAATGTGATAATACTTTGATTATATTTCATTCATTAGACTTCTTTCTTCATCCAATTGACACCTAACACTCTCGAATCCTCATCGTAAGGTTTGACACAATTTTTTAGTAGTTGCACTTTATTCTCTGAACTTCGCTTCAGCCATTTTCTCTTGCAATCTTGTTCCTTTATATTCCAATTGTATCCAATTAAATCCTTGATATCTTCAATTTTCATTTAGTTGCCCGTCTCATCTATGAATTATTTGCAATTTAGTCCTTAACTTTTAGATTTCGCCATTTTCACTATTTTTCATTCATTTCTCCAATTGTTCATCAAACATCGAGATTTACCTACAAAATGCAATACAACACAAGTTAGGTAGTATTTTGTCCAAAGAGTAGTAAAATATCATAATTTAGGATCTCGAATAAGTGTTGAAACTACATTTATCAAACCTCCAAATTATAATCCTTGTTTGTCCTCAAACAAAACTAAAACCTAACAAACACACAAACACATCATGTTAATTATCTAGTTGCCAGTCAATCAAGCAATGCGAAAAAATCTGTTGTTTTAAAGTCAACCGACTTTAAACAATCCACACAAGATTTTTTTCATATATGGAATCTCCATCTATCTCCATATCTTCTTAAAACAGTGAAATCTCCCGACATATGCTAATATTTGGTATAAGGATATAGAATATAGTAGTTTTGGATTTAGAATCTATATATGGTCCACTATTTGGACCTATTCAATTATGAAATCTACTCATTCCTACACAATGCTTAACTTAATCTACGTGCTCAATATATATCAAATTTCACATGGAAAAGCAAAAAATTAACCATGGCATGCAACCTTTTCATTATTCATAGATTAATTCATAGTTCAATATATTTCTCATTCCCAACTAGGCCAACTAACTCACGCAAGCACACACAAATAAAATATTATTGGAATTTTTTTAATTTTTTTTCTAATATTTAAAGCAATAAAATACACACAACAAAAGAAAACTCATGCTTTCCACCATAAACTTAAACTAGACATTATCCTTAACGTCTTAAATAGTAAGTCTGCATATAAAGGTTGGGAAAGAAAATTAATAAAATAGTCTCTTGATATGGTGTAAAATTCAATGGCTAGCTTTTCTTATTGCTCCCATTGTCTCCTCGATCAATGTTAGTTTAAGTGTTCCGTGATTTTATGTTCCTACACAATACAGTTAAATAAAGTATTAAAGATATAAAAGTAAAAAATGGAACGTGCGTTATTTAGTTCAAACATCTAATAAACCAACTAATTTATTGATGATATAAGGAGAAACGGGGTGTGGATGAGGAGTCCCTAAAATTGGATAAAAAATAATCTAAATTATCTTAAATTATTCTAAATCTAAAAAGTATACATTAAATATTTCAATTTAATGAACATAAATATTGTTACATCAATATTTTGATTGTCCAGATAATGCTCGAGCCACAATATTAGGGTCTAAGCCGAGCTTGGCCCTTGATATACGACGTAAGTATAAATTTGACAAGCCGAGCTTGTAGGCAGTGGGCTCGAGCTACCTCTACTTGGCCCATTGCCACTACTAGGACTTAAGCTAAGTGGTGATAGAAGAAAAGTGATTGTATGTTGCAACTTTTGAAGAATAAAGGAATGGATTTATTTTGTAGTGTAGAATTAGGAAAAGTTTTGACTTCTTATCTTGTGAAAACCATAAAAGGATAATTATGCTATTTAATTAACTAACTAAAATCTAATCAATTGATTCCATTAAACAGTCCAATTCCTAATTTCTCTTGTTCGGCTATTTATAAAATTAAATTAATCATAACTTAATGTGAAGAAATATAAATGTTTTCAAAAATAGAAAAAAGTCTTAAATCAATTTACATAAAATGACAAGTTATCTAAAATAATTAACTTTGATTGACATGTTGATCGTTTAGGACGGTCAATGTATATGCCACTGCAAACACATTACTAATCACAAATAATAAATTTATTAAATAAGAAATAAATGTCAGTAAGGTAACATCATAATGACATAGAACTATAATGTAAAAGGGACATGTAGCATTACAAGAAATGAGAATGATCTACGAAAACTCACGTAACTATCAACTCAATTGTCAAACTTAAGCGAGTAAGTACAATCCAAAAGATTTTTTGATTGTGCACACACTACACCAAAAAAAGGTTTTTGCAATGACCAAAAAACGTTGCAAAAGATTTTTTGCAGCGTTTAGCGTGTGTTGCGAAGGTCAGTGTTGTCGTTGAGGGAAGAATTTTTGCAACGTTTATTCTAGCTTTTGCAACGTTTAATATACGTTGCAAAATCTCTCTTTTGCAACTTTTGTTCAACGTTGGCTTTTGCAACATTGAACAAGCTGTAGGTCATTTTTTTTTTGGTAAAGTGATTCACATATATCAACCACAAAATATAATAGAAAATAATTATATCAAATAACTCCAATAATCATTATTAATTGAACTCTAAAATATAACAATATTCGTACAAACTCCAAATCCAAAATTTTAAAACACCTTTAAATCCAATACATTTTCCCAAAAAAAAAAAAAAAAAAAACCATTAACTAAGTAGTTAGTGAAACCACCCTATCGGCCTCCTTAATTTTCTTCTAAGCAATCTTCAACATGAGCTGTGCCTTAAATATCGATCTTGACCTACAAAAAAAAGGAGATAAAGATAGATACCGCATTTTAGACATTTGTACCAATTATAATCGAGAAGAAAAGCAAAGAAAATAACTATATCAAATAACTCCAATAAACCCAAACTAATTTTTAATAAACTTCTTTTTACTCCTTTTTTCTAATTTTTTAATTATTTATTTTTAGGCAGGGGGTGAAGATTGGTTTAAATGCCCATGGATAAATTATGATTATTAGGAACTCATTATGAAGAAACTCATTATTAGGAACTCATGCTTAAATGCCCATGCCCATGGATCCAAGTAATGACCAGCATTTAACGAGAGAACAAGTTTCATTGATAAGAAAATAACACTGATTGAATTTGACTTCTCACCTTTGATATAAGCTACTTAATGGCGTGGAGAGATTTTTGGCGGTTTATTTGTGCAGTTATGTCTAAAATGGCGTGGAGAATATAACTTAGAAGAGACTTTGGATGGGAGAATGGTTTGAAATGAAAAGCATAAATAATTCTATTGTAAAATGACATCCATAGATATAAGTCAATGAGAATACATGCTCCAATAGATTTTCTAACAAATCATTTTTTTGGGGGGCAAAAAGAATTTTGAGCCCTGCCAAGAGTTTTATTGAACATTATTTATGAAATCAAAAGTAGTGGACAAAATTCATTTTTGCCTCCAAAAGTGTCTTGTGGGAAAATTTCTTCAATTTAAAATTACACTGTGCTTCCTCCCTTCCCTTGTATTGTAAACCTACCAATGGGAGTGCTAGAATTATTCAAAA
>NC_036245.1:4713451-4740386 GCF_002742605.1 Olea europaea var. sylvestris | reverse complement strand
TTTTTTGTTTTTTTTTTTTTTTTTTTTTTTTGTTTTTTTTTTTTTTTGGTAATGGAAACAACTTCTAAGATTTATTGTAAACAAATATTTCCTTTTAATTGACAATTTCTATGTAAAGCAAAACCAATCGAACACCCAAGGATAAATGATTTTCTTGAACTTTTTTTTTGTTTTGTTTTGTTTGTTTTTTGTTTTGGCAATGGAAACAAATTTCATTCCCAATACCAGTAAATTCTATCCCTTTAATTGACAATTTTCATGTAAAACAAAATCATATGTATATCAAAAAATATTTTAATTTAAACATTTTCCACGTGAAAAATTATACAAATAAAACGCAATAATTTACAATTTCCAGGAAAATAATTTCCCATCAATTCAATTCCCTAGAATTCGTTTTCTTTCCATCAAATTCCACCGTTGCAATCAAACAGACTCTAAGTGAAAAATGCATTGAAAGTTGCAAATGAGAATTTGAAGCATAACTTGTGCGGCTCTCTGACACTCTTTAGGCTTCTAATTTCTTTCCAATGATCATATGTGATGTTCTTGGACATCTTAGGCTCCTTCAAAGACTATACTACCAATTTCAACTCTTTTGCTATAATCAAGACTCGATAACTCCTATTTTGACTTTGATTACAACTTGATAAATTCCTAATACAATTCAATTACGACTTGACTTTAGCTTAGGAAATTTCCAATTACAAGTTAGCCCTTATTTGGTATTGATTTAAATCAAATTTTAATTTAAGCCAAAGTCAAACAATTACTATTGATCACATGTTTTATAGGTTCCACAGTTTTTCAACCACATATTTCAAAAACTTTTACCATAATTTACTAAAAATCTAATTTTGATCTCCATCGAACAGGGGCTTAAACTAGACGTAACGCTCCCAAAATTTATAGAAAAATTTATTTGTACTATATGATATATTTTTAAATTTTGAATGTTGAGGGGCTAAAGTACAATATATTAAACTCAATTTTATTCTAACCAAATGATTAGATTTTGCTAGAGCGAATATGAGGCTGGTTGGATAGCTTGTAATTAATCATATATATTAAGCTCGAGAAAAAGTTAATTCGGATAAATGAAGCCTAGGTTATTAAATTTTAAAGAAGTCGTCAATTAATAATTTTTTTTATTACTTTTGTTTGTTTTGTGGAAGTGATAGCCATGTGAAGTTGTTGAGATTGGATTAAAAAATTGATTGTTTTGTCTAAATTGGATAAAAATTTTGAGTAAATTGAACTTTCACTTTCTATAGGACACTTGTCAGATATATACTATTTATACAATCGATTTCTCCATAGAAAAAGTCAGATTTCTTTCACCATAAAATATAATTTTATAAACATGAGAGCAAGCTAAAAAATAAAGTTAGAACGTGATTATGGTTTTGTTTCTTCAAAAATTCTTTTGACCCAAGAAGGTAGGATGTCGAGTTGCAGTGTATTCTATCTCGTTTAATTTTATTTTTTTCATATTGATGAATTATTGTACTTATGAAGGTTATAAATATGATATGATATGAATAATATTGCAATTCTGGTACAAATGATATGAAATGATATATGTTCTTACCGGTTTCTAAAGATATGAAACGGTATGATTTTTTGATACCTGCTTTTAAATTTTTACTTAGGATTGCACTATTAATTTTTATTTCCTACTGAGTGTTCCCATATACTCACAATTTTTCCTACTCCTCACTGATTAAAATGGGTAGTTGGTTGGCGGGCGATGCATTGTAGTTATGATGCCAAAAATTATGGAATTTAATAAAAATAAATTCGGAGTAACATGATTATGGACTTTTATTTTCATCGTTACTTTAGTTTTTATTTCCATGTAAAAAAATTTGTTATTTAGAATTTGGGACATGTTTCCATTGATTATTTTTCATAGATATTTACTTATTTTATTGATGGAGCTAAAATTTTTCTAGTTGGGATGTTTGAATAATTTATTTAATTATGGAATGAAAGTTTTAGCAACGATTTAAATATGTCAAAATTTGGGTCGTTGCACTTTGGTTTCAGAGCCTAGTTTAATTTCCTGTAAACCCATATATAAATTTTCATAATATGAGTTTTGAAAAATAAATAAATAAAAAGAATAAAACAAATTGGGCATAAAGTGGAAAAAGAGAGAGTTAATAATAAAACGAGTTTTGTATTAAAAAAAAATAAAATAAAAATTACGTGAACTGTATTGTTCACATAAACAGTGACAAATTTTGTTATAATTTTAATTTGTTATGTGTAATGAATGATTGCATGCTTAGCATGATATTTGTTGGTAATTAATATATTTTAAGAGATATAAATCTTAAAGATATTTAAAAAAAAATCTTAAATACATAAAAATATGAACGTCCCTTGGTACTCAGCGACCATCGATCGATCACCATCCAACAACTCTTAAGGCATGTAATGGGGTAAGGAAATAAATGACTATTCAAATCTTTTATGTAACTTTACATTTTCTATTGGGTTAATTTCACAAACGGTCACTGAACTTACAGAAAAATTACAAAACGTTCACTGAAGTTTAATACTTTCCGTAACGGTCATTTAAGTATTGGGACGCTTTCAAAAATGGTTACTGAAGTTTAAAAAATTTTGAGCTACTTTTGCGGCAATTTTTCGACCATTTCCGACCATTGATACCACCGGATTTCGATACCGTTGGAAAGCCTACAATGTCCTCTTCAATTACAACAAAAAATTTGTCCCAAACTCCAAAGGATTCGCCCGGAATAAACCCACAAAGTTGGTTATCCGAAAAGGCAAAAATCTGTCCAAATTTTTAGATTTTTGGTGGACTTTTGCGGCAATTTTTTGACAACTTCCAACCACCAAAATAGCCAAATTTTGATATCGTTAGAAAGCTCACAATATCCTCTTTAATTAGCATTCAAAATCTCCCAAAAACTCCAAAGGAGTCGGTTGGAATAAACTCACAAAGTTGGCATCCTAAATTTTCGCCTTTTTGGGATACCGGCCGAATCCTTTGGAGTTTGGAGGAGATTTTGGATGGTAATTGAAGAGGATATTGTGGGCTTTCTAACGGTATTAAAATTCGACGGTCTTGGTGGTCGAAAGTTGCTGGAAAATTACCATAAAATTCGCCCAAAAATTTGAAAATCTGGGCAGATTTTCAAAATTTTTGGGACGAATTTTTCGGTGATTTTCCTGTCGAATTCCTTGGTGTTACAAAGAGATTTTGAATGGTAATTGAAGAGGACGTTGTGGGCTTTCCAGCGATATCAAAATTCGATGGTATCGGTGGTTGGAAGTAGCCGAAAAAATACCGCAAATGTAATCAAAAAAACTAAAAAAGTGTTTTTCAATTTCAGTGATCGTTTCAAAAGCTTTTTAAACTTCAGTGACCTTTTTTTGAAAGCGTCCCAATACTTAAGTGACCGTTACTGAAAGTTTTAAACTTCAGTGACCGTTTTGTAATTTTTTTGTAAGTTCAGTGACCGTTTGTGAAATTAACCCTTTTCTATTAGCCTCTTCATAGATTTGATGACATGCACATTTCTCCCGGGGGGGGGGGGGGGAGATTGTAACACCCTGAAAATTTATAGAAAAATCTATTTGTACCATATGCTATATTTTTATATTTTGAAAGTTGAGGGGCTAAGTGCAATATATATAACTCAATTTTATTTTGACCAAATGATTAGATTTTGCTTGGGCGATATTTAGTAAATCAATATGGGGCTCGTTGGATAACTCGTAATTAATCATGTATATTAGACTCGAAAAAAAATAATTCAAATAAGCGAAGCATAAGTTATTAAAGTTTAAAAAAGTTATCAATAAATATTATTTTATTACTTTTGTTTGTTTTGTGGAAGTGGTAGCCTGGTGAGGTTGTTGAAATTGGATAAAAAAATGGATTGTTTTGTTTGAATTAGATAGAAATTTTGAGTAAATTGAACTTCCACTTTTTATAGGACACTTGTCCCATTTTTATCTATTTATACAATCGATTTCTTCATAGAAAAAGTTAGATTTCTTTCACCATAAATTATAATTTTATAAACATGGCAGCAGGCTAAAAAATAAAATTAGAACGTGACAATGGTTTGGTTTCTTCAAAAATTCTTTTGATCCAACAAGATAGGATAGAGGTGTAGTGTATTCTATCCTATTTAATTAATTTTTTATGTTGATGAATTGTTGTACTCATGAAAGCTAAAAATATGATATAAATAATATGGTCATTTCGGTATAAATGATATGATATGAGTTTTTACCGATTTCTAAAAATATGAGATTGTATGACTTTTTGATACATGCTTTAAAAATTTTACTCGGGATTGCACCATTAACTTTTAGGTCCTACTGAGTATTCTCATATACTCACTCTTTTCCCCGGTCCTCACATATTAGAATGGGTAGTCGGTTGGCGGGCGATGTGGTGTAGTCGTGATGTTAGAAATTATGGAATTCAATAAAAATAAATCCGTAGTAACATGACTGTGGACTTTTATTTTCATAGTCATTTTAGTTATTATTTCCATGCGACAAAAAAAAAAATTCTTATTTAGGATTTGGGATATGTTTCAATTGATTATTTTTTATAGATATTTACTTATTTTATTGACGGAACTAAAAAATTTCTTGTTGAGATATTTGAATAATTTATTTAATTATGTAATGAAAATTTTAGTAACGATGTACATATATTAAAATTTGGGTCGATACACTTAACATTACTGACTGAATTGTTAGGGTTGAGTTTAGTTTTGAATATCCACTTTACTCCTAGAGGCTTCTTGTTTGGTGGTAAATTTGTGATCTCCCACGTGGTGTTCTTTTCAATGGCATAAATTTCTTCCTTCGTGGCTTTTCCATTTTCCCTTTTTTATTGCTGCATCATACAAAATTGGATCCTCACCTACAAATAATAATAATAATAATAAATAAGCAAATAGCACCTTCTTCATGAATAGGATCTGTAGACTCATAGTTTTCTTGCAATCATTTCATTATTGTTCTTGGCGGCTCTTCATTAGATTCTTCTCTTCTTGAAGAACTGAAAGAACTTGGAGGTAAAAGGGATCCGCAATTTGGAGATGAAGAATTGCCACAGATTTCATTTGAAGTGTAATCTCCTTGGAAAATCATTGTTTGACCGCTCTCTTCACCTTCAAAAATGTCACTTTCATCAAACTTTACATCCCGAATTATCACATTTTTCTTTGTCAATGGATTAAATAGTTTATACCCTTTCGACCTTTCACTATATCCAACAAAAATACATTTATGATCTTTATCATCCAATTTATTCCTTATAGCTTCCAGTACATAAGAAGAAGCAAGACTACCAAAAGATCTTTAGATGTGAAACTGTTGGTTTAGAACATTATCAGGCTTCATGTGGAGTCATCTTATTCAAACTTTTTGAGGGCGGCCTGTTGATCAAATAAACTGCACAAGCAACTGCCTCTACCCAAAGTTCTCATGGTAGTTGTTTTCTTTTAAGCATGCATCTTCCAATTTCCATAATGGTTCGATTTTTTTCATCCATTCTGTTGTGGCAAATATCAGATAGTCAGTTCTTGTCTTATTTCAAGATCTCTGCACAATTTTTCAAAATATTTTGAAAGATACTTAGTCCCACGATTAATTCTTAATATCTTAATAAAAAATCCAGAAAACTTCTCGACTTCAACTTTAAAATATTTAAAAGCTTGATAGCAATCAGATTTTTCTTTAAAAGAAATATGTCCGAATTTCTTACTAAAGTCATCAATAAATGAGATAAAATATCTGCTACCTCCAAGAGATAAAGTTGGAATGGACTTATGGACCCATACAAGTCAGAATGTATAAGTTGTAGTGGTTGTCTAGTTCTCAAAGGTGACTTTTGTGAAAATGGACTTTTGTGTTGTTTTTCAAGTTGGCAGGCTTCACAAACTTCATAAAGTTGATCAATATGAGGATGACCATTCACCTTTTTCTTTTGTGATAACAATTTCAAGCCTCCAGAATTCATATGACCATACCTGTCATGCCATAATTTTGAAATTTCTCCATTCGTGCTAGTGAATTGAGAAGCAACATTAGTAACTTTCAACTGAATAGGAAACAGATTATTTGATGTCAGATGGGATCTTTGTCACAACTTGATTTTTCTTTGGTCAAAATGCTATCGTGCAAATTGATCTCAAAACCCTTTCTTAAAAGATGCCCAACACTTGACATGTTACTTTGCAAACCTAGAACATAATAAACTTCAGACATTTTTTAAGCTTCCCTTGTTAATATTAAATTTTCAATCATGCTAAAAATCAAGAATTACCAAATAATAAATTAATAAACCAAATTCATACCTGTGGAAGCCATTGTTGATATGAATTATAGTTGTAATAGTAGACAAGATCTTCCCCTCCTTACTCCTCACAAAAGTATTAGCTATCAATGGGGCAAGCTAATGAAAACACATATGGGGAGGAGAGGGGGCCTAGCCTTTATATAGGAAATAATTGAGCCGTCCCATTACGACTAGAATTCTAATTAGGGTTTATTTCCGGCCCACATACTTTAAATTACCACATCAAATTAATTACAACCCGTAAGGTGTAAAAGGCCCAATTGATCACTTAATAAATTTGGACCAAACGCAATTATCATTATGAGCCATATATCTAACCCGTAAAATTTTGCAATCGAATGTGAAGCCCACATATGGAATTATTAATTATTCCAACATTCTCCCACTTGGGCAAACATTTGATTGCCATAACAAAGTTTTAACACTCGGGTTAGACTACATAGGTGGCCACAAAAGTATAGCTCCAATGATGACACCTTACGTAACATGATCCGGTCCAACAAGAATATTAACACCGAACATGGAAGTCATTACACCAATTTAAGAGATGTAAGACCATTCCACAGCTACAAATGTCAACATCCTTATCGACATGGATCTCCATCCTCCAACCAATGTGGTAGTATGTGGTATGAACTTAACACCAAATGTGATCAGAAACTGTGCTAACTCATATCGGTCCTCATAATGCTTCGAATCAAAATGAAGCCACATGTCTCTAAAAGAGACTCATTTTTATGTCTTTCAAGATATCAATAATATAAAAAAACATAAGTCAAAGGCATGCTTAAAATAGTTCATGAATAGGGAAAAAAATTATTTTATTATCAGAATGGGTTGTACCCGAAAACATATGGGTTGCCTACGTACCCCGTAAAGGGATCAAGCCCAAAACGTAGTTCTTTACATAAATAACTCCTACTAACCAAAAATATCAAATGTTTCCACAATACCCATATTAGTAACATGTGTCTTAAAAACTTTTGGAGTGAGTCCCTTAGTCAAGGGATCTGCATCCATCGCCTCTGTATTGATATGCTCTATTTTCGTCTGTCCTTCTTTGACTCTGTCTCTAACGACCAAATATTTGATGTTAATATGTTTTGATCCACCAGAACTTTTATTATTCTTTGAAAAGAATACTGCTGCACTGTTATCACAGTAGATGGTGATCGGTCTTGCGATGGAATCAACAACTTTCAAGCCAGAGATGAAATTTCTTAACCAAACGGCTTGGACTATAGCCCCATAAACTGCCACAAATTCAGCCTGCATAGTAGAAGATGCTACTAAAGTCTGTTTAGCACTTTTCCAAGAAATGGTACCACCAGCTAATGTAAAAATATAATCTGAAGTTGATTTCAAATCATCTTGACATCCAGCAAAATCAGAATCTGAATATCCTACCACCTCAAGATGATTTGTATGCTGGAATGTAAGCATATAACTTTTAGTTTTCTTCAAATATCTCATAACTTTCTTAGCTACTTTCCAATGCTCTTGTCTTGGATTAGACTGAAATCTGCTAAGGACACTTACTGCGTAGGCTATATTCGGTCTAGTGCAAACTTGAGCATACATCAAGCTTCCCACAGCACTAGCATATGGGATCATCTTCATAGACTCCCTTTCCAGCTCATTCCTTGGACATTGAGTTTTATTAAATTTATCTCCTTTTATGATAGGTACATCACCAGGTGCACAATTTTGCATATTAAACCTTTCTAGAACACGTCGTATATAAGCTTTCTGAGAAAGTCCCAATAAACCACGATTTCTATCACGATGTATTTCAATGCCAAGTACATAGGAAGCTTCTCCAAGATCTTTCATCTCAAAATTAGTAGACAACTTTTTCTTTGTCTCATGAAGCAGCCCTAAGTTACTGCTAGCAAGTAGAATGTCATCAACATACAATACAAGGAAAATAAAATTTCTCCCACTGGTTTTAAGATAAATGCATTGATCAATAGTATTTTCAACAAGACCAAGAGATGTCACAACCTCATCAAACTTCAAATACCACTGTCGAGATGCTTGCTTGAGACCATATAAGGATTTGTTTAACTTACACACCAAATTTTCTTTTCCTTTTACAACAAAACCTTCAGATTGTTTCATATAAACCATTTCAGAAAGATCTCCATTCAAAAATGTTGTCTTAACATCCATTTGATGAAGCTCCAAATTATAGTGTGCCACAAGAGCCATGATAATTCGAAAAGAATTTTTCGACGAAACAGGGGAGAAGGTTTCAACATAATCAATGCCTTCTCGTTGAGTGAAACCTTTTCTTTGATACATTTGTAACACACGAGACATCACCAAAAGAAGCCAAAGATAATTTATATAAACCATCACATAAAATGTCATTTCCAATCAAACGAGAATCATTAAATAACTTAACCATTCCATTACCAAAATTAAATGTAAAACCACAAGCATCAAGTTTTGGTATAGAAATTAAATTCCGTCTCATCTGCGGTACATAAACTGTATTTTCCAAAACAAGATAAAAATCAGACTCTAAAGTTTATTTCACTACTCCTATGAATTCAACCTTCACTTGGAATCCATTTGCAACGCTCAAGCTTACTTCATTCTCACTTGGCCTCCATTTGCTTATGAACTCCTGCAAGGAATTCGCAATATGAATACTAGCTCCTGAGTCTAACCACCAAGAATTCAAAGGTACATCTACTAAAGAAGACTCAAAACAAACTAAGGCCAAGGGAATACCTGAAGAACTCTTCTTCTTTTCCAACCAAGTCTTGAACTTAAAACATTCTTTCTGCCAGTGACCCTTCTTTTTACAGAATTTGCATTGATCATTTTTCTTTATAACTGCTTTGGGACCACTAAGATTTTTATTCTGCTGATTTCGGTGGGACTTATTACCCTTACGAAAATTAGGTTTATGATTATAAGAAGGCCCCTTACTCTGTGATGGCTGAAAAGCTAATTGCACAGTTTCAACAGTTTCACGGCGCATCCTATACTCTTCTTGGGCACACACTGCTATGAGGTCATTCAAATTCCACTTATCCCGCTGAGCATTGTAAGCAACCTTAAGCTGATTAAACTTGCTAGGAAGGCTATTCAAAACATGATAGACCAGGAAAGGCTCCGCAATGGAAATGTCAAAAGTCTTTAGCTTAGATGATATATATATCATTTTCATGACATGCTCCCTAACACCACTTGTACCGTCATATTTTATGCTCATAAATTTATCCATAAGATCCCCAGTTTCGACTTTATCAGACTCAATAAATTTTTCTTCGATGGCATCCATAAAACTTTTGGCATTTTAATTATCAGGGATGGCACCTAGAATGGAATCAGATATCGATCGCTTAATAAATTTCAAACAGAGTTTGTTAGCCCTTTCCCACTTTTCATGTTCGGTTACATATTCAACGGTACTCTTATCTGTAGGTTTTTCTAACTTTTTCTCCATTGCAAAATCCAAGTCCAAAAGACCAAGTGCTATTTCTACATCTCGTTTCCATCTTACATAGTTATTCCCAATCAAAGTTTCAATAGCAGACAATTGATTCGAAAGAGATGAGGCATTATAAACTGTGGAAACGTAAAATATCACTCTTAATATCATCCAAACTTAACGCATGCAATCAAATGGATGATGAAATATCCAACTAATTAATATGGGCTATTAATTAGATAATCCGTAATTTAAATCGAAAGATATAAATTTCATTACGGTAAGAGCCTAGATGCATCATCATAGAGTCACCTTTGGGTCGACAATACAACATGCTATAAGGTACTCTTAAAACACATCATGTAGCTAGTTAGCAAAATCACATTGGTTTTCGAAATTTCAACACCTTTGGGCAGAAGGAAATTTCTAAACCAAAATAAGCCGTTAACTTTCTCATGTCATTTTCCAAAAATATTACATATAATAACACCTTTGGGCAAGATATTATATGCAATAAATCAAAAGTTGTTTGGCAAAAATATATGTATTTTTATTGTAGAGAAAATCGAATAAATGATAATGAGCGTGCCACTTTGGCAGCTACCACCCATTTTTATTTCAAAATATTTCTCTTAGTGGGAAAATAAGAATCGTCGCAAGGCCCATAGAAAAATTCAATCACAAAATAATAATCATGGAACAATTATAATCATTAATCGATGAATGGCAAAATTCACATGTGATTGAGAACTAAAATTGGCAACAAAATTTTAATATATAAAAGGCGAAATTTAAACGAACAAATAATAACAACAATAATTATGCATTTAACGAAAATATAAAAGTTGTCAATTATTATTATTATTTTAAATGGGTCAATTTTAAATAAAATTTTAATTTGGATCAAAATTGACCCTTTCCTTTAATTGTGGGTGGGGGCTTGCAATTTTCAAAAATTGCACACCATGCCCCCGTCCCCAAACACCCATAACTAGCACTGTGTTATGGTCCCTCCAGAGAACCAATATTAGGCAAATAGATGCTGTTCAATTCACTCATGTTGCCCAACTTTTTATTTGTTTCAACAGATAAATTTCCACTTCATTCCTTTATGACAATTTAATTTCTCTTGCCTAACGATTAGTAGATTCAACAGATTATTTTTCTCTTCATTCCTGAATTATTTAGTTATATCATAGAAACTGCATGCTTTGGTCCATAATTACTTTAACACAATTAATCACTTAGTAAAAAGCAAATCAGCATGAAACAAAATTTCAAATCCATGATAAAGAATGCAATGCAATCAACAAAAGTACAATGAGAGGTGAGAAGTGAAAGTAGGGGACCGTGAGGATTCTGAAGATTTCCTCATTCACGAAAACCGGAAAAAAAAAATTACATGAATAAAAGTTAGGTCTTAATTGAGAGAATACAGTAAAAAGGGAAAATAATAATGGAATTGTGGAGTTGGTGAGGAAGAGAAGAACCAATTTTCCCAAATTTCTGAAAACTAGAACAATATGAGAAACCAAGAAAACGAGACAGAATATTGTTTTACGAGGGATTATGATTTCAGCATGAAGGCTCTGATACCAATTGTTAATATTAAATTTTCAATCATGCTAAGAATCAAGAATCACCAAATAATAAATTAATAAATCAAATTCATACCTGCGGAAGCCATTGTTGATATGAATTATAGTTGTAATAGTAGACAAGATCTTCCCCTCCTTACTCCTCACAAAAGTATTAGCTATCAATGGGGCAAGCTAATGAAAACACATATGGAGAGGAGAGGGGACCTAGCCTTTATATAGGAAATAATTGAGCCGTCCCATTACGACTAGAATTCTAATTAGAGTTTATTTCCGGCCCACATATTTTAAATTACCACATCAAATTAATTACAACCCGTAAGGTGTAAAAGGCCCAATTGATCACTTAATAAATTTGGCCCAAACACAACTATCATTATGAGCCATATATCTAACCCGTAAAATTTTGCAATCGAATGTGAAGCCCACATATGGAATTATTAATTATTCCAACATCCCTATCATAGCTTCAATTGTTATAATTCCAATCCCTTTAATTGCAAAAGTTCTAGCATCTCCAATTTTGACTTGCCCAAATTCTGATTCCATCAGTTTAGAAAACAAGTTTTTATTTCCAATCATATGCTTACTCACACCACTGTCTAAATACCAAACATCATCATTCTAATTATTTTCACATGTTAACAGTAAAGTTTCACAAGTGTACTTCTCATCACTTTCATTTTTATGAATGAAACTAGTTTCACTTTTATCATCCTTTTTCTTGTTCCAACACTCATTGCTTTTTATGGCCAAGTTGGTGGCAATTATAGCGTTCAACATATTCCTTTTCCTTATACCAGCAATCACTACTTTTATGACCAATTTTACAACGTGTTAGTGTCAATAATATCACAAAAGATTACAGAGAGCTTATATTAACATATTTATGTATATAATTTTTCCAAATTTACAACTACCATAGATTGATGTATGTATGTAATCTTTCTATTTAATGCAAGGAGTCCCAAACGGGAAAAGCATTTCAGCCAATTCTTGTTATGGTATCAAAGCCTACCTATAGAACCCATAGCTGAATCTTCGATTTTTTGGTTTCCCTCTGCCTTTAGCGTGGTCAGAGGTTGGTGATTAAATTCTTCCTCTAGGCCTTTCAAGCTTTCTGTTCGGTTTCTCATGTTTGGGACTTTGGGTTGATCAACTTCGGTTAATAGCTTCGTCGGCTCAATGGAGCTTGAGTGGTGGCGATCCCTCTTGGAACTCTAGGTTGACTGTTCTATGGTCGACATCTTCATTGGTTCATCTTCAGTGCAATGGTGGTGGTGTTTGATTGAGACGCGTGCGATTTTGATTTTCTCTTCACTGGCGGGTCTTTTGATTTCAGTGGTCGGACCTCTATTTAAAAATCGTTGTCGGCGTCTGTGACAGTTAAGCATCTGGGTCTCTTTTTGTGGGTTAGTTGGGCCTTTTATTTGCTTGGGCTTTATTTCATCGAAGGCCATTTTTTCAGTTGAGGTTGTGGGCTGTTAATTGGGCTTTCCAGCAGTTGAGTCTTAAAACTTGTGGTTTGTTTGTATAAGAATATTTTAACGAAACTATTTCGACTGAAGTCTTTTGTGTTAAATTCATGAGAAAGAATTATTTCATATGAGAATTCCAGTACAAAATGTTCTTAAAGGGAAAAGAACTTTGGGATCATATTGATGGGTCTTCTAAAGGCACTTAAGAATGGTAAGAATCTCAGTGACTAGAATCGAATGATGCTCATATTATTTCTTGAATTTTGGGATCTATAGAGGCACAAATGGTAAATAATATATGCTCCTTTACTACTGCTAAGGAGATGTGGGAATACTTAAAGCGTATCTATTATCAAGACAATAATGCACAGCAATATTAGTTAGAGTTAGAGATTGCCGATTATACTCAAAGTAATCTTACTATTGAGCAATATTATTTTGGTTTTCTAGATTTGTGGCAAAAAAATACTCTAGCATAATTCATGCTAAGGTCTCTGCGACGGTTCTATTTGCCTAAAGAAGTTCAAGAGATTAGCAAGCGGGATCAGTTTAAGGGGGATCAGTTTCTTATGAAATTGTGACTTGAATTTGAAGTTGCTCGGGTAAATTTATTGAATCGTGATCCGGTTTCTTCTTTGGATGCGTGCTTAGGTGAATTTTTACGTTAGGAGCAACGACTAGCTACCTAAACTACTATGGGAGCTGATATATCATCCCCTGAGGTTGTGCCTATTGCATATACTGAACAAGGATAGGGGTAAACTCTAGTGTTTCTACTGTAAAGGATGTGATCATATTGCTTGTAATTGTCCCCAGAAAGTCTGCAATTATTGTAAGCAATCAGAACATGCATTCAAGGACTGTCCCACTCGACCCTAAAACCGTATAGCTCAAGCGTTTCGGGCTAATGTTCCGGGGCCTAACCTCTCACTTTCACAAGCTACCACCAATCAACCAGTTCTTACCATAGAAATGGTTCAAAAGATGATTTCTTTCACCTTCTCTACTTTAGGCTTACAAGGTAAGGATCGAGTTGCTTTTTCTCATTGGTTTGTTGATTTAGGAGCGTAGAATCATATGACCAGTAGTTCTAATTTTTTACAATCTTCGACGCTATACTAGTACACAACACATCTAGATTGCTAATAGCAGTATGTTTCTGATTACTGCTATTGGTGATGTTGGGTCTTTTTTTGATAATTTTTTGTATATTCGGGATTATCTACTAATCTGATTTCGATTTTCAATTAGTTTGAGGTAGATTGAATCTACAAACACACGACAATAATAACCAAACAGATTGAATTCAGAAACAAACTTTTATTATTTCGTGAACAACCAAGAAAACTCTAGGAGGCATCTTGCAACGTCTTAAATATGAAAGAAAAGATAACCTACTGGGCCAGCAGTCCCAAAATGGGTTGGGCTACAAAATGGAAATAACAAATGCTGAAAATAAATAACACAAAAACTTAAAATGCTGTTTTGACACACTAAACGACTTCAAATGCCCAAAAACCCTCGTACGTTACAGCAAAGCTGTGAGTTCAATCCGAAACGCTCGCTACCTTTCCGAAATGGGGTTATGAGCCCAAAACGGACACCAAACGCAAAAGTTACATCAATTTCTTTGAAAGCCGACCATCCAACCGTTCCATGTATGCCAATGCCTGTTCCTCCACATAAACCTCATCATTCTCCTCGGGATCAATGGGATTCGCCCTCGAATCAGAACCGGTAGCACTATCTCCCACGTTGTCTCAATGGTATGGCAAAAGATGCTTTACATTAAACACATCAGAAGTCCGTATATGGGAAGGAAGTCGAAGGCGATAGGTGTTGGGGTTGATCTTCTCCACAATTTCCACTGGACCAATGGTACGAGGTGATAACTTTGAATGCTCATGAGATGGCACTCGATCCTTAGTCAATATCGCCCAAACATAATCCCCAACATCAAACTCAACAGGACGTCGATGCCGATCAGCCGCCTCTTTATACTTACGGTTGGACTCTAGCAGATTAGCTCGTGTTTCCTCGTGAACTTGTTGCAAACTACGAACAAAGTCAACAGCTGTCCCATGCAGCCGAGTCTTAGAGGGCAGAGTCAATAAATCAACAGGGCTGCGGGGCAGAATACTATACACAACCTAGAACGGACTGAAATCGGTGCTTCTATTTCTAACATGATTATATGTAAACTCTGCCTGGCTAAGCCGCTGATCCCATGAGCGTAGATTATCCCCAACCAAGCACCGCAACAAGTCACCCAAAGAACGATTAACTACCTCTGTTTGCCCATCAGTTTGAGGGTGATAAGCACTACTAAAATTGAGCGACGTGTTAACTGACTTCCATAAACTTCGCCAAAAGTGACCGATGAATCTCGTCTCTGTCAGACACGATGGAAGGGGGCAACCCATGCAACCGATAAATCTCTCTGAAAAATAGCTGAGAAACCTTGACAGCATCAGTGGTGCGCTTGCAGGGAATGAAGTGCACCATTTTAGAAAAACGATCTACCACCACAAAGATGGAATCTTTACCATGTTGTGTGAGCAGTAAACCCAGGACAAAATCCATGCTAATATCAATCCACGGAGCTGAAGGCATTGGTAAGGGTCGATAAAGACCAGTGTTTGTGGCTTTCCCCTTTGCCATGTGGCACACCCTGCATCGTGAGACAAACTTCTCCACTTCACGATGCATAGTAGGCTAGAAAAATGAAGCGCTAATCAAAGTCAAAGTACGATCTCGCCCAACATGGCCTTCACCATGAAACTCCTCAATCAATTTCAGACGAAGGCTGCAATCTGGTATACACAACTGAACACCTCTAAACACATACCCATCCTCTAACAAAAAAGAGGAATGGGGTCCTTGAAGTAAACTGTGATAGATGGGGCCAAAATAAGGGTCATCAGCCTAAAGAGAGACAAAGGTCTCAAACCTGGTGACCGCTACTTGTAGCCGCGCTAATAACCCATACCGTCGACTGAGCGCATCTGCCACATGATTAGAAGAACTAGCTTGATGTTTAATGACAAAGTTGAACTGCTACAAAAAGGCAACCCATGATGCATGACAGGCAGATACACACTCCTAGCTTGACAAATGCTCAAGGGCTTCATGATCACTGTATAAGACAAATTCTCGTTGAAACAGATAATGTCGCCAATGACGAATGGCCTGAACAATAGCATAAAGCTCTACGTCGTAAGTGCTATACCTCCAACGAGCCCCTGCCAACTTCTGACTGAAATAAGCTACTAGTTTACCTTCCTGACTGAGGACAGCTCTGATACCCAATTTAGAGGCATCACAATGTAATACAAAAAGTTTTGTGAAATCAGGCAACGCAAGTATCGGGGCTGAAGTCAGACGCTCCTTAATGATCAAAAACGCTTTCTCATCCTTGGGTGTCCACTGAAACTTAGTCTCCTTCATGCAATCAGTAATGGGAGACATGATGGTGCTGAAGTGCTGAATAAATCATCGATAAAACGACGCTAAACCGTGGAAACTCCGCACATCAGAAACTGATTGTGGACGCGGCCACTGCCGAATCGCATATACCTTAGCTGCATCCACCGTTACCCCACCGGCTGACACAACATACCCCAAAAATAAAACACTATCAGTATAGAACACGTACTTCTTAGTGGCTGCAAAGAACTTCTCCTTGCGTAAAACAATAAGGACTTCCCTTAGATGCACACCATGAGACTCCTCTGACCCACTGTACACCAATATGTCATCGAAGTATACAACAACGTACTTACCAATAAACGGTCAAAGTGCTTGGTTCATCACCCGCATGAATGTGCTTGGTGCATTGGATAGTCCAAACGGCATAACTAGCCACTCAAATAATCCCTCCCGTGTCTTAAATGCTGTCTTCCACTCATCACCAGGATGGACTATTATCTGATGGTAACCACTTTTCAAGTCCAGTTTGGTAAACACAGTTGCGCCGGCCAACTGATCAAGCAAGTCATCTAGCCTCGGTATCGGAAAGCGATAACGAACTGTTATTTTGTTGATGGCCCTACTATCTATACACATCCCATAACTCCCATCTTTCTTTGGCACTAGGAGTGCGGGGACTGCACACGGGCTGAGGCTCTCTCTGATGTACCCCTTCTGCACCAACTCCTCTACTTGTCTCCTCAACTTCTCATGTTCCACTGGACTCATTCGATAATGTGGGCGATTAGGCAATGACGCGCCCTGTACCAAATTAATGTGATGTTGCATATCCCGCAAAGGCGGAAGACCCTGTGGAAGGTCATCCGGAAACACATCATGAAACTTAGACACCAAGGCGGCAGCTTTGGGGTGAAGACCCATCCCCTCGGCTGCCATAGGAACTGTCGACACTCCTGTCGCCTCAGTTCCCACTAACAACAGTACAACAACTTCTGCGAGCATCTCACGCACAAACAAAGATCGGAAAAGTAGATTACGACTGTCCCCTGTCGAAGACAGACACTGTGTATCTTTGGAGGGTAGTAGTACAATCTTTTTACCCGAAAAGGTGAATGTATATGCATTTCGACGCCCTTCATGGCACACATCCCTATCAAACTGCCATGGACGACCCAACAACAAATGACACGCATCCATCGGCACCACATCACACCAAACACTATCACGATACACACTGCCAATAGAAAAAGATACCAACACACGGCTAGTAACACGAATTTCATTACCTCGTCTCAACCATGCTAGGCTATAGGGAGCAGGATGAAGTTCGGTGCTTAACTGCAGCTTCTACACGGTCGCTTTAGATATCACATTTTTGCAACTGCCTGAATCAATGATAAACCTACACACCTTTCCTCCAATGGTACACGTAGACAGAAAGATATTGTTTCGTTGCAGGTCCTCAACAGGATCGTTAACATCGGCTTGTGTTGTCCCTCCAATGAACAAACCTGGGCGTGGCTGCCCATGAGATGGACAGTCCTTCTTCAAATGACCAAAACCACCACAACCAAAACACTGACTTCCACGCCCTCGTCCACCAGGAGGAGCCCAGCCACCCGAATTAGCGGTTGGAGGAACCACTGGCCGAGTGTTCCGATCAACGCCCCGACCCCCAGATGTAAAGGATTGCGACGGACCAGATGTGGGATTTGGGGCGAATTGTCGACCCCCACCTCCAGATGGACCACCAGAAATGCCTACTACAGAATGACGTTGTTGTTGATTTTCAGCCTGAAGTGCTCGCTAGTGAGCCTCAGAAACAGATACTGGTGAGAACATATTTAGGACGTCTTGCAAATTCAATCGTAGTCCACCAATATAGCGCGCTACCAACTGGTCTTCTGATTTTACCACATCATTTATCGCTATCAGTTTTACCTGGTAAAACTCTGTGGAATAAGCATCTACAGATCGATTGCCTTGTCTCAGATTCTGTAAGCGCTGATATAAAGTCCTGGAATAATTAAAGGGAAGAAACGCTGTCTTCAACTGTTTCTTCATTTTTTCCCACGACTGGATTTTCGCCTTACCCTGACGAATCCGATTTTGCTTCAATTGCTGCCACCACGCAACAGCACGACCACGCAGACGGGTCACCACCAAAGGTACCCTTTTGTTGTTGGGCACTTCTTTGTAATCCAAGATCTCCTCTACTGCCGCCAGGAATCCGGATTCCCATCGCTGAAACGCGTCCTGCTGTTGCACACGAGGCTGTTGAACACGATCGCCACGTGCCTCTGACAAGGTCTTCTCATCCGACCTCTCCCCTGATTCAGATCCACCTCCACCATCACTTACTGGGGCACGACGTGGAGAAGCAGGAGGTGTTCCGTTCTACACAACCTCTGCCGCCCACGTCATGAATTGATCAAATCGGATTGTCAATGCCTCAACTTGATTACGCAGATCTACAACTTCATCAATCTGGCCACCACGACCACCACGTCCTCTCCCACGCACCATGCTCTGATACCAAAATGATGTAGATTGAATCTACAAACACATGACAACAATAACCAAACGGATTGAATTCAGAAACAAACTTTTATTATTTCGTGAACAACCAAGAAAACCCTTGGAGGTGTCTTGCAGCGTCTTAAATATGAAAGAAAAGATAACCTACTGGGCCAGCAGTCCCAAAATGGGCTGGGCTACAAAACGGAAATAACAAATGCTGAAAATAAATAACACAAAAATTTAAAATACTGTTTTGACACACTAAACGACTTCAAATGCCCAAAAACCCTCCTATGTCACAGCAAAGCTGTGAGTTCAATCCGAAACGCTCGCTACCTTTTCGAAATGGGGTTATGGGCCCAAAACGGACACCAAACGCAAAAGTTACATCAATTTCTTTGAAAGCCGACCATCCAACCGTTCCATGTATGCCAATGCCTGTTCCTCCACATAAACCTCATCATAGTTAATAAAAAATGTGATGAGTGTTCATCTCGTGATAGTTGTTTTGTGCAAAATAGGGGATCGGGAAAGGTGACCGCGAAGGGATTTAAAGTTGAAAGATTGTTTCCATTACAATTTACCATTCCTATTGCTATATCTTTAGCTTTTATTAGTGTTGAAAGCAAACATGAAATTTGGCATAAAAGATTAGGGCATCTGAACAATTTTTAATTTTGTTTCATTTGTTGAAATGTGGCTTTTTGGATAATAAAGATATGATTTAGTTCTCGAATTTGACCTTTGATTGCGATACTTGCAAACTTGGGAAAATTAAAACTCTTCTGTTGCTCACACATGGCAGTTGTGCTGATAAAAGCTTTAAAATTACTCACAGTGATGTTTGGGGTATAGCACATGTCATCTCACATGCTCGTTATAAATATTTTGTAACTTTTATTGATGATTTCAATCGTTACACATGGATATATTTTCTTCGTTCTAAAAGTGAGATCGATACTACCTTTAGGGCTTTTGTAGCTCACATTGAGACACAATTTTCTTCTCATATTTAGATCCTACGATCTGACAATGGTGGGGAATATATGTCTCATGATTGTCTGACTTTCTTCCAATAAAAGGGTATTAGCTTTTAACACTCTTGTCCATATACTCCTCAACAGAATGGAGTGACCGAGAGAAAGAATCGTCACTTGTTAGATATTGTCAAAGTTTTGCTCTTGAAATCTTCAACGCCGCCCAAATTTTAGGTTGAAGCTCTTTCTACGGCTATACACTTGATTAATCGACTTCCTGCTCGAAATTTAAACTTTGACTGAGGATATTTTTATTTATAAGGAAAATATCCAAGCTACAACATGTTACATACTTTTGGGTGCATTTGTTTTGCTCATCTATCTCCTTATGGGTATCATAAACTTGCTGCTCAGTATGTATGATGTGGTTTCATGGGTTATACTATTGCTCATAAAAGTTTTTTTGTTAGGATGGCACTGCTAACAGTTTTTGTAGTTCACGGAATGTGGTTTTCTTTTTATGAGAAATGGGAGAAGAAGCTGGGCACCTAGGCGCCATGATTGGGCGCCTAGGTGCCATTCATGGGTGCCTAGGCGCCCCGATGCCAACCCGAAGTAGAAACCTGGCGCCTAGGCGCCCCGATTCACCTATATATAAGCTGATTTTTCCCCCTTCCAGTGAGAACACCCGATTTTTAGAGAAGAGAAAAGAGAGAAAGGTTTGGATAGAATTTATCAAGTAAGAGGTTGTTCTTCTTTGGTGTAAATTCAAAGCCATTTTTTCTTTCTTTGGGGTTAACTTGAGGCTTGTTCAAGTAATCCAAATCCATTGTACTTCATATATATAGAAAAATAATTTCTTCCCCAATTTCTTATCTTTTCAAGTGGTTTGAGATTTTTCACATTTCAAGCTTTGTTTGATCTTGGACATCTTTGGAAGAGTGTTTTCCCAACAATTTGGTATCAGAGCATCTTCTTAAATCAGGGTGGTTAAGCTCCGATTTTTGGTGGGTTGGCTCGAACTTTGTTGTGCACACAAGGTGTTTGTGAAAATTCTCAAGTGAACTTTGTTGGTTTATTTCCAGTAAACAAGTAGATAAATCATGTCTACTAGAAGAATGGTGAAGCTTGGGAAGTATGAGATAGAGAAATTCAATGGGACGAATGATTTCTCATATTGGAGAATGCAAATGAAAAATTTGTTAATTTCTCAAAAGTTGCACAAGGCATTGGCGGGAAAGGAGAAGAAGCACATAGATATGTCTGACGAGGATTGGGAAGAGCTAGATCTTGAGACGTGAGCGTCTATCATTCTATGCCTTGAAAGAGATGTTGCTTTCTTGGTTGATGGTGTGGAAACGGCGGTGGAGGTGTGGACAATGTTGGAGACGAACTTCATGACGAAGACTCTAACTAATCGGATCTATTTGAAGTCCAAATTGTATACTTGCAAGATGGATGAAGGTACACCAATCCGGGAGTACATCAACAAGTTTGATAGGTGCATATCGGACTTGAAGGACATTGATGCGAAAGTAGATGATGAGGATCAAGCACTTCTACTACTTCTTTCATTGCCAAAGTCTTACGAGAACCTAGTACAAACATTGATGCTTGTGGGTGATAAACTTGTGATGGAGGACACTAGAACGTCACTTCTAGCGGATGATCTTCGAAAGTTTGCAACTAGTGGCATGTCTACCATTGGTAACAAGGAGCAAGCTCAAGGATTGTTTGTAAGAGGTAGAAGCAATATGCGACCAAAGGGCAAGGGAGAAAAATCTAGATCGAGTTCTAGACCTCTTGTGAAAAGGCCTTGTTTCAAATGCGGTGAGCTTGGAAATTTCAAGGCGAATTGTACTAACAAAAGGGGTTCAAAGAAGAACAATAAGAACAACAACAACGGGAAGGTGCAAGTCAAGCAAGAGGTAAGCTATGCCTCGGAAGGAGGGGAAAGCGATGAGTGCTACACCATCTCTTGTGATGAAGAAACCTCCGGTAAGTGGATTATTAACTCTGGATGCTCTTATCATATGTGTCCAAATAGGAAGTGGTTTACTACCTATAGAAGCACTGATGGTGGAACCGTGTTGATGGGTAATAACCATTCCTGTAAAATGGTGGGGCTTGGTTCAATTAGAATCAAGATGCATGATGGAGTGGTTAAAACATTGATGGATGTTAGACATGTTCCTGATTTGCGGAAGTCCCTTATCTCTTTTGGTGCCTTAGACTCCGGTGGTTGCAAGATTGTAACATGGAATGGAATAAAGAAGGTTATTCGTGGTTCTTTGATTGTGATGAAGGGTATTCGTGAAGGCAATTTCTATGCTCTTTAAGGTACTACAGTTAGAGAAGATGTAGCGGTTGGAACAAGTGGAAGTGGTGGAGAGCCATGTGAGTGCACTCGGCTATGGCATAGGAGGCTTGGGCATATGTCTGAAAAGGGGCTAGATCTGCTAGTCAAGAAATGTTTGCTAAAGAACTTGAAGAAACCTTGCATGGATTTTTGCGAGGATTGCGTGTACGGTAAACCACACCGAGTTCAGTTCCAGCCAAGCAAACATAGAAGCAGAGGTATTCTAGACTATGTGCACACGGATGTATGGGGTCCGGCTTCTGTCACTTCCAAAGGCGGTTCCAGGTATTTTGTTACATTTGTTGATGATTATTCTAGATATGCTTGTATTTATTTTTTGAAGCATAAGAATGAGGTATTCGACACTTTCAAGAAGTGAAAAGCAATGGTTGAAAACAGAACATGAAAGAAATTGAAGACACTGCGATCTGATAACGGTACTGAGTATACAGATGTTGCTTTCAAGGAGTTCTGTGGTAAGGAAGGCATTGCGAGACACTGGACAGTTAGGAATACACCACAACAAAATGGGGTCACAGAAAGACTGAATCGCACATTTCGAGAGAAATCGATGTGTATGCGATCCTATGCTGGTTTGGGCAGAGAATGGTGGGCAGAGTCGGTTGCAAATGCTTACTACATAGTGAACCGGTCTCCACATTCAAGGTTAGATGGAGATGTACCTTACAGGGTATTGACAGGAGAATATGCAGATTATGAGAAACTCAGAATATTCAGATGCACAGCCTACTATCACGTCAACGAGGGAAAGCTTGATGCGAGGGCCAAGAAGGCTATATTTTTGGGGTATGCGGCAGGTGTAAAAGGCTATCACCTATGGTGTGTAGAGGATTCTAAGTTCATAATTAGCAGAGATGTTACTTTTGATGAGAACTCCATGATAGCTTCGTTGAAAGCTACAGTGCTGGTGGTAATGATGTGGAGACTACAAAGTCACAAGTTGTTGACATAGAACCTAGAGATGAACCTGGTTCTAGGCATGTTCAAGAGGAGCATTATGCAGACACTCAAGATGAGAGTGATGATGGGTTTGAACAAGAGGCAGTTCAGCAAGAGAATGTACAGGCACAGCAACAACAACAGCTTGTAGATAACTTGGCTTCCTCTAGGCCACGGCGTACTTACAAGCAAGTTCTAAAGTTAGGGTCAGACGAGCCTTTGAGGCACTATGGACAGACAAATTTGGTTGAGTATGCACTCTCGGTGGAGGATGATGAGCCTATCACTTTCAAGGAAGCTATTTTAAACAACAATAGTGAAAGTTGATCGGCAGCAATGGAAGAAGAGATGTAATCACTTCACAAGAACCAACCATGAGAGGTTGTCGCATTGCCCATAGGTAAGAAAGCTATTGGTTGCAAGTGGTTGTACAAAAAGAAAGAGGATCTTACCAAGCTTGGTGGTACAAGATTCAAAGTAAGGTTAGAAGCTAAGGGGTTTGCACAAAGAGAGGGAGTTGACTACAATGAGATCTTTTCTCCGGTGGTCAAGCACACTTCCATTCGGGTGCTATTGAGTATTGTTGCTCATCATGATCTTGAGCTGGAACAAATCGATGTCAAAACCGCCTTCTTGCACGGGGACTTGGATGAGGAAATATATATGCATCAACCTGAGGGCTACAAGGTTGAGGATAAGGAACGTCAGGTATGTCGCTTGAGAAAATCACTATATGGATTGAAGCAATCTCCTCGGCAGTGGTACAAGCGATTTGACTCCTTCATGCTAAAGCATGATTTCTTCAGAAGTGAGTATGACTGTTGTGTTTATATTCGAAAACTTCGGGGAGGTAACTATATCTATCTTCTTTTGTATGTGGATGACATGCTTATCGCTTTGAAAAGCAAGGTGGAGATAGATAGGTTGAAATCTCAACTTGGTAAAGAGTTTGAGATGAAGGATATGGGGGCTGCTAGGAAAATACTGGGTATGGAGATTAGAAGAGAAAGGACGAATCGGCGAATGTTCTTGAGTCAGAAAGGCTACATTGAGCGGGTTATTGCTAGGTTCGGGTTGCAAAGTACAAAGTCGGTGGTGACTCCATTGGCTCCACATTTCAGGCTCTCTGGTAAACAATCTCCTACTACAGCGGAAGAAAAAGTACGCATGGATCGTGTTATGCTAGTGCAGTTGGCAGTTTGATGTATGCCATGGTGTGTACATGCCCAGATATTTCACAGGCGGTTAGTGTGGTCAGTAGATTCATGGCGAATCCGGGGAAGACACACTGGGAAGCTGTGGAAGTGGATCCTGAGGTACTTAAAAGGTACTGCGGATACGGGTTTATGTTTTGGTGGAGATGCATGTCATATAAGTGGGTTTGTGGACTCGGATTATGCAGGTGATCTAGATAGACGACTATCTCCTACTGGATATGTGTTTTGCATACATGGTGCCCCAGTTAGTTGGCGATTGATATTACAGGCTACAGTGGCTCTTTCTACTACAGAGGCCGAGTATATGGCCATGGCAGAGGGAGTGAAGGAAGCATTGTGGTTGTGGGGTCTTCTAGAGATTTGGGGATTGAGCAGGATTGTGTGGACTTGTGGTGTGATAGTCGGAGTGCGATTCACTTGGCTAAGAATCAAGTTCATCATGCTCGAACCAAGCATATCGACGTCAGGTATCATTTTGTGCGTGACGTCATAGAGGAAGGTGATATTTCTCTCTTGAAGGTACACACAAATGAGAACCCAGCAGACATGTTAATCAAAGTGGTAACGAGTAGCAAGTTTCAGCATTACTTGGACTTGCTTCACATTAGTCCGTGTTGATATGCTCGAGTGGGCATGGCCCTTCGGGGCGGGGTTGAAATGAGGTGAAGAGTATAAGAAGGTGGAGATGAACTACGGAGGCTTGATCCCGAGTTTTGGGTACGTAGGTAACCATGGTTTGAATGGTGCAGCCGAATTTGGCGCTTACTGCTTCTTCGTGTGTTCGTCCAAAATTTGAGGTCTATCAAATGATGTACGAGGTGGAGAATTGTGAGAAATTGGAGAAGAAGCTTGGCGCTTAGGCGCCATGATTGGCGCCCCGATGCCAACCCGAAGCAGAAACCTGGCCTATATATAAGCTGATTTTTCCCCTTTCCAGTGAGAACACCCGATTTTTAGAGAAGAGAAAAGAGAGAAGGGCTTGGATAGAATTTATCAAGTAAGAGGTTGTTCTTCTTGGATATAAATTCAAAGCCATTTTTTCTTTCTTTGGGATTAACTTGAGGCTTGTTCAAGTAATCCAAATCCATTGTACTTCATATATATAGAAAAATAATTTCTTCCCCAATTTCTTATCTTTTCAAGTGGTTTGAGATTTTTCATATTTCAAGTTTTGTTTGATCTTGGACATCTTTGGAAGAGTGTTTTCCCAACACTTTTAGAATTAGTATTGTTTTTAGTAAAATGTTGTATCATCTTTGCTCTATCAACGATGATGGCCTCTAGTTCCACCAGTCATTTTCGACCTTAATCCTGATCCTGTTTAGATTCTGCTGTTCTTAGGAAATCCACTCTCATTACTCATCCTTATAATTGGTATGGTTACTCTACAACCTTATCTCATATATCAATTCCTATTTCTTATTCTCAGGCAGTTACCCAACCTTATTGGGAAAAACTATGTAAAAAGAGCTTCAAGCTCTTTAGGAAAATCATACATGGGCATTGTTCTTTGTCCTGCTGGCATCAAATCTATTGTATGTAAGTGGGTCTATTCTGTTAAGTTTCACTCTGATGGTTCACCAGATAGCAATAACATTGGATTGGTGGCTTTTGGCAATCGTCAAGAATATGGCGCAGATTATGAGGAGACATTTACACCTGTTGCCAAAATGGCTACAGTTCGCATTGTTCTTGCTATAGCTGCCTCCGATGGATGGTCTTTGCAGCAAATGGATATTAAGAATGTTTTGTTGGATGGCGACATTAAGGAAGAGATTTATATTACACCCTATGCAAGTCTATTTTCTTTTCCCTCTTCTAATGTTTGTATGCTAAAGCGCTCACTTTATGGTTTAAAATAGGCTCCTCAGACTTAGTTTAGAGAATCAACCCGAGAATGCAACAATTGAAATCCCAAGATATCACAACAGCAATCGTAATGCGATCCTCCGAGAATCTGGATAAAATCCTACCAGCATATCTACAGCCTAAATTGAGGAAGATACGATCCTATGATCTTACCAAATTATATTGTACAGCTATTACTAGTTTTGAATTTGTATTTCAGTTAGAATTCAAATGTAATTGCGATGCTATATAAGGTGTATGTACACAGAATATTTTTCAAGGAGAAAACTGTTGGGAATCTAATTATACATGCACAGCGGAAAATTAAATTATTTCGATTCCCATCCAATAGATCTCATTGTGTTTGGTTAGGAATTGTGATAAGATTGTACCTTTTGTCAGATCTGCAATCTTTTGCTTTTCTTTTCGTTCAATCAACCTTGATTTGCCACCACAGCTGTCCAATTGTCCAGCCTCCAACGGTGATCCGCACAGAGAACATGATTGCAGCCTCTAGGGTTTTCTCTTGTGCTAGCAAGAACAATGAAAACCTTAATGGACCTCAAACCCTAGATATATATTTATATAAACCCAAATAGGCTCGGCCCGGTCCGGTCCAATAATTAATTAATCCAATTAATTAAACCCGGTCCGTGAATTAATTAATCCAATTAATTAATTCCAAAATATAAATAACAAATCCAATTAATTAATTTATCCAACGATTGTTAAATTAACTAATT
>NC_036245.1:4621619-4713384 GCF_002742605.1 Olea europaea var. sylvestris | reverse complement strand
TCGATCATGTCTTTCACTCCACTATTAAGTCAATATAAATCGAAAACTCCTTTTCGACTTATGTGTACACCTTGGCCAAGGATTTGATCATTGACTTAATTGAATGAAACGTAGATCATAATCTCCTACTATCTAAGAGTGACGAATCCTTTATTGATCAATCACAACCTTCATACGATTCTTGACGTACCCGAACAATGTCGTATTAGCGGCCCTTTTCAGAGCAACATCCAACACCGCCAAAGTATGACTGTCCTCATATAAGGTACCATGACGACCTCAAGTCAAAGGACCAATTTCAGTACCGAACGTTAGAGATTAACCACCGACACTCAGATAGTTATCCATGTGGAATCTCTCGACGGGTCTCCAATGTTTTGTTCTATAACAAACATCCACGTGTTCATTTAAGTGTCACCACACTTTAACTTGTGAGATCAGCTACTTACTTCACAAGTAAGAAATGCCACACGTGATGGTCTATCCGTAATAACGATATCCGTATCTCGTTATTACTTACGACCACGGATGATTTAAGATTCAATCAGATGTAATTTGTATCTCACAATCACAACTCCTTGTGATTAATAAATTACAAATATTTGAATCTACGGACTCTATTATTTATTTAATTGTCTATTAATTAAATAATAGATCTGTCATTTAATTGCATTAATTATATATAAAAGTATTTATGTCCAAAGTCGATTGGACCTAGGGCATAATACTTACAAAAACAAATATTATTCTTGACTCCCTCTGTTTTAAATTCTCTTACATAAGCTAGTAAATAAAACGTAAATATATAACAAAATTAGTTAAAAAAACCGACGAACGCCACCTGTGATTTACTAAAAAGACCTAACTGCCCGCAAAACCCTTGAAGAAATATATAAATAATCCCACCTAGAAAGAAAAATGCATGCAAAATTCAAATATTTTCTGCCCAAATAGCTATTTTCGCTCCTCCTCCTTACTGAGCATCAAACACTATGAGTTTAGAAGGAGAAGATTCTGACTTGGTGCGAGAAACTTCTTGATTATAATTTCGTGGTCAACAACACCCAAACCCTCAATGTGGCTACGTTTAGTGACAACTATGCACCAATGAGTGTGCCCACAAGAGTAAATATGAGAAACGCATCAGTGTTGGACAATCACAGAAAGCTTTTCACTACTGTAAAATGGAAAAGAGGGAACAAAAATATTGGATCCATGGCACGCAGAATTACAAAATAATGATACAACAACCTAAACTAGATTATTATGAAGAAACTCATATTTCCAATAATCCTGCTTACTGCATAAATTAATGGTAGTTTAAAGGCTAATAAGATATACATACAGCAAGCAAAAGGACTTCATGTTTGAACAAAAAGAAATAAATGGTATCGAAACAAAATTAAAAGGCTTGAAGGGTATGGGTAGATGACTTAGATAATTATATAATAACATGAATATTGGCTAGAATATCAGGTAAAATCCTCGTGTGACTAAAGAAAGCTAAAGGAAAATTAGGCAGCAATTTATAGTAATTAATATAACAAAAAAACTGGGATAGTATTTTCAGAAATATTTTTGAATTTATAGCTCTTTTGATTTGCTTTTTAGTAGAAGAGCAAGATTTAAGGACATAGTTTGGCCACAAGAATGCACTTGATGTATAATAGCCTCGTTTTAGTTAATAGTTCAAACTATCGTCATCTTCTCATTCACAGATTTCAATTGACCAACTACTTATTATTGGATAAATATTCAAATACAGACCAACATATAAGGACTTGAGTTATTCTTCTTAACAATGTTGACCTTTTAATATAGAAACTCAAACCTTAATATGGTATCAAAATCCATTAAACTCTCAAAAACAATTTGATCGGATTGAGACTCAAAAAATGAGTACACGAATTTTAAAATCATGGGACATATGCAGGGATAAATTCCACATCAATTAAATATCGAACGAGTAATGCTATTCATAGTCTTGGATAGCAATAGTAATCTTATGTGGTAGTTTTTTATCGAGGCATTAGCCTATTTTCGAGGCAACAAAATTACGGGAAATTACTGTCTCAGATAACAAGTTACCATATAGGATATTACGTGAGGTGTCTACTATAATCATCGAATACAAATAACATTATTTATATCGATATATAGAACAAAATAAAGACTCTTGTTACTCCTTTTAACAAAGTTGACATTTAAAGATGGAATCCCACGTCTTAACACTACTCACTAAGGATTATGTATTGTAAGGCTGAAGCAAATTCTGAAAAAAAAAAAAAAAAAACTCCAATTCTTAGGATTTTTATCTCCAACTTTACCTTCAGAAGTGAACTGACTGAATTCTACAAGCATGAGCATTGGGAGTATCTCAGTAATCAAGTAAGCTTCTTTCGAACAAATTACGCGATACCATAAATGCCTTCTGAGTTTTGTTACTTTTACAACTGCTTGTTTGTTATTTGATTATACTTTTATATGTGAATGAATCTGTACAATGACATTTATGACAATGGATCACTAGTGTCGATCCTACAATCAAGCTATTGTCTCTACAATCAAGCTAAATGCATAATGAATCTGTACACACCTAATGTACAGCTATAATGCTTCTAGAAAAAGGATAGAATGACAAGAATAATTACAAGAATCATTCCCCAATATTTCGACAAGTATTTCATGCAGCAGATCACCTTGCCTCAAAATCTGACAGAATTACAAAATAATTATACAACAACAGAAACTAGATTATTATGAATTCACTCATATTTCCAATAATCATCCTTACTGCCTAAATAAATGGTAGTTTAATGATTATTAAGACATACAGCAAGCAAAAAAGGACTTCATGTTTAAACGAACGAAAATAAATGGTATGGAAACAACATGAATATTGACTAGAATATCTAGTAAAATTCTCGAGTAACTAAAGAAAGCTGAAGGAAATTTGGCAAGAATTTATAGTAGTAAATATAACTAAAAGAACTGGGATAGTATTTTTCAGCAATATTTTCGAATTTATAATTCTTTTTTAGATTTTTTTTTTAATCAAAAAAGTGTTGTTGAACGTATATTGAGCACCAAAGCTTGTCCAGGCTCAATTTCTTCCAACTATTAACACCACAACGCAACAACAACCACCCAAGACAATAACCAAGCTTCCACTTCCAGTTGCCAATGAGATAGTTCGCTTAAGAGACCACAAAGGTGCACTATATTTCATATATTATCACCACTATAGGTAGAAAGGTGCACTATATTTAATATATTATCACCACCATAGGTAGAAATCAAAAGAAGGCAGAAAGAGTAAAAGAAATCTTGCAAAACCGGCCGAACAAGAGAGAGGCAGAGGACGTCTCTCACAAAGAGAAAAGGAGACCCATTTTATCAAGCAATAATGGTCCAATATGGTAAGTGTAGCTAGGTTAATAAATAGGTTAAAGTAGAGGCCCAATAAGTAAGTAAATGAGCTCACAATGGCCATCTAAGAAAACGGATTGGCCACAAACAACACTAAAATATTGGGAAAATTAGGTGCAATACGGTAAAAAGATTAAACATTTGATTAATGCCTTAAAACTAATTTGAAACTATTATTACCGTAATTAATACGTTCAAAATCCACAAGTAAAACCCCAAAATCTGAAACCCCTGAATCAAAGAACCTAGAGAAACAAACCCCTGTTGCAGATTGTGGAGCCCTCCGCTGTTCAGGTGGCGATAATGGTGGCACTGTGCAGTAGTGTCTTCCTCTCCTCAACCAAAGACTTCGCCAACGCCTCGAACCTCCGACTAGCTAAAGCTGGGCTTTGCGCTCAACTTATCGAACCTTCTAGCTTAACTTGCTCGGAAATGCAAAACACTAACAAAAGATGGATTCGTCCAATCTGATGCTAGATTCTTCCATCTATAAATCTCGTTTGAGTCTTTGGTTGGACGTTATTTTTGAGATTTTTTTGGAAAGCAGACCGACTTCTCTCTCTCTTCATTCCTGCGAGAATCCCTTATTTCTTGGTGATTTAGGGTACATATTTTGAAGTGATATCTGGAGATTATTCTTGGTTTTGGGACAGGTTTACTGGTTGTTTTCGTCCTTGTGTGGGAACTCCATTTTTTGTGATTAAAGCTCATATATTTTGGTGGTTCCAGTATATGAATGTTGAGAAATCTTTTTTAATATGATATACCTAAATAGTTGTGTGGACTACTCAGTGGTAGTTTTGCAAGAATCCGTGTCACTTTTATAGATTTTGTCACTTTTTTGAGTTTTTTTGTCACCTTTTAAGTTTTTGTCACTTTTTTTAATATTTGTCACTTTTTTAAAAAGATAAAAAAGTGACATAATATGTTATATTTTCCTAATATAATCAATATGTTGGATTGTCCTAGATGTGTGGATTATGTTAAGAACATGTTTAGTAGTGCTGTACAAATGGATTTTTTTATTTTTTTATCATTGTCACTTTTTTTTAGTTTGTATCTCTTTTTGAGTGTTTGTGTCACTTTTTTTTTTCACTTTGTTGGAGTTTGTGTCATTTAAAAAAAAAAGTGACAATGTTTCATAAAAAAGTGACATTGTGTCACTTTTTTTACTTTAGACAATATTTTTTACTTCAAAAAAACTTTTCATATGATTTTTCAAAACACTTCAAATTTTAAGGGTATTTTTGTAAGTTGCCCTAAAATATTTAGGTTGCTTGGAGTGGTCCAATTAACATTTGGGTCATATCGTCTCGATTGTGGTGTTATATTTCTGCTCAATCATTTGGCTAAGTCGACTGAAAATTAAAACCGAATAACATCATAACCCTGGGAGGTCGTTTGGCAACAAATTGCCAAACAAGCACGATTTAAGGACATAGTTTGGCCAGAAGAATGCAGTTGACATAGAGTAACCTGGTTTTAGTTAATAGTTAAGAACTATCATCCTCGTCTCATTCACAAGTCTCAATTGACAAACTATTCGCTGAGGGTTATGTGTTGTAACACTGAAGCAAATTCTGAAAGCAGTTCCAATTCCTTGAAATTTTTTCTCCAACTCTGCCTTCAGAAGTGGATTGACTGAATCCTTCCAACAAATTATGCAATACCTGTTGTCGAAAATTCAACTAACGCAATCAAAAGAACAAATAAAATAAGCAGAAAAATAGAAAACAGTAAATGAAGCGAGGTATGCCAATAAAATAAGCAAATCTCCTTAAGACAGATTTCGCCCCCTAATGGAGTGCAAACGGGATTATGGACGTCTGTCTCCCAAGATACAACGCTCCTTCCAAAGTCGATACTGCACAATACCAACCTTGTCGATCGAACCAATGAATGATCGTACTCGAACGGAATAACTACGGAAATATAAAAGAATTTTTAGAGTAGAATATGGAGAGAAGAATTTAGAAATCAATTGAATTCGTAATTGATTTGGTGTGTCAAAAAAGAATCTGGGGGTCTCTATTTATAGAGATTGAAGTGTCTCATGGAATAGGTGTGTGACATTTCAGGAACTGGTGCACCACTTGGTCTGATTCGTCTTAGCTATTGGATCGCACTATTTTCATGATCTGACGGCCCAGATTGAACCATGAAATGAAGTGTCCATTCATCATGCCTATTCACCAATTTCTGAATAGTCACAGCCATGCGGATGCCACGCGTACATCTAACCACCATGCAGGACGAAGGGACGCGACCTACCACTCGTGCGCCACCTAGAATGCCAACTTACCGAGCCTTGTGCTGCCACGTCATCGAACCACGAGTTCATTTCCTAAAACTATAAGGTTCTCCAACTCCTCGCGATGATGCGTACGTGCGAAGTGCCAAGTGCGCCTCTAAAACGCCCAATGCGTACTTTGCAGCGTGCGCATGCCGGGACCGGAGAGCGGCGCGAGTGATGCGAAGCACCACTCTAGCGGTGACTAGCCTTTGGCTAGTTAAAGTTAGTCAAGTGGTAGGTAACTTATTAAATTATATATTATTCACACAACCCACTATATAACACAAGGCTATTTTCTTGTAAACTTTCGATGTGGGACTCCTTTCCATATAAAAAACACTTAAAATGGGCTTATCAATATATGGGCCTATATTGGAGACTTTTCCAATTTACCTAAATTAATTGCAATGGCCCACATCATTAAATATTACACTTAATATTTTAAACCCAAATTAAATTCAATTAATTCCAACAATACCATATATGCCTTCTGAGTTTCGTTATTTCTACCACTGCATCATCAATGCTGCGTCAAGTTAATAAGGTGATTTTCAGTTGAGGCGAGCTTGGAAGAGGCATGAAGGGGAGGGATTGAAGCTGAATAGTGAAGCGGAGGGGACGGTTCATCTTTGTTAGCGGCTCGATCTAAGCGTGTCATTAGCTAATTTTCACGTGAAGATTTTGAAGCTCTTGCACTAAGGGAGGTACTGGTTTTGGCTAAACAAAATAAATTCAATTGAGTGCGATTTTGTGTTATAGACATAATGTGAAGACGTAGGCTCGAATAAGTGTTACATTTTTATACGGTCATAATTGTTTTCAAGTTTTGACAACATTAACGTCTGAAATAATTTGTTGGTCATAGTCATAGATTTGGTTTTCAGGTCAGCTCATGGACTTAGATTATAGGCTAAATGACTGTTCATGGGTTCAAATGAGAGGCCCAAATGGAGGTGCATCTCCAATAATTATCAACTATTTACTATTTCGGGTGCGAATTTCATTCATCTTTACAATGTGAAGTGAAAATCAATGTTCTGAAAAAAACTCTATAACTAATTGTTTCAGTTTTATTTTTTATTTTATTTTGATGGGTCGAAATGAAAAATGAAAAATTTACATTTTTTTGTCGAATCTCTAATTTCAAAATTTATATGTTCAAATTTACTAATTACACATTCACATACACAATACGAGTAGTACACAATACGATTATCCTGAAATTAAAATTTTCAAGTACTCGAGAAAGAGTGATTCCTTAAGACTAGTCCAAAGTCTTATACTCTAATATTAGTTTATCCTAAATGCTTCCATTTTGTGTGGCTCTTTGTAATGAAGTAAATTGTGGTGCTTGTCGCTCTATTTTACGCGAGGGGAATAAAGTAGTGCACTTTAATGCCCCAAATTCTAGCTACGTGGCGCATTACAAAACATGAATTTCTTAAAATCCTTAAAACAAATAAATTAATATAATTAGGAATTCAATTAATTTCTAAAAATATATATATTAAAATATACATTTTCAAATCATATCATGTATCAAAATATCAAAATATTGATAAAAACTAGTTTTTAACATGGGATTAAAACTAGACTAATTAGAGTAATAATGTTACTCACAATTGAGTCTAAATCTAAATAATAATAATAATAATAATAATAATAATAATAATAATAATAATAATCAAATATTATTAAAAATTTCAACGTTTCTAAAAATTAAAGTAGTTTATGATGAGTATCCATTGGTCCAATAGCATATCTATCCACTACTGTCCAGCATGTTAATATTTGCTTGAAATTTGTAAATAAGGAGGGGTGAGTATAACGAATCATATTCAATGATATGCTTGCTACTCTATATTCAAATCAAACATGAAATTATGCATAAATTCTTTTACCAACATAAAGTTGGAATTATCACACAATAACAAATGATAATTCTATGAAGCATTGCAAAATAAAGTGAGGACTAACTAATATCCGAAGGTATGCCTTAAAATGTATCATGATTTTTCTTGAAGGAGCCCTGAACTGAAATAATTAAATTCATACATAACAACATATTTGAAAATATTTGGAAAACCACTAATAACATTGAGCACATCGCCTTTCAAAAATAAATGTGGAGAACAAAATTGGAATACAAGATTCTTTATTGCAAAATTCAAAGACTTAGCAATTTAGAGAGAGCGAAATATAGGGAAGAAGAGAGAGAATGGCAATTGGGTAATTTGTAGCAAACATATACACATGGCATTGGTATTTATAGGTAAACTTGGGGCAATCTGATTAGGATTAGGATTGTATCATAAACAATTATTTATTATACTTGATTATATAGTTAATGACTAATTAATTAGTTCAATTGTATTAAATATCAGATACATATAATACTCGCATGACGTGTGGAAACATGAATGGTTTTTCTAAATTAATTAATAATTAAATTCTAACTAAAGCACAAACTTAAATCATAGTTCAATTAAATAATTGTGCGGTGATGAGAGGAACTAGTTTAAGATAAATATAATGTATTCATATCATCAACTTTCAAAACATCCTAGTCAAATTGAATAATTATCACCTTAAATAAATTTGTGATAATTAATATCATTAATCATGTTTATAGCTATTTTACTTTTCCAAAAACTATATTGGCCGAAAAATCTTGAAAGAAAGGAATATGTATACTATTTCATTTACAATTTATTTATTTCCACTTTGATCCCTCAACTATAAGGAAAAATCATATTGATGCAAATTAACTATTAGGCATAATAAATTGACTTGTATAAAGACTTACTAGAAATATTGAAGATGCTCTGCAAGTAGCCAAAAAATGGACGACCCTATATGAGAGGAATGTCCTTGTTTCTTCCATCTCTAGGATAATGAATCCTGTTGAGAATATCAATTTGTCAATTTTCACCAAAATATCTTCAACAATGCCTCTAAGGTATTTGATTGACCTGTCAACCAACTGCGATGAAACTTAGTGGCCTTTGCTTTTCCTAAACCTAATTTCCTAGAAAGGGATAAAGGCAATAAGTTAATCTTGCTCCTAAATTACGTAACACTTTATATATATGTTTGTTACCAATGTTACAAGGAACAATAAAACTCACTATATCTTTTAGTTTCAGTGGTAACTTATGTTGGAATATCGCACTGCATTCTTCTATCATCATGATCGTTTCATTATTCTTCAGCTTTATCTCATTAGATAGTATGTCTATCATAAACTTAGCATAACTCGGCATTTGATCAAGAATACGAAAATTCACTAAAATACTTAATCTTTAAATTAAAATTAGAAACCAATAGGTTTCATCATTCATCCAATCCATATAAGAAATTTAACCTTACATGAAATCACTTCTTCTTTCTTGCTAGATGTCTCTTCTATGTTAAAAACTTGGTAGCTTCACATTCTTGCCGCTCTTTAAGTTAAAAGGACGCTAAAGATATCATACCATATCGAGACGGAACTAAGAAAGGAAATTCCAAATATATGCATGGAAGGATCACTTTAAGCTCTTTCGAGCCCTGGTAGGTGCATTGCACACACAGTACCTGCAGAGCCATGCGTACATATGGCTTAAAGCTTGGGATCAATTTTGCAAATAGGTCCTCGAACTTTCCTACAAGTGCATTTCGGTCATTATTCTTTTGTTTTCAGCCCATTGTCTTCTTCTCTAGTCCAGTTCAATCCTAGCATCATCCGATCATTACTTTGAGTTCCATGTCATCTTTTTAACATTTGCACTTAGGTTCCTGAACTTCGAATTTCTTCACTTTAGCCCAATTTTCGTTCCTTGCACATTATTCTGCCGTTCTCTTCGAATTTTGCTAGATAAATACAATTTACATCGAATTAAGCCATATTTTATTAAAATAACCAATAAATATCCTAGTGTAGCAATCTATATAAGTGCAGAAATACACTTATCAAACAAAAATAGCACAGCAACATTTCCCAATCTATGACTTCGTTTGTGACATAGTTTAGGGGGATCCATAATTTGGGCATTATGTTCAGCTGAATTATAGAGAAATTGACTAAAAATTTAACTGAATCCTCTATTTTAGAAATTGATAAAGATGTAGTTGAATATAATGTATTACCATTTAAGATTTCTTTAATATATTACCATTTTTATTTAGGACTTGATTTTTAAAAGAAATCCTAAAGTTAAAGTTTGAAAGTGTATATTAAAAGGCAAGCAGTCATATATTTTTCCCTATTTGTATTCACAACTAGAATTTGGTATTAGCTAAACTGTCATTTTAGCAAAATTAGAAAAGCATCACAATTCGAATAAAGCTAAAGAATTTTTTCAGAAAAGATCACAAAGCTGAAAGCTCTCTTTCAAATAGAGAAAAGTCCTGGTGCATCTTCAACCGAGCACCAAATTGGCGTAAAAATCCTATCCAATGGTACACTAAAACACCACAACAAATTTTGGTGTAACGATTTAACTTTATTTAATTTAAATAATATTTTCAGTTTACTTTTATTTGTAAATTCTAATCATGTAATCATTAATAACTATTGAATACATTATAATAAAGGTGTGTTTGATTGCAAGCATGAAATTTATGTGGAAAAAAAATAAAATCTAGGTAATTGAATTGTCTATAATTTATTTGTATGAAAATTATTAATGAAATGTATTTGATTAATTTGGTTTTCAACCTAGAAAATATATACTTGTTCATTTGTTTATTAATGGGTAGATAAGAGAGGGGGCAGATGAGAGAAAGAAATCGAGAGTAAATTCCCTGTAAAACAAAATTCTATTCCCCCTAAAGAAAATATTTTTCTTGATTTTGAGGAAAATATGTTCACATGACTAAAAGTAGAAAGATATTTTCCATGAAAAAAGTCAATCAAACAAGATTTTTGGTGGGAAAAAAAAAACACACATTTGCCATGGAAATTATTGGCAATCAAACGTACCCTCAAATTAATGATTAAAACTCAAAAAGTCATAAATTTGATAATTAGAAATTAAAAAGAAATTAACACTAGAATAAAGGAAAAATTATTCATTTGGTATAATAATTGGAGATGACTTTGCAAAATGATTAAATAAGGGTAAATAAAATTGAATTTTAATAAGAGGAACTTTAATAAAGTTGAGTGATATGGTCAATGAGGTATATAAAATTGAAAAATGCTCTTCGTACAGAGCATTTCTTACAGGGGTCTTATCGACCCCTCACTGTAGGGGTCGGTCCCACATGGAGGAAAAAAATATTACGTCGGAGCTCGTGATTGTGTGTTGTCTGGTAGGGGTCTGTAAAACAGCCACTGTACCTGCAGCATGCTCCTATAAAATTAGATTTTAGTAGGAGGAGCTTAATAATGTTGAATGAAATCGTCAATGAAGATACATACAGCTTTAATTTGAAAGTTTGAAAGTGTATATTAGAAGGTAAGTAGTCATAGATTTTTCCCTAATTGTATTCCCAACTAGAATTTGCTATTAGCTAAACTTTGTCAGTTTAGCAAAAATAGAAAAGCATCACAATTCGAATAAAGCTAAAGAATTTTTTTTTTCAAAAAAGATCACAAAGCTGAAAGCTCTCTTTCAAATAGAGAAATGTCTTGGTGCATCCTCAACCGAGCACCAAATTGGCGTAAAAATCCTATCCAATGGTACACTAAAACACCACAACAAATTTTGGTGTAATGATTTAACTTTATTTAATTTAAATAATATTTTCAATTTACTTTTATTTGTAAATTCTAATCATGTAATAATTAATAACTATTGAATACATTATAATAAAGGCGTGTTTGATTACAAGCATGAAATTTGTGTGGAAAAAAATAAAATCTAGGTAATTGAATTGTCTATAATTTATTTGTATGAAAATTATTAATGAAATATGTTTGATTGATTTGGTTTTCAACCTAGAAAATATTATACTTGTTCATTTGTTTATTAATGGGTAGATAAGAGAGAGGGGGCAGATGAGAGAAAGAAATAGAGAGTAAATTCCCTGTAAAACAAAATTCTATTCCCCCTAAAGAAAATATTTTTCTTGATTTTGAGGAAAATATAATCACATGACCAAAAGTAGAAAGATATTTTCCATGAAAAAACTCAATCAAACAACACAAAAATAAGATTTTTGGTGGGGAAAAAACACACATTTGCCATGGAAATTATTGGCAATCAAACGTACCCTAAAATTAATGATTAAAACTCAAAAGTCATAAATTTGATAATTAGAAATTAAAAATAAATTAACACTAGAATAAAGGAAAAATTAGTCATTTGGTATAATAATTGGAGATGACTTTGCAAAATGATTAAATAAGGGTAAATAAAATTGAATTTTAATAAGAGCACATGGAGGAAAAAAAATATTACGTCGGAGTATAAGATTGTGTGTTGTCTGGTAGGGGTCTGTAAAACAGGCCCCTGTACCTGTAACATGCTCCTATAAAATTAGATTTTAGTAGGAGGAGCTTTAATAATGTTGAATGAAATCGTCAATGAAGATACATATAGCTTTAATTTGAAAGTTTGAAAGTGTATATTGTTACGTCCCTAACTGAACTATCTCGAAATGTCCACCACCACACACTTCGATCTGCTAGACATCCACCCGAAGTGGTTCCGAAATGATCTCCCCAATGTCAACGACTTGCTATCACACTGTGAGACATAGGCGATCCTGCTGAACTGATCGAAGCACCCTCGCCCCTGAGGCTGAGGCGAAGTGCACTCTGAGGACCTCTGTCCGAAGATCCGCGGCCAATTTCAAAAGGAAATCTTTGCCAAGATCCTTTTTGCCCCTAAGGTTTAAATTGATTTGACGTCGCTATGAGACAAGTTGATATGACTTATCAACTTTATGTCAACTCAACTCGGGAGAAGCAATTAACTGGCCACTCTACAGACGCGACTGATTGACGCCTATGAGCAGACACCTCATACCGTTAGATGTATACACGCTCCACATCCAACGGTTCATCCTACCTATAAATACCCAAGGGTTGAGAAGAGGCAAAGGTAATGAAACTCTTACTACATAGCACTCCATAGCAAGCATATATATATTTTCTCCTCCCCCTTATTATTTTGCACAACCCCTGGGTACTGTTCTGACCACCTGAACTTGACTTGACCGTCGGAGTGTATACGACCGCCACAACCCCCGTTGGTCCTAGCCGTGTGAGTCTGACTGTGCGTTGATTGTGCGCAGGAAAGAATACGTGGAGTAACTCTCGGTTGGCCACGTAGAAGGTCCAATTTTCGAGGTCAACAGATTGGCGCCTCCCGTTCAAAGTTTTGCATTCTTCACCGGAGAAATCATCAGAAAACTAGCGATTAACCCTTAAAAGGGCACGTTCTTGAAAAAGAACAAAGTCGAGTTATAATCCAAGTTCTCACCACCCTAGAAAAAGGAGATAGGATGAGTTATAGCCATGAAGACGACAACCCCATGAGAGAGGCCTCTGAAGAGGAGGTGTTCTATAACAATGTTACTCACCAGAGACCCCATCACCGACGTCGCCGAGGTAAAAGAATAGCCATGCTCACTGAAGGAATGGCTCAAATAGATGCGGGCATGAGAGACATCGCAGCTCAGAATATGGCGATGTATGAACTTCTCATGCAAGCCTGAGGTCACCAGGGCTCTCAAATGTCCCAAGGATCTTACCCAGTATAGGAAGCCCCAGTATCTCGTTCCCGAGGCCACACTAGTCAGCACAGAAAATGCTCCCTCGAAAGAGAAATGGGCACCGAAGCCATATCTTATGTATAAGGAAACCAGCCATCAAAACCACACTTAGGGGACAATTTCTCTCAAGAATATGAGGAACAGAGGTCGGTAAGCGTCTTCGACCAGATAGGGGAAGATCCTAGCAATAGGGTCTGCCCAGTGAGAAGATCAGTTCGGCCAGATCAGGAACAAGAACAAGCTCATCCTCCTCCTAGAAATAGAAGGGACATGAGGAACCTAGTCGATTGGGGGAGTCGAGGAGACGCACCTCCACCTCCCCAGAACATTCAAGATGATGAAGGGTCAGATGGGCCCTATCGGTCTTATGAGATTGACGATGATAATGATAACCTCCCTTTCTCAAGAGAGATCTGAAGCTTCCCAATGCCAGCGAATTTCATGCCCCCTAAGATCCTCAAGTATGAAGGAAAGGGGGACCCAGAGAAGCACCTCACCAAGTATATGACACAAATGAGTCTCAGGGGAGCCTCACCTGCTTTGAAATGCAGAGCCTTCCATTTAACACTAGGCGGAGCTACCGAAATGTGGTACAGCAGGCTTCCTCCCCTAAGCATTAGAAGTTGGTCAGATTTGAAGAAGGCATTCTTGAATCAGTACCTCTCGCGAAGAGAAGGAAAGGCCCCAGTGCAACGCCTGCAAGACATGAGGCAGGCCCCTGGAGAGACGCTGAAAAGCTATCTCGCCAAGTTTACGAACGAAATCACATACTGCGAACAAGTCACTAACAGAGAAGCCCTTTCAGCCCTGAAAGACGGCTTCAACATGAACACTTTGTTCTGGAGGGATGTGCGCAACAAGAATCCTTCCACCTATGACGAACTCGTGGAAATAATGAAAGTTGAAATCGTGAGTGAAGAAATGATTGATCATCGAAACCGTGTCGTGCAGGGACTCCCTCCGCCTCAGAGGCAGGTAGGTCGAGGACCTGCAGCACACAATGTTACTCAACAATGGACTCAAGCAGAACACACAATAGCTCCCACCTCCGGACAGGCACTAGCTTCCGCCACACTAAATGCAGTGCCGGTATTGGCATATGAAAATGCTCCTGGCGAAGCGGGGCCATCTGAAAGAAACGATAGCAAGAAAAAGAAGAAAAAATGATCAAACAGGCCCTTGGAATGGGCAAGATTTTGCACTTTCCATCAACTCTATGGGCATGACATCAACGAATGCAGAGACGCTCCTCGACGCCCAGACCAGACTGACCCACACCCCTCTAGGAGGAATTAATATCCTCGCAGATCTGTCTCCCCGAACAAGGGAGATCGAAGGCACAGATAGCAGTCAACTCGGAGAAGAGAATCAAGGGATCGAGGAGAGTCCAGGCAGAGAGATCAGGCCCCATTTTCTAGGGGCAAATCATCAGGGAAATCAACACCATCATTGGGGGACCCCACATCAGTGGCAACACCAGGAATGCCCAAAGGAATTATACAAGGGTTTTCGTCCTTTCGAAATTGAAGAGATGGCAGGAAAGGCACTATCTCATCAATGGAACATCGAACACTTAAGGAAATACTATCAATGATGAGCCTTTGTTCCGATCCGATCTCAATATTGTCTAATGAATGGGTATTCTGATTTGATCTCAGTTGTAAATTCCCTAGCTTACTAAGTGCTGAAATTGTCTTGGTAAAGTGTGGTGTAATTTGTCAAAGTAATGAAACTTCGGTTCTGTGCCACATCGGTTAGTAAATTGTTTCCTCAGTCCTTCAATATGTTTACTTAAGTGATCCAATCTCAAATTGTTAAATGATTAACGTTAAGAGGCACTTCATGTTTACTTAAGTGGTCCGCTTCATATTAACTTGAGTGATACGATCTTATGTTATTAACTGGTTATTGTTAAGAGGCGCTTAGTCTTGAATGTTCATACAAGGGTAAACAGATCAATACAATAAGATAGCAGAAGCACCAATACTTAACAAAAAATTTCATTTCATTTACTTGAATTTGAAATACAAAAAGGCCGAAGCCATTACAAAAGTTGGCCCTATTCTACTGGAGGGTCTTCTCGGACCGCTTCTGCCTCGATCGCCTCCGGGGCCTCCGGAGCTTCTTCAGCAAGCCTATCAGGCCGGCCTCCAGTTGGTCCCCTGAACTCTACCGCCAAAGAGGAGATGTCCAGAGTGGGTTGGACCTCTTTTAGCCGACCCAGCAAGCCTTGGGCACTCTAGGAGGCCCAAAAGTTGGCGAAGTCGTCGTACAGGGGGTGTTCTTCGAAGTGGTCAATGAAATTCTGAACCGCCCCCTCCCCTGCCGACTTCAACTCCTCCTTCAAGGAGGCGATCTCCTCAGATTGAGCTTCTGCCTTTTGTCTCAGCTCCACCTTTTCTTTGTTTGAGGCCTCCAGAGCCTCCATGGCGAGCCGGTGGTGCTCGTTGGTGTGATCCACTCATCAAGTCATGGCAGCCACCTGGCACTCCACCTCGTATAACTCCTTCTTCAGCCGCTCCACTTCTGCTCTGGCAGCAGTCGGTTGGGCCTCGACCTCCTTCCGTCCCTTCTCCTCCTCAGTGGCCTTGGCCCGGGCCTCTCTTACAGCATCCCTGTACTGCGTCGCCTCTTCGAAGCGCTTGTCTAGGTCCTCCCTCTTAGCGTTTAGATCCTTCACCAAGCCCTCGAGTTGGATGCTGGTGCTGAGAGCCTGAGCCACGCAGGCACTGTTGGCGGCCACCAGGTCTTCGGCTGTGCAGGAAACGGTGTGGTCCCTCCACTCTTCGGTCCTGTATTTGTTGTGGACCACTGCCACCGCAGCCATTTCTGGAAGAAGGGCCTTTAATACTTCTTTCACCAGCTCCTTCGGGTTGATGCCCAAAAAGTTGACCTCCTTAGAGGGACGAGCCTTTTTTCTCCTCTGCTGCCCAGCACTTGGGCAATAGGCACGGTAGCAAGTGGCGAAGTGGCCGGGGCAGTAGCAACCTCTGCTGATGCAGGCCTCTTCTTCGGAATGGCCACCCCGGTTGGGATTGTAGTCTGCTTCAGAATGGGGGGTGGCCTCGCCACAGTTGGGCATTTTGAAAGGGCGGCACTCTTTTTGCCCTTCCGCAACAGGTCGACCTCGGGGTCCTCTGGTACCTCCTCTTCCGTCAGAGGCTGGAGCCTTTTACTGGCATCCATCAAGTTCTCCATTTCCTTTTTGTAGGCAGAGGAGGAGATCTTCAGCGCCCGTGCCTCTACTATCATCCTTTAGATGGTCCTAAAGTTGGGGAGCACGGGCATCTTCTTGTTAAAGTTGTCTACAAAGAACAAACGATGAATTAGTACAAGTGTAAAGAGTTCAAAAATATTGAAGGGTAAAGGCTTCGAGACAGTTACCTTGAGATGCCATCAGGTCGCGTGTAATGAAGTGTAGATTTTTTCTGATCAGCCGATGGTATGACCTCTTCTTCTGAGGCAGCTGATTGATGATGCAAATGGCATCGAAGTCTTCAGAAGACAGTTCGCACCGAGGAAGAGTACCTTCAAGAGAAATACAAATGTTAGTCACGATCCGAACTGAAGAGAAATATAAAGAAACACAACTGCGATACTCACTAAGTGTCGAGTACTTCGTGGGGACCGTAAGAGGTGCCAGGGAGGCCCCCTCCATCGTGTCCCATCGTCCTGTAGCCCAGCACCACAAGCTCTTCCACTCTTTGATGGAGTTCGGCAGATCAAGCACGAATGGAGTATGGGAACCCCATGAAGTAAGGTATGGGAACCCCATGAGGTAAGGTAATGCCAGCCCCGGGTCTTATCCCTCCCCCCCTCGGACTGTTACTTTAGGGACATAAAGGGTCTGAAAGACGGAGAAGGGTATCTCAATCCCAAGTGACGCCTCTTTCCACAACATCCAGGAGCCCACCATTTGGCTCCAGGAGTTCGGATTGAGTTGGGTCAGAGCTAATCCATAGGACCTAAGTACCATCCTAAAGAAAGGGTGAATTGGAAGCCTAAGGTCGGCTCTAAGGATCGTCTCACTTATGGCCACACACCCTGGCCTAGGGTAGCAGGCCCTCTCTTCAGGCTCGGGGAGGATCAGATTTATGTTATCTGGAATCCTATATTCTACCCTAAGTCTCTCTAGGTCAGCCTCCTTTAGTTTGGAGGGGTAATCCGACGCCCCCCAGTGCACAGAAGTATCAACCGAGCTATCCGGCCTCTTCCATATATTCTCCCTCCCAAGTATCGCTTCGGCTATATCGGAGGAGGTCACCACAGTGGGCTCGCCCATCCTCACAAATTCTAGCCCCCTTCCCGAACCAGAACTTCCCTCAGAAGCCATTTTTCAAAAAGTAAATGTCCTAAAAGTTACTAAAACTTACGAATTCAGAGGTTTCCCCAGCCGGAACTGGTCAGGAAATGGTGTAAGGTCGCCTGAAATTGATATTTCTCGTCGAAAATGCTCGAAAATCACCGAAAATCGCAAATGATTTGAGAACAAAGTAAATTTTCTGTTTGCACAAGGACGAAAACCTTCAAAGATGCTCAAAGTCCGCCTTTTATAGAACGCTCTAGCTGATCTCCACCGTTGAATTCAAATGCAATCAATCTAGGCCGTCCGTCGCATCATCAATCTAGGCCATTGAAATGAAACGCCAGATTTGATCTGCGCCTAAGATCTTACTGTGACCCTCATGCTCGCATAAAATGCGTCACCTCGGTCACCACCAGCCGTCGACAATAAGTAGCCGCAGCAGGCTTTTAGGGGAATGGGCATGGCACCCAACTGTCACCTTGAAAATACGCAACAGCTGTCAAATCATTTAACGTCAGATGCCCGCCTCGGGTCAATCTCCTCACTCAACTTTACAAAGTTTAGACGCACCTGACGCGGAGTCCCCTGTGGGTCATCGCCTCGGTCGCTGCGTTCCCTCCTAAGCTTTACAAAGTTTTAGCCATCTCCCAACGTGTCGTCTCTTGTGGGTCAACGCACCGGTGGTAGATGAGCTCCTCACTCAACTTTACAAAGTTTAGACGTACCTGACGTGGAGTCCCATGTGGGTCATCGTCTCGGTCGCTGCGTTCCCTCCTAAGCTTTACAAAGTTTTAGCCATCTCCCAACGCATCGTCCCCTGTAGGCCAGCACACCATTGCCAGATGAGCTCCTCACTCAACTTTACAAAGCTTAGACGCGCCTGACGCGGAGTCCCCTATGGGTCATCGCCTCGATCGCTGTGTTCCCTCCTAAGTTTACAAAGTTTTAGCCATCTCCCAACGAGTCGTCCCCTGTGGGTCAGCGTACCGGTGGTAGATGAGCTCCTCACTCAACTTTACAAAGCTTAGACGCACCTGACGCGGAGTCCTCTGTGGGTCATCTCTTCGGTCGTTGCGTTCCCTCCTAAGCTTTAAAAAGTTTTAGTTATCTCCCAACGCGTCGTCCTCTGTGGGCCAGCGCACCAGTAGGGGATGAGCTCCTCACTCAACTTTACAAAACTTAGACGTACCTGACGCGGAGTCCCCCTGTGGGTTATCGCCTCGATCGCTGCGTTCCCTCCTAAGATTTACAAAGTTTTAGTCATCTGCCAACGCGTCGTCCCCTGTGGGTCAGCGTACCGGTGGCAGATGGGCTCCACACTCAACTTTACAAAGATTAGACACACCTGAGATAAGTCCACTGTAGGTCATCGTCTCGGTCGCTGCATTGACCTTCTTCCTACGCATCATCCAGTCTTGCAGCACTTCAGTCTCACATGAGTAATTGTTTTCCTTACGCAGTAGCGAAGCTTTAGAGCATCTGCCTATGATCATCGCTTCGACGAATCTAGTAGATCAGCCCACAAACTCCCACAAGTCACGGTCCACGTACCGAGGCATACACATCCGGTTGGGAAGGCAAGTCCACCCATGATATAAATATTCATAACTGGACTTGGGGGACCACTGTTACGCCCCTATCTGAAGCACATCGGAATGTCCACCACCACACACTCCGATCTGCTAGACACCCACCCGAAGTGGTTCCGAAGTGATCTTCCCAATGTCAACGACCTGCTATCACACTACGAGACATAGGCGATCCTGCTGAACTGACCGAAGCGCCCTCGCCCTTGAGGCCGAGGCGAAGTGCACTCCGGGGACCTCTATCAGAAGATCCGCCGCCAATTTCAGAAGGAGATCTTTGCTAAGATTCTTTCTGCCCCTAAGGTTTAAATTGATTTGACGTCTCCGTGAGGTTAGTTGATGTGACTTATCAACTTTATGTCAACTCAATTCGGGAGAAGCAATTACCCGCCCACTCTACAGACGCGGCTGATTGACGCCTATGAGCAGACACCTCATATCGTCAGATGTATACACGTGCCCCACATCCAACGGTTCATCCCGCTTATAAATACCCAAGGGTTGGCAAGAGGCAAAGGTAATGAAACTCTTACTACATACCATTCCATAGCAAGCATATATATATTTTCTCCTCCCCCTTATTATTATGCACAACCCCTGGGTACTATTCCGACCACTTGAACCCGACTTGACCGTCGGAGTGTATACGACCGCCACCACCCCCGCTGGTCCCGACCGTGTGCGTCTGACCGTGCGTTGATTGTGCTCAGGGAGGAATACGTCGTCTGATCGTGTGTTGATTGTGCGCCGAGAGGAATACGTGGAGTTGCTCTCGGTTGGCCACGTAGAAGGTCCAATTTTCGAGTTCAACATATATTAGAAGGTAAGTAGTCATATATTTTTCCCTACTTGTATTCCCAACCAGAATTTGGTATCAGCTAAACTTTGTCATTTTAGCAAAAATAGAAAAGCATCACAATTCGAATAAAGCTAAAGAATTTTTTTTCAGAGAAGATCACAAAGCTGAAAGCTCTCTTTCAAATAGAGAAAAGTCTTGGTGCATCTTCAACAGTGCACCAAATTGCCGTAAAAATCCTATCCAATGGTTCACTAAAACACCACAACAAATTTTGGTGTAACAATTTAACATTATTTAATTTAATTAATATTTTCAATTAACATATATTTGTAAATTCTAATCATGTAATAATTAATAACTATTGAATACATTATAATAAGGGTGTGTTTGATTGCAAGCATGGAATTTGCGTAGAAATAAAATAAAATGTAGGCAATTGAATTGTCTCGAATTTATTTGTATGAAAATTATTAATTAAATATGTTTGATTGATTTAGTTTTCAACCTAAAAAAATATTATATTTATTTATTTGTTTATTGGTGGGAAGATGAGAGAGAGAAACAAAGAGCGAATTCCCTGAAAAAAAAAACAAAATCATGCTCCCTCTAAAGAAAATATATTCCTTAATTTTGAAGAAAATATAATCACGTGACCAAAATTAAGAAAATATTTTTCATAAAAAAATGTGTCAATCAAACAGTACAAAAGTAGGATTTTTGATCATATATATATATATATATATAATGTCGATTTCCAACAAACACCAAGTTCAAACCGGGCTCAGTTTCGCCTATTAAGTCGACACCACCAAAGATTGAGACAACTCCAATACCACCACCAAGGGTGCCCCACTTCCGGTTGCTATAGGTTGGGAAGATGAAGTACAATAATATGCCCACTAGCAATTAACCACAAAGGTCACAAAGAAGAGATGAAAACCGAGAGGTGAGTCTCACAGAGAGAGGTTGGGCATTCTACGTTGGAGGCCGAGAGGAAGACAAGAATATAAGCCAAGTAAATATCCAAACAAGGTAAGTTAGGTTAGGGTTATTAAGTGGACCAGACAAGGCTCGACTAAAAAATAATGGGCTTCAAATTAATAACATAGCCCTCCAAGAAAATGGGACGAACCGTGAGCAACACTATTAACGATAGGTTGCTTCGAATGATTCATAGGAATGTTGATTGAGTTGTCTCGATAATTGTATCGATATACTAATCAATCATATGGCCAAGGCCGATTGATAATAGAACCGGGATTACATCATAGTTCGGGGGGTCGTTTGACAACAAATTTCCTATATATATATATATATATATGATCAAATGCACCCTAAAATTAATCATTAAATTTAGATTTTAGTAAGAGGAGCTTTAATAAAGTGGAGTGTAATCGACAATGATGATACATATAGCTTTAAAATAAAGTTGGGTGGAATGATCAAAGAGGTCCACAGAATTGGAGCAGCTTTAATAAAGCGGTCAATGATGTACATAGAATTGGAGCATCTTTAATAAAGTTGATAATTGAATCTACTGCAACACATAACGAAAAATAATCTTATGATTTTATCTCTAATGAGATTGTAAGTGAATTCGACCAAAATTTTGATCTTCTAATTTATTGATTTTTCTAACACAATAGGATCTGATTTCTCGTTATACAAATACAGCTCGGGTAGACTAGATTAAAATTGGTGCTTGAAGTATAATCTCATATTTTGATCAACTACATATGTCATCATTGAAGACATTTCTATACGGAGGCTTTTATGATGAGCCAAAGACGATACTACTTTGGTTGTTAAGTGCGTATCTGGAGCGATTTTGGATTAATTTTTAGCAAAAAAATGACCGTTGGTGTGTCAAGGAGGCAGAAACCTTTTTGACTAAAATGCGGAAGATTACCAATTTGACCCCCATTTAAAATTCATTCTAATGTAAATAATGGCATTCCGGTAATTATGCACCTGTGCAATCAGTGCTGTCTGCAAATGAGGGTCCCACAACGGTAATATTTTGGATTATAATTTGGACCAAAATCGCCTCGAGACAGGGCCTAAAACATTCTTAAATTTAAGAATAGAATTTTCAGTCGATAAAAGCCATTTTTTCTTGTAATGATGTTGACATCTATATGTCGATATTCTAGACTTTATAGTGAGAATTATCATATAAACTTTGTATTGACATTTTAGACTAATATATTTATAACTAGAATATTTTAAAGAAACAAGAATAATCTTATATTACATATGGTTTAGTAAAATAAAGTATTAAAAAAACAAGAATCTTACAGCTATTGTAAGGCAAGAATAAAGCCCTGTGTACAGGGCTTTATTTCACAGGGGTCTTACAGACCCCTCTCATGGGTTGGCTCCATGCGGGCCCTGAGGTAATAAAAATGGAAAAAAAAAATCCCGACCCCACCCCATGTGAGACCCTATAAGAGGTCTGTAAGGAGCTGGGGCAAATACAACCATAATTAGCTTTTGCCAGCTAACTTAAACAAGTAACTCACTAAATTCCACTCCATCAAGGTTATGTCTTGATGCTCTAACGTGTAAAGCTCAAATATGTGTTTGTGTGTGTTGTTAAAGTAAATTCAAGGTTGTTTATATAATTTATTATTATTTTTTTAATGACAGTGGGTGTTTGAGGCCAACTTACGCGCACTTCAATTAATTTCACGGGATCCTGAAGTTTATAATTGAGTGCTCACCTTAGCGACCACGAGGGGACTCGAACTGGTGACCATTGGGAAGCGAACCCAAGGCCTGACTACTGAATTACCCCTCAAGATTTTGTTTTTTTAAATCAATTAACCTATTTTAATAATGTTGACATTTTTAAAATAAAACATTAAAATTGAAATCATATAGAATTCAAAATAGTCGAACAAGCAACTGATTAAAAATTAATATTCTCAAACGAGATATCTAATAAAACTCAATTTACATAAGTATGTGTATATATATTCCTCTCTCCCTCTCTCTCTTTCACACGCGAAAATAAAATAGGGTAAGAGAACACTATTAGACAAAAAGTTCGTATGCATATTAATAATGGATATTTATACAGGAGCTTTAATAAAGTTGACTGAAACCGTCAATGGGTTTATACATAATTAGATTTCATAAGACGAGCTCTAATGAAGTTAACTATTTCGAGCATGATTATACGCAAACTCTGCCTGTTTAAGCCGTTGATCCCATGAGTGAGGATTATTCCCAACTAGGCACCGCAATAAATCACCCAAAGAATGATTAACCACCTCAGTCTTCCCATCTGTCTGAGGGTGGTAAGCATTGCTAAAATTGAGCGACGTATTAACTGACTTCCATAAGCTCCACCAAAAGTGACCGATGAACTGTGCGTCTTTGTCAGACACAATAGAAGTGGGCAACCCACGAAGACGATAAATCTCTCTAAAAAAATAGATGTGAAACCTTGACAGCGTCAATGGTACGCTTACAAGGAATGAAGTGTGCCATCTTCGGAAAACGATCCACAACCACAAAGATGGAGTCATTACCACACTGTGTGCGTGGTGATCCTAGGACAAAATCCATGCTAATATCAGTCCACGGAGCTGAAGGCACCAGTAAGGGTTGATAAAGGCCAGCGTTCGTGGCTTTTCCTTTTACCACGTGGCAAACCCTATACCGTGAAACAAACTTCTACACTTCACAACGCATAGTAGGCCAGAAAAATGAAGCACTAAACAGAGCCAAAGTGCGATCTCGCCCAACATGACCCTCGTCGTGAAACTCCTCAATCAATTTCAGACGAAGACTGTAAGCTGGTATACACAACTGAACACCTCGAAACACAAATCCATCCTCTAACAGAAAGGGGGAATGGGATCCCTGCAGTAAACTGTGGAAAATGGGGCCAAACTAAGGACCATCAGCATAAAGAACGGCAAAGGTATCAAACTCGGTAACCGCCACCTGTAGATATGCTAATAACCCATGCCGCCGACTGAGTGCGTCTGCCACACAATTAGAAGAACCAGCTTGATGCTTAATGACAAAGTTGAACTATTGTAAGAAGGCAACTCATGATGCATGATGGGCAGACACAGACTGTTGACTGGACAAAGGCACTATTCCCTTTCCTCTCAGATAAGGGCTTCTTTTTCTCGAGGACTCCTTAAGTAGAGGTTTCTCTATCCTGCATTAATACAGGAATATCTCTGTGTTTCTTTTTCAACCACTTTTCTTATGGAATTGGATATTGTAAACTTGTGTGAACGACTATCTCTCACAGAACAGGAGGAACAAGCATTAGTAATTGAAGAAGAAGAGGTCTTGACCCCCCATTGAAGTGAAAAATATTTGTTTTTCAAACTACTGTCCACCAAACATTTCAACAAAAAGGCTTTCAAGAACACAATGAAGTGGTTATGGTGCCCAACTAAAACCTTGAGCATTCGAGACATCTTCCCAAATCTATTCCTAGTGGAATTTGATGACAAAGGGGATAAGGAGCATGTTAAGCGTGATGGTCCATGGGTCTTTGACAAGTATTTGATCTTTACTAGAGATGTTGAAGGCCTTGAACAAATCCATTATATTTCCTTCTCTGAGGTAATTTTCTAGGTAAGAATCTATGATCTCCCTATCATGGCTCTCAATTGGAAGATGGGAGATTCTATTGGACGGCAACTGGGCAAAGTAGTCAAAGTGTATATTGATAAAAACGAGATTACAAGGGGTGAATACCTTAGTGTTCGAGTATGTCTTGACATCTTCAAACCCCTTCTACGTGGAAAGAAGATTTGTATCGAATCTTGCAAACCTTTCTGGATCCGTCCTGCCTATGAGCATCTTCCAAATTTTTGCTACCTACGTGGCATTCTTGGACATAGTCAGAAAGAATGGTCGCAATGGCAACCTTCAATGGACTTACTAAAAAACAGATTATGCCTATGGACCCTGGTTACGGGCTGGAAATTCAGCAGATTATGGTGGTCCAATTCGTGATCGTCAAACGAATTTCAGAGCCCCAAATTCTCTGGTGGCAAAGCCTAGTTTCGATGACCAGATTCACGACAAGGAAATGATAGATATGGCAATTGACAGTAACTCAGCTGAAATTCAGGAGAAATTACATGGAAATGTTGGGAAAGGAGATAATGCAGAGATGCTAGAGGTAACAAATCTCGAACAATTATCGGAACAGACTGATTCATAATTTCTAATCAAACAGAAGTGTTTAAAGAAGACAGTAGAGATGCTGAAAATTCGCCTAAGAATACTCCTGACACTTCACAACCTGTCTCTGAATTATCCAAATCTAGTGGGACTTCAATTTCAGAAAATGCTTCTAACCTCACCAGACGTTGGAAAAGAGTAAATAAATCGAAGATTCTTAGCTCTATTACCTCTCCTCCACAAGCAAGCCTTAAGATATCGCTAACACTTCTCCTGAAATTAGCAAAACTACTCAGACCTCCAAAAGACTGAAGGGTAAAGAAAAATCCCATGAATGGAACTACGGTTCCAACTCTCAAATTTCGGTGGTGGCTGAAACTCAGCCCCACCAATCGCCATGAAGCTGTTAAGTTCGAATGCACAAGGGCTTGGGAACCCTCGTGGCATTCGTGCTCTTTCTGACATTATCAGAAAGGAAGATCCCGATATTTTGTTCTTGCAAGAGACAAAACTGAATACAACAAAAATGGAAATATGTTTAATAAAATTGAAGTTCTACGGCTGTTTTAATGTGCAGGTAGTGGGGCGCAGAGGAAGAATTGCAATCCTTTGGAAACATGATGTTCAATTAACTATCCTCAATTACTCAAAAAGCCACATTGATGCACAAATCGACTCACCCCTTCATACCTGATTTTTAACAGGTATCTATGGCTGCCCCGATACCAGTAAACATATGGAAACCTGGAAACTATTGTGGAATATGAAGAGAGACCCTTTAGAATCTTGGCTTGTCTTTGGCGACTTCAATGAAATTTTATCTAATGACGAAAAATGGGATGGCCGGGACAGACCTCGACAACAACTAGAAAGTTTCCAGCAAATGCTCTTTGATTGTGAACTAAAAGATCTTGGCTTTAAAGGACCCCGTTATACTTGGTACAATGGAAGACAAGACACTACATAGATTTTTGAAAGGCTTGACCGTTTCACTGTCAATGCCTCCTGGTGTCAATTGTTCCTGGAAGCTACAGCTACCCATGGCTCCACTGCATATTCAGATTACCTGCCCCTCTAGATCGAGCTTCATGGTACTCACCAAACTCTCAAAACACCTAAACCATTTCGATTCAAGTCAATGTGGATTAGCGAAAAGGCATGCACTAATATTATATTGAATCAATGGTTCGACTCTTGCCCTCACGACCTAAATAATATTATGCGAAATATTAAACTTTGCAGCAATCAGCTCAAGTCTTGGAATATATCTAAATTTGGCAAAGTGCAAGTGAAACTCAACAACACCAAGCTTGAGCAGATTCAAAAGCAAGATCATACAACTATAAACTCAAATGATCTTCGGCAGGCCACTGAGGAAGTACAAACTTGGATGGATGGAGAATAACTTATGTGGAAACAAAGATCTAGAGCTACTTGGCTTGAAGAAGGTGACCAGAACACTCGATTTTTCCATGCAAAAGCTTCGCAAAGAAGAAGGAAGAATACAATTAATAAACTCTTGGATGAGCAGGCAATTGGCAAGAGGGAGAGGCGTGCAACCACATGATAATAAACTATTTTTCTGATCTGTTCACCTCCACAGGCTCAAGGAATCAAGCAGCCAATCTGGAGAACATAAATTGTAAAGTAACACGTGGAATGAATGAGGAACTGATTCAACCTTTTATAGCAAACGAAGTCTTCCAAGCCTTGAAAGAGATGCATCCTACTAAAGCCCTAGGTCCTGATGGTATGCCTCCTATTTTTTATCAAAAGTGTTGGCTTTATATTGGTTCCTCTATCATAAATGTTGTATTACATGCTTTAAATACCAATGAGTTTCCCTAAAATGTAAACCACACTTTTATTACACTTGTCCTAAAGATAAAAAATCCTCAGAAAGTAAAGGATTGTAGACCAGTTAGTCTTTGTAATGTCCTGTACAAATTGTTTCAAAAGTTGTGGCTAATAGGATAAAAGAAATACTACCTGTGGTGATTTCAGAAACACAGTCAGCCTTCATTAAAGGGCGTCTGATTACAGACAATGTGCTTGTGGCCTATGAAGTACTCCATTTCCTATGAAGAAAGAAGAAGGGTAAGAAATGTTACATGTCTCTGAAGCTTGAATGAGTAAAGCATATGACAGAGTTAAATGGTCTTTTCTTGAGGCGGTTATGTATAAATTTCGCTTCCATGAAAAAATTATCAAACTGGTGATGACATGTGTTACTACTCCTTCTTTCTCGATACTCATCAATGGCGCTCCCATAGGTCGCATTATCCCCTCAAGGGGGTGGAGACAAGGGGATCCAATATCGCGCTATCTATTCCTCTTATGTATTGAATGATTGATAAATCTATTGAATACAGGGGAAATAAATAAATTACTGAATGGTATTCAAGTGTGTAGAAGAGCTCCAAGCTTGAATCATTTTTCTTTGTAGACGACAGCCTGATTTTCTGTGAAGCAAATGTGGAAACTACTACTCGACTACAAGCTCTCCTTAGTAGCTATGAAGATGCATCAGGTCAACAGTTGAATAGAGATAAAACCTCTATGGTCTTTAGTGCAAATGTAAAGCCAGATAAGAAGTAAGAAATTATGGCTCTTTGGAATGCTCCTGAAATACAGCAATATGAAAAGCATTTGGGATTACCACCTATGATCGGTGGATCAAAAACCGAGCTTTCTCTGGAATAAAACACAAGGCTTGGTTGAAATTACAAAGTTGGAAGAGTGGTATGTTCTCCCAGGGGGAAGAGAAATCCTCCTCAAATCAGTGGCTTTAGCAATCCCCTCATATGCTATGAGTTGCTTCAAACTTCTCTCTATATTATGCACTGAAATTGAAAGGATGATGAGTAGATTTTGGTGGGGCCAAAGAAAGGAGGAACGAAAAATCCATTGGCAATCCTGGAATACCATGTGTACATCAAAATCCATGGAGGGTATGGGCTTCAAGGAGCTGGGAATCTTCAACATAGCTATGCTTGGAAAACAGGCTTGGAGGCTATTGCAACACACAGATAGCTTAGTTCACAAAATATTCTCAGCCTGTTACTTCCCTGAAGGTAACATTCTTAAAGCATCTATTGGTAGTAATCCCTCATATGCTTGGCATGGAATCTGGGAGGCTAAAAATCTACTGATACAAGGGGAAAGATGGGTTGTTGGTGATAGTCACACTATATACATTATAAATGATAACTGGATCTCAGGAGTGAAAAATCTAAGCAGGGACTTGGGAAATGATTTACTGCATCACAATCGACAACTTGAAAGTCCAGTGGCTTCATTGATTGATCCGAACTTGAAATGGTGGAACCTAACTAAGCTTAGGGCTATATTCAATCCAAAAATTGTGGAGGCAATACTAAAATTACATCCAAGCCCTTCGGGAGAAAAAGATTTCTGGTTATGGGAACATGAAAAAATTGGACTTTATTCTGTTAGCAGTGTATATAGATTCTTCAAGAATTGTCAAACTTCGGACCGTGGCAACTCTTCAAACACAACTGAGAAAAGGAAATTTTGGGATACTATATGGCATCTAAAGATACGCCAAAAAGTAAAAAATTTTGCTTGGAGAGCTTGTAAAGAAAGCTTGCCCTCTAAACAAAATCTGATTCGAAGAGGAATCCCTATTGCCACTCAATATTGTTTTTGCGACTACCAGGTAGAAGACCTATGCCATGTTCTACTTAATTGCCCTTCTACTTGCCATCTCCTAACCAGACAGTTCCCAGCACTACAGAATGAGGATCACCTGGGAGATTTCATGCAAGTAGCTATGGATATAATGGCAAAAGACTCAAAGGATGCTCTCACGGAATTTATACTCATCACTTGGGGTTTTTGGTTCCACCGAAACAAAATGGTCCATGACCAGCTAAACCTTCCACCACAACAAGTAATTGCTACCCCTCAACAGTACACTTGGATCGCTTCTCCACAAATATAGGTGGTCCGCACCACCCAAGAAAGCATTGAAACTCAATATTGATGCCGCACTATTCTTTGACTCAAATAAGTCTGGGATCGGAATCATTTTACGGGACCACGTGGGATAAACAATTATGGCTGCTAGTGGTCCTGCAAACACAATCCTGGAACCAGAACACATTGAAGCTGATGCACTTGTGAGAGGTCTACAACTGTGTCTTAACCTTGGAATATCTCACTTATCGGTGGAAAGTGATTGTTTGTTCCTTGTCAATGAAATCAATAAGCCAAGCTCGTCCTCAGCATCAATCTGTTCTCAAGTTACTGAATAAAGGAATTAATGTAGAGATTTCCTCAAAGTAACCTTCAGCACTGCAACAGACTGAATAACCAAGCAGCACATTCCCTGACGCGACACGCATGTAATTTTCATTGATAAACACTATTGAACCCTTTCTTAAGGCTTATTAGAAAGAAGCCGGAGGGGGGGTAGGGGTTTTAAAAGAATTTCCTCAAGGTCGTTTCATGCCTAAACATTTACCTTGCCGACAAAAGGCTGGCATTAAAGATTTGAAATGGTCATTTTATTCTTTACTATTGCTCTTTTAATTTCCACAACCATAATATTTATTTTTCACTTCAATCCCTCAGCATACCAAAATTATCAAACGAGACCCAACTCAAAAGCTTTAGCTTCCAATGGTCATTCTTATCACTAAATAATTTTAATTCATCACTTTTACATATAAAAATACATTCACTATTTGCAATTTAGCTCCTAAACTTTACATTTATTGCTTTTATTTCCTTTGTAAACTGAAAATGCTCTAATAGATCTAAAAGCTGCTTAAACTTGGGCATAGACCATGTATCTCATTATATGAAATTTTGAAATATTTGAGAGCAATTTTTTTTATTCACTCCATGAAATTGTTAACTTAGTGAGTTTGGTCGGGCTAAACATGTTTTTATGACCTTATGATTATTTTTTTTTTAAATGAAGAAAAATATTTTTATCAATTTTGAAGTATAATAAAGGATCTTACAAATAATAATAATAATAATAATAATAATAATAATAATAATAATAATAATAATAATAATAATAATAATAATAATAAAGGAGGAGTTGTAAAATAATTTCCTCAAGGGTCATTTCATGGAAAGGAGTTATGTGCCTAAACTTGACCATACCGACAAAGGGCTGGAATTAAAGTAGGAATGCTTCGAGAAATTATGAGGCCTATAATTGCTTGAACTATCAGTGCTTCCTTGATGTGTTGACGTTTCATTTCTTTGCTTAAGCATTTTTTCTAGAGATCAGAGATGGCTTTTGCTGCTGTTCTTTCACTTGAGATCATTCTTCGTCAGAACCTCTATGAACGTAGATTTTCCATTCCTTTTGATCAACGCCAAGAAATTTTCTCTATGCTAAAAAAGGTCGAAAAAGTACTACAAGTCCTTCAATATTCCCAATATAGCAGCGAAGAATTGAAATCGTTGGAAATAAAAATCAGGGACGCTGCTTATCGTGCTGAAGATGTCATTGAATCCTGGCAAACGGGCTTGCAGAAAAGAGTCAGAAAAGTTGATTCCAAGATAGAAGAGGAAGAGGTAAATATGACGGACTTGGAGAAAGTAGTAACAGAAATACATATCCTCATGGAAGAGATGGTGAAGATTCAAGACGGGAGTGGCGACCAAAATCTTCAGCCATGGATATTTTTCCCATCAAGACGAGCTCCTATTGGCCAGAATACTATGGTGGGATTTCGTGATGACTTGATACAGATAAGAGATCGACTCTGCAATGATCAACACCCGAAACTCCAAATCATTCCCATTGTTGGGATGGGAGGTATCGGCAAGACTACTCTGGCTATGAATGTTTATAGTGATTCATTTGTCACGTATCACTTTTATATTTGTGCTTGGATAACCATTTCTCAACAATATCGTATTAGGGAAATTCTTCTTAGCCTTCTAGAGGACCTCGGTGTTCTTACTAATAAGTTGTGCAAAGAGAGTGATGAAAAACTAAAAGAACTTGTATACAAAAGTGTGAAGGGCAGGAGATACCTAATTGTAGTAGATGATGTGTGGAGTACTAATGCTTGGAATGACATAAAAATGTTATTTCCAGATGAAAATAATGGTAGTCGAATCCTATTGACGACCAGAATAAAAGATGTAGCTGATTATGTCAGCTCAACTATAATTAATCACCGGATGCGTTTTCTAAATGAGGAAGAAAGTTGGAATTTATTTTGTCAAAAGGCCTTTGGAGGACCAAATTGCCCCCCTGAGTTGGTGGATGTCGGAAGGAATATAGCAAAAAATTGTCAGGGACTTCCGTTATTAATTGTGGTGATTGCCGGACTCCTTGCAAAAGACAATAAGCCACTAGATTACTGGGAGTATGTTGCCGCAAATTTAAGCTCAATAATAGCAGAAAAAGATGACCACTGCACAGAGATATTAACCTTAAGTTACAATAACTTGCCTCCTCATTTGAAACCATGTTTTCTTTATATGGGAGCTTTCCCAGAAAACTATGAGATTCCTGCCTCTAGACTCATCAAATTATGGGTTGCTGAGGGATTTGTGAATCCAGGATCTGGCCAAATTGGAAATGTAAACGTGGATGAGATTGCAAAGAACTATCTGACGGATCTTATAGGTAGAAATCTTATTTTGGTTGGTCAAATCGGATCTATTGATGGAAGAATAAAAACCTGCAGAATGCATGATCTTTTGAAAGAGTTATGCGTGAGAATGGCTCATGAGGAGAATTTTCTACTTGTCAAGAGCAGGTATCTGCGTTTCCTTCCAGAAGAGGCAAGTTTCAAGCGCCGTCTGAGTATTCACGATGATGCTTCATATAGTGGCAGGGAGGATGATATTACAATGCAATCAATGTATCATGTTCGTTCTTTTATATATAATGGTTGGGATGATACTAGATTACATTCTTATTATTATTTTGGTTTTCAATTGTTGAGGGTATTGGATATGGTTGGAGTAGAGCTCAGCGGGTTCCCTGAGGAAATACTGCTCCTATTTAACTTGAGGTACATAGCTATTGCCTGTCATGCTGTGATTCCAGCTTCTATTACTGGACTTTGGTATCTACAGACTTTAATTGTTGAAGACCCAACGGGAATTGCAAGTGAACTACCCATTGAAATTTGGAACATGCGACATTTGAGGCATCTCAAATTCTCTCGAGTTTTCGTGCCTGCTCCCCCAACAGCTAGAAGTCTTTTCCTTCTACGAGATCTAGACACGCTGTCAATGTTAGACAATTTGGATTATGACATCAGTCAGCGAATGCCAAATATAAAAAAATTTGGAATTCATTATAATTCCAAGTCATCTCACTTTCTCAACAGTATTTTCCAACTGAAAAAACTTGAAACACTGAAGATTCTCTTTGACGAGCCAGCAAATTATATTTTCATTGACATCCTTCGGCAAAATTCTCCTTTCATTAGCATCTTTGGGCCATCAAGTCTCAAAAAGATAACTTTGGAGCGAGGTAGAATTGACTGGAAATACATGAGAATTTTCGGTTCCTTGCCCAACCTCGAAGTGCTGAAATTGCGGGAGTATGCCTTCCAGGGCAGAGAGTGGATACCAAATGAAGGGGAATTTCTCACACTAAAATTCCTGCTAATATGGGAGACAGATTTGGTGCACTTGAGAGCCAACAGTACCCATCTTCCATGTCTAGAGCACCTAATCCTTAGAAATTGCTCGAAGTTGGTAGAGATCCCTTCTGATATTGGAGATATACTGACGCTTCAAATAATTGAAATAGATTGCTCCAGTCCATCTGCTGCGGATTCGGCAAAGAAAATACTAGATGACCAACAAAGCCTGGGAAATGATGGCCTTAAAGTTTTCATCCATCCAACAAAAACGAAAGTCTATCCACTGAAATTTGGGGTAAACTAATTGTTCATACTATATTTGTATGTTACTTTATTAATTTTTAGATATTAATTAACTTCCAACAGATCCAGCAAGATGAATCAGGTCGCTTCTATCGAAGAAAAACCAAACTCGATGAGTTCAAGGTACATCATTTCCTCAACTTATATTTGTATGTTACTTTCTTGATTAGATTTTAGATACACGAAGGCAAATATTCGTACCAATGCTTGGAAAAACTTATCATCCAAGACAACTTCTGATTCATCTAAATTCATATCGCTGATCCATCGTTTAATATTTGACGTTGATTAGCCGCATTCTAGTTAATAGTTGAAACTATCATCTCATTCACAAGTCTCAATTGGGCAACCACTCACCAAGGATTGTGTATTGTCAGGCTAAAGCAAAATCTGGAAGCAGCTCCAATTCATAGGAATTGTTTCATGAATGGATTGACATTCTGCAATGCATGAACATTGAGAGGATCTCAGTAATCAAGTCAAGCTTCTTCCAACACCATGAATGCCTTTTGAGTTTGATCACTTGTACAATTGCTTGTTAGCTATTTGATATTATTGAGAATTTATTTTATTTTGGGTTTTTGGTTTTGGATTGTACTATGTTATCCCGATTGTTTTGTACGATATTATTGATTTCACTCGTTTCTACATTATTTTACCTTTGTGAAACAATTAGTTCAGCATTTGATGTGTTGTACTAAAGTTCCAAGGTTTCTGATTTTCTGTATGTATACTTATCTTTATATTGAGTAATAAAACTCCTTTCACTGTTTCACTCAACAAAATGTGTGCACTTTCTTATCATCCTGCGGCGATTCGTTTAAGACATTAAAATGTGAATCATGTCCTAAGTATATAAACTGTTATTTCATGGCTGTGATTTTGCTCTACTCGTCTCATGATTCTTGTGTTATGAATACAATAATGTTCACCACTAATTTTAGTACTTATGATGTAGAGTATGATAATGCCACACCATACTTTATATTTTGATAAATTTTATCTACGACACATGACTCATTATTGAGATGTATTCTCAAGAGCCGCCATTAAAGCTCTGATACCATGTAAATTTGGGAAAATGATGAAATGTAAAACACTGAATTAGGAAATGAACAGAAATGATTGAAGAGAAATTCTCATTCTATATTCATCAACTTACTGAAAATTGAATTATACACAGGAGGCAGCTTACGTTATATACACATAGAGGAGACAAAAGGAATATTCCAACCTAACCAACTATATACATGCAGCAAAAGAAAAAATTACAAATCACATTATTCTGTTATAATTGCAGTAGATAGCTAGTCTTGTGTATCAGAAATTGTCTTTTGAATATCAGGACCTAGATGGGCAGCTGCTGGTGAAAATGGGCCACATGACAGATTTGTTACTGATGCTGTGTATCTGTTGGGCTTGATGGATTTCTTATTCTGCAAGAGTCCTCCGCAAGATGGAGAATAGATGTTAACTATTCCCATCTTGGACATATGAGCAAAGAGAAGAGAGAAAGGTAAAGCTTTGGTAAGCAAGTCTGCAAGTTGAAATTGTGTTCTAACATGTTTAGTGATGATAGAGCCTTCTTCAATTTTATCTCGTACAAGATGACAGTCCAATTCAATGTGTTTTGTGCGTTCATGAAACACCGGGTTGGCTGCAATATGTAAGGCAGCTTGGTTGTCGCAATGTAACACAACTGGTTGAGTATGAGGAATCTGGAGATCAAGAAGAAGATATTTTAACCAAGTGATCTCACAACAAGTGTTAGCCATGGCTCTGTACTCGGCTTGTGCAGATGATCGAGATACAATGGTCTATTTCTTTTAGCGCCATGAGATTAAGGATTGTCCTAGGAGAATGCAATAACCTGTCACTGATCTTCTAGAGTCAGGACATGAGGCCCAACTAGAATCACAGAAGGCTTGTAAAGTCAGTGAAGATGAAGAGGGAAATAAAATCCCTTAGCCAAGAGCATTCTTCAAATAGCGCAAAATGTTGTTCGCAGCTTGAAGATGTGGAAGCCTTGGTAAATCCATGAATTGACTCAAGTTGTGGACTACATAATTCAAGTCCCGTCTGGTGATAGTAAGATAGAGCAAACGCCCTACCAACCTACGATACATAGAAGGATCTGTAAGAGACTCCCCTGTGGTTTTGCTCAGATTCAAATTAGGGTCCATTGGAAGCTTCAAAGGCTTAACACCAAGGGCACCCGAGTTAGCTAGGATGTCAAGAGCATATTTTCTTTGACAACTATGTATTCCCTGATTTGATCGAGCCACTTCTATGCCAAAAAAATATTTAAGAGCACCAAGTGTTTTAATTTGAAACTGATCACTTAGAAAGGCTTGTAAAGCATGAATAGAGTCCATAGAAGTACTTGCCACGATAATGTCATCTACATAAACTAAGAGAGTAGTGAATGTAGATTCTTTAATTTGAGTGAAGAGGCTGTAATCTGCCTTTGATTGGACAAAACCAAACTGAATCAATAGACTGGAAAATTTTGCATACCATTGTCTCGAAGCTTGTTTCAAGCCATAAAGACTTTTATTCAACCTGCAAACTTGTTTTTGTTCTCCTTTAGCATAGCATGGTGGTCTCTTCATATACACTTCCTCATCTAAATCGCCATGGAGAAAGGCATTGTTAACATCGAATTGATACAAGTGCCACCCCTTAATGGCTGCAATGGCTAAAAGAGATCTAATGGTAACCAACTTAGCTACGGGGGAAAATGTTTCATGATAATCTATTCCTTCTTGTTGTGTAAATCCCTTAGCTACCAACCTCGCTTTATATCTCTCGACACTACCATCAGCATGATATTTGATTTTGTAAACCCACCTACAACCCACTGCCTCCTTGCCAGGCGGTAAATCAGTGAGTGTCCAAGTGTTATTGATTTCAAGAGCCATCAACTCATTATCCATAGCTTTAACCCAATGGGGACTCCTTACAGCTTCACTGTAGCTAACAGGTTCAACATGAGTAGAAATAGATGAAGTAAACGCTATATAACTAGGTGACAATCTATGATATGAAAGTGTATGTGAAAGTGGAAAGATAGTACCTGAAGTTTGTCCCTTGACCCTTGACAGTGAAGGAGAAGAAGTGATGGAAGTGGCTCGTACAGGTTCTGTAGAAACAGCTTGCTTGCAATGAAAATCTTGTAAATATTGAGGAGCATTTCTAGTCCTACATGATCTGCGAAGAGATGGTTCAACAAGCCTAATAGGTGAAGATTCTGTTTGGGGAGAAGATGTAGGACTAGAGTGAGAAATGGGAGAATCGGAAGAGTGAGGTGCAGGGGAATCGGTTGAGTGAATTATGGGAGATTGAGTGGACGTAATAGAAGTAGGTGGAGGAAGAGAAAATGAAGAATTGTCTGGTATAGGATTTGTGATAACATGTTGATTAGGGAAAGATTGATGTGAAGGAATAGGTGTAGAAGACTTAAGAGGGAACACCGTTTCATGAAAAATGACATTGCGAGAGATAAAGATGGTGTGAGATTGTAAATCAAGTAACTTGTAACCTTTGACGCTGAAAGGATAACCAATAAACATGGAAGGTTTGCTCCTAGGATCGAATTTCTTGCAGCCTTGTGAGAGAGTAGAAGCAAAAGTTAAACAACCAAACACTTTCATGTGGTTGTATTGAGGCTTGACGCCAAACAAAATTTCAAAAGGGCTCTTGTTGTGTAATAATGGAGTAGGAGTACGATTTATGATGTAAGTAGCTGTGAGGATACATTTTGACCAAAATTTGACAGGAACACCAGATTGGAACAATAAGGCTCGTGCTACATTAAGCAAATGCTGATTTTTTCTTTCAGCAACTCCATTTTATTGTGGGGTTTCGACACACGTTTGTTGATGAATGATTCCCTTTTGGGAGTAAAAATCATTAAGGTGAAACTCTGTTCCATTGTCACTCCGAAGTATTTTTATTCTAGTTCCAAACTGATTTTCAACTAGGTTAGTAAAGGACACAAGGCATTTCTTAGTGTCTGATTTGTGTTTGAGCATGTATACCCATGTACTACATGACAAGTCATCAATGATGGATAAGAAATATGAAGAACCATCATGTAAAGTGACAGAATAGGGCCCCCACAAGTCACAGTGAATTAATTCAAAAAATTAACTGATTTGTGCTCACTTAAGGAAAAAGAAGATTTGTGTTGCTTAGCCAAATAACAGATAGAGCAAGGAAGAGAAGTTTGTGACTTCAAGTTTAAAGATGCAGTTACAAACGGGTCTTTTATAAGCCTGAGTCTAGCATCTGAAATATGGCCTAAGCGATAGTGCCATAACTCATGCTCAATGAGTTTGTTGATTACAAAAACTGAAGAAAAATTTAAATTGCAAGAAAGTCGAGAGTCGGCATGTTGGAGAGCTTTAGGGGAGATCTCGTCAAGCTGTAGGTAGTACAAGCCACGCTCCATCCTACCCTTCCCAATCGTTGTCCAGGATGCAAGGTCCTGAATAAAACAACAATCAGAGAAAAATATCAAACAACAATGAAGTTGGTCAGCAAGTTTCTTGGCTGAAAGCAAATTGAAACTAAATGAGGGTAGGCATAAAACATCTCGTAAGGTGATGGAGTCAGTGACTTGAACATCACCTATATGGGTAAGTGAAGAAATGTCACCATTAGGTAATTTAACATTATATGATACCTTGGTGGGAGGAGTGGTGTAGTGAGAAAGATTACAGATCATATGATCTGTAGCCCCAGTATCTATTATCCAAATGAGGGAGTGTGCAATTGAAGAATGAAAATTAAGAACAACTAAACAATGGTGAATACCAGACATAGGAGTGGATTGAGAGTTAGAAGAACTAGTAGGAAGTAGAGATATCTGGTTAGCCACATGTGAAGTTGTAGGAGAGTCCTTGTGTTTGAGCAAAGCCATGAGGTCATTGCATTGATCTTTGGTCAAAGAAACGCTATCACAATTATCCTCCCCATTAATGTCCATGCTCTGAACAGAAACATGATTAGCAAATTTTCCAGTTCCCTTAGACTTGTTGTGCATTTTATGACTCACTGGGTAGCCATGTAACTTATAACATCTGTCTACCATGTGTCCTGTCATATGGCAATGGCTGCAAATTGGTGCCTCTGCATTACCATCTTTAAAACACTTTTCAAAATGATGACCAGGGATTTTACAGAATTTGCAGTATGGCCTTTCCTTATTGGGACCAGTATTTTGTGGGTTTTGAGGTTTAAAATTGGGATTGGTGTTTCTGGTGTAAAAGGCAACAGAGTCAGAACCAGCAGGAATAGAGGTAATTTGTCGTTGCCTTTCCTGCTGTTGAACATACGAGAAGACTTTATTGACATGGGGAAGTGGCTCAATAAGCATGATTTGGTCTCGGGTATGTTCATATACATCATTTAGGCCCATCAAAAATTGAAAAGTACAATCTCTATGATATCTATCAACCAATACCTTAAACTTTCCACAATGACAATCTAGAATTGGGTCATAAACAGCAAGTTCATCCTAAATACCTTTTAGTTTACCATAATAAACACTAACAGAATCTCCCTCTTGAGACAAATTTACCAGTGCTCTTTTGAGTTGGTAAATACGTGGAGCATTCTGCAGAGAAAAGTGTTCAGCCAATTCATTCCAAATCTTAGAGGCATCATCCATGAAGGCAACACTAGACCGAAGTTCTGGACTGATAGTATTATGAATCCAAGAAATTACCATGTCATTGCACCTTGCCCAAGCTTCAAACAGATCATCTGTCAAATTGAGAGGTTTGGAAATTTTTCCATTGATGAAGCCAAGCTTGTTCTTGGCTCTAAGAGCACGCTGCATCGAGCGTGACCAGGTTTCATAATTGTTTGTAGTTAACAGATCAGAAACAAGATTTGCTCCTGGGTTATCTGATGTTTCAAGGCGAAAAGGATTAAGTGGGTCTGCAAAATTGGTATGTTGGTTGGTCTTTGATTGAAGGGGAGAAGATGTATTCTCGAGAGGAGTCTCAATAGGAGGTGAAGATGTGTTCTCAAGAGTCGCCATTAAAGCTCTGATACCATGTAAATTTGGGAAAATGATGAAATGTAAAACACTGAATTAGGAAATGAACAGAAATGATTGAAGAGAAATTCTCATTCTATATTCATCAACTTACTGAAAAATTGAATTATACACAGGAGGCACCTTACGTTATATACACATAGAGGAGACAAAAAGAATATTCCAACCTAACCAACTCTATACATGCAGCAAAAGAAAAAATTACACATCACATTATTCTGTTATAATTGCAGTAGATAGCTAGTCTTGTGTATCAGAAATTGTATTTTGCATATCAGGACTTAGATGGGCAGCTGCTGGTAAAAATGGGCCACGTGACAGATTTGTTACTGATGCTGTGTATCTGTTGGGCTTGATGGATTTCTTATTCTGCAAGATATATATATATATATATATATCAATCCAGTATTCACATTAATATTTGAGATGTTGTAAAAGATTTTTTAAGCACACACTATTGTGCATACTTTCAGAAAAGTAATTGGAACTGAAGGAATAAAACACTTGGAGACTAGCAACTGAAATGGAAATGAAAGGTTATTATACTCCTTTAAAGTTGGTTGCCGAGTTACTTATCCATATATAAATTAATATTAGAAGTACGAGTGGAAATGTTATTTTTTTCATGAGCTCCTTATGCCTAGTTTGTCCACTTGAACACTGAAATGGGATAGGCTTAATTGTTTATTATACTATAGTTTCTATAAGTGTTATACCCTAAGTCCAATCAACTTTGGATATAAGCACTTCTAATATATAGTTAATGTAATTTTATGGCAAATCTGCTATTTAATTAATATTCAATTAAATTAAATAATAGAGTCCGTAAATTCAAAATCTTTATAATTTGTTAATCACAGGGAGATGTGATTATGAGATACAAATTACATATGATTGAATTTTTTAAATCATCCATAGGCGTAAGTAATAACGAGATACGGACATCATTATTACGGATAGATCATCACGTGTGACATTTCTTACATGTAAAGTAAGTAGAGCTAAAGTGTGGTGACACTTAAATCTACACGTGGATGTTTTGTTATAGAACAAAACATTAGAGACCAACTAAGGGATTCCACATGGATAACTATTTGAGTGTCAGTGGTCAATCTCTAACGTTTGGTAATGAAATTGGTCCTTTAACTTAAAGTTATCATAGTGCTTTACATGAGGACAGTCATATTTTGGGAATATTGGATGTTGCTCTACCAAGAACCGTTAATTCGACATCATTCAGATATGTCAAGAATCATATGAAGGTTGTGAATGACTAATAGATGATTCGTCACTCTTAGATAATAACAGATTATGATCTATATTTTATTCAATTAAGCTGATAATGAAATCTTTGGCCAAAGTGTACTCATAAGTTGAAAAAGAGTTTTCGACTTACATTAACCTAAGGTTATCTCCAGGGTTGTACCAAATTTTGAACCATTTTACACCAAAATTTGCACCAAATGTTACACAAAACTAAAATTCATCTCCAACCATTATACCAAAACTTACACCAAAAGAACAATGTTTTATTATTTTATTCAATCTTTCGATTTTTGACAATGTATTTATTTATTTTTATAACTATATAAATTACTAAATCATAACTATGTTAAATTAACAAATATATTGAATTATTATTGATTACTAAATTATTCACATGTTTTATATATTATGTTAAATTGACAAAAATAATTGATTATATTATTATAAACAATTACGTTAAATTAACAAAAATAATTGCCAAATTAAAAAATCATTAATTATTATTGATTATATTATTAAAAATAATAAATTTTAATAATATAATTAATTATTATTATTGTTATTATTATAATCATAATCATTGTTATTATTATTATAGAACGAAAATAACACAAATATCCTTAACCAATATCTTTGATAAAAAAAAAAAAGGCAAAATGCACATTGCACTATTTGGTGCAAAAAATGGTGCGATGAACAGTGTTGCACCAAATATGGTGTAACACTATTCATGTTGCACCATTTTGCACCAAAATGGTGCAATGGTTGGAGGGAGGTTTACACCAAATTTTGGTGCAATTTGGTGCAATAGGGTGCCCATTGGAGATACCCTAATCGTAAAATGAAATATATGATCGATAATCAAGATTGACACATATTCATATCTCGTAATTGATCAGATCATATTAATAAAGGGATTATAGTTTTGCGGTAAACAAACAAGTTTGGTTTTGTCATACCACGTGATATTTTTCGTCATATGTATTGCTCTGGCATATTGCTCGATGTCAATCTGGGACGACAACTATGAATTGGTGATAAATTAGAAAGAGGTATTTTAATTTATCGATTTTGATTAGATCAAAATAATAATTCACGTCGTTATGTATCGTGATTGAGAACCTAATGAGTCATACACAAAAGGAGAACTAGAAGAATGAGAATTACCATTTAATTAACTGATAAGTGCTGGATAATTAATTAATTGAGTTGCTTATTAATAGGCCCAAATTAATTAATTGGATTAATTAATTCATGAATCAGATTTAATTATTTGAACTAATCAAATATTCGAATAGATTAAATTACGAGACGGGTTAAGCCCATTTGGACTTATATAAATAAGCTACTAGGGTTTGTAAATTGTATAGAGAAATTTCATTATTCTTGCTGGTACAAGAAAATTAAAAACCTTGGTTCTCTCAACCTTATTCCCTTTGTGATTTTCCATTTGAGGTTAGACAATTGAACAGTCATGGATTGTAGATCGAGATTATTGGGAAAAAAATGAACAGGAGTTTGCAAAATTCAACAAATGTATAATTACTAACACAATTTTTATCTAAATACAAAACAGATTATTGGTGAGAATTGAAATAATGTTTAAATTTCGCTGTACATGATTAAGTAAATTCCCTACAGTGACATCAGAGCTAACTTTGTTTTAGTTAGAAATTGTTATTGTTAATTTAATTTCTATTTCTAGCTTTTAAGAAAATTAATTTTATTTTCTAAAATCTGTTTATGAAAAGAAAATTAATTTTTGGATCAAAAATTGGATCGAAAAGTGGAACTGTCGGCAGCAACTGTTGCCGCCAACACTGGCCGCACGAACAAGAGCAACAACTTCGCAGTGATAGCAACAGCGCACAACGACATTGGATGTCGCTGCACTGCTGCTTGGTAAGACAACGTCGAGCGCCGCTGATTGTGGCAACGTGCGATGCTAGCATCGCGCACTGCTCATACAGCAGCGCTGCAAGGTGATGCACGTCACTGCTGTGGTGACGTACGTTTCCTGCTGCCGAGGGTTTTCTGAAACCAGGTGTGATGGATTTGGGATGGGGGCCTCTCCTACAATATGTGAAATTAAAGGCCCTTGTCTGCAATTAAGAAAGAAAATTTTCATCTCTAATGGGTTCCCTCTATAATTCAAATTCCTTCCCTAACATATAGTTAATAGGAGAGGCAAAAAAAAATACGAGAGAGAAGAAACATGGGCGAGAAAGAGAGAAATATAAAATTTGGTGACTTACTCCTAAACAATCATCTTAATGATATATAGAGGTGTTGTGCATGTGGCTCATATAGAGTGGAACACAGGCCATGGATCAAATGGGCCGATGCTGGCGCTGATTTCGTTCGAACAACAAGGAAAATACCATTACATGGAGCTATATTGCAGACTTGGCACATTTGATTTTTGTACAAAACAAAGAATTGGCTACTTTGCCGTCAACACTATCTAACTTACAAGACCAGAACTCACGCCTACGTAAGTATAAGTAAATTATTGGGTCTGTTTTACACATCTATTTTAAGCACAAAGTGGAGTTGGATTTCAACTTATTGAGTTGGTTGGTTTAACTTCCTCGTTTAACTTTAGGAGTAGTCTTTGTAGAAATAGAAAACAATAATTTATCAATTTTTATAATACAATAAAGGACCATACAAGAAGGAAAAAGAAAAAAAGGGAGTTTTAAAAGAATTTCCTCCAAGATCCTTTCGTGGAAAGGGGTTATGTGCCTAAACATTTACCTTATAGACAAAAGGCAGGCATTAAAGATTTTAAATGGTCATTTTATTCTTTTTTGCTCTCTTAGAATTTCCTCAAGCATAGGGGTGTTAATGAGCCGAGCCGAATCTCTAGTCACTTGGCTCGAGCTTTTTTAAGTCAGACTTTTTTTTCGAGCCGAGCCAAGCAAAGTTCGACCAAAAAATCAAGGCTCAACCCTAGCTTTCAACTCAGCCTTATCGAGCCGAACTGAGCGAATCGGTTTTTTTTCATGAAGGCAGCAACTAGCTGCATTTCAAAGGTAATAGGCACATTGTCTTTGTAAAATTAAAGGCAGCAGGCTACAGCTTAATTTTTTTTTTAGCCGGCTCGGTCTCGACACGACAACCCAAGATGGAGCTTAGCACGAGCTTAGGCTCGGTGAAATCGAGTGTAATAACTTAACTAATTAAAAGAGAAGTCAAAACAAAATTTTAGTCAAATATGTCAGGAAATTAAAAAAAAAAAAAGGAAAAGGACAGGCCGTGCATGGGATATGTATTAGCCAATTCATGTGCTATCCTCATCCATTTCATAAATATACATATATATCGACAAATCTATTTTTCGCACACAATATATACAAGAGCTAGAGAAACGAGAGCAAGGGAAAAGAAAGAGAAATGAGGAAGAGAAAAGAGAGGAAGGAGAAGGAAAAAAAAAAGGAAAATTTGCCATGTTGTTAGATAATAAGTGCTTTCCACCATTAAACTTGAATATATTTTTCCATGATTTTTCCTACAGGTAACAATTGGTTTTTTATATTTGGAGGAGCTTAATGATTTCAAATTGATAGCCGCACGACATATTGAGTGTTATGATTTATATTTATGAAGCATGAAATAAATATTTTGGGTCCATCGCATTATATTTTACATAAGCATTTGATTTTAGCGCATTTTTGTAATAACTCATAGCTAGCCTTGGTGATAGATTTGACATCTAATCAACATCTATCATCGATGCACGTCACGTTTCGATTCTATTAGGGTGATTCGAGACGAGTCGTGTCAAAAGCATATTCTTAACAGATTTAAAAATGACTAGCATATAAGTATGGCAGTTGCAATGATTTGATGGCTGAAAATGTTATAAGTTGCTGGATTGGTACGGTGGTGTATGTAACTTAGTACCTGTTAACAGTAAAAAATTGAACATCTACCAATTTGGAATTAGAGTTTAATTATTTCGTATTTGAAGAAATGGAGTATACATTTCCCTAAATAGTAAATTATATGAAGGATTACATGATCCTTTAGTGTATATATAGAAAAATCTTTTTTAGTTATAGCTTGCACAATAAATACTGGAAAATGATATTATATATGAGCGATTGATGACAATCATGTAAGGAATTCTAATTATCTTGGAAAGCTAAATGGTTAATGGCGTTATCTAAACTTTTTGGTGATTTGTAGGCACTTATATGAATGATGATAGAGAATTATGATGGTGTATGTTTATGCTATATAATAAAAAAAATTGTGAAAGATGAAATAATGATTTGTTGATTGATAGATAACAATGTGTTAGTGTATATCTTAGGTGTTGATGTGATTAACATTTCGGTGATACCAATTATTTCAATTATTTATGAGTTATTTGATTATAAGGGGAAAAAATAGGGATAGATTTCAGAAGGATCACTTATTATGTGTAATTTGTTGTTTAAGAAATAGAATTAAATGGATATGTGCATTAAGGTATGTTTATGTGTTAAAAGAGAGTAGAGAATGCTAGAGTTGGAATTTATTGAGATTGGAAAAATAACATATGAAATCCTAGTGGTATATTGATTTGTGAAAAGATTCGTGTGATATATATGGAAGTTATTATTTTGCGATGTTAAGGGAAAACAATATGATTAAATGTTTTAGGTCCTATGATATGACAATAAATGATAAGGTTACATGATCATAACATGATATGGTAAATAACAAGTAAATGAATGTAATTGTTATCTTACAGCAAAATAGTGTGATGATATATTTGGGTCATTAAGTTAACTATTTTGTCAAGGCCAATAGTTGATTATTATGTTATATTACCCACAATTTGGAAGGTTCGAGTTAAATTTCAAAATTAAGTTGAATTTAATGAATTTTAGTGATGTGAAGTTTAGGTTATTTTCGATTGTATTTTGGATTTCATGAATAACATAATCCATTCTTATCAAAGTCTATTTGCTATGGAATATATGGATGATATGTTGAATAGTCCAAACTCTAAGATAATCATCACATGTAAATATTACTCATTGTGGAATAGTAGCTTTAGATTACATTATCTCAATTAAAGGTCTTTTATGCCATATACAAGAAGGTTATGCATTGGTGATAGATCAACGGCCTGTTTATGGAATAAGAGTATAGATTTTCATGGATTAAATGTTATTATTATCTCTTCATAGAAAGAAAGAACAAAATTTGTATGGGTATAGAAATGTCAAAAGTTTTTGCTATCAGGAAATTCTGAGGAAATATTTGCTCTTATATCTAAAGATAGTGAGTGATTGATTCAGGATAATGATTTATGTTATGGTTTAGAAAGTGTTTCGTAGAATGATAATTTATGGATGATACTATAGATTGTTAAAGAGATGTGATTAAAACATTATATAATTGGCTATATTGGAATTGACATTAAGGAATTGTGACGTTATCACATGGTGTGAAGATCCATACTTGTTGACCACATGAGGTTAAGGTATATTTGCATTCGAAGGAGTTGAACTTGAAGCTGTGTATATATTATCGTTAGGTGATAAAAGAAAAGCTAAAAATAACACATATTGATCATCAAGATGATATTTAAGTTATTGGTTCAACATGTATTCCATATGTTCAAGACTTAGTAATGGATATCAGTTTTAACTTATGCTATAACATTATCAGTGAAATTGATTGAAAATCTAACCTATGAAGAATAACCAATTCAGATAATGGATAGAAAGGAACTGGTCTTGCATATTAAGACTATTTCCTTGGTTAAAATCTTATGGACGAATCAGGCTATAGAAGAAACGACATGGGAAAGTGAAGAGCAGATGATATCCACGACTTTTTCGTATATAGCAAGTTGAATTTCGAGGACGAAATTTTTTTAAGGGAGTGAGTTTTGTAATACCTTAACTAATTAAAAGAGAAGTCAAAGAAAAATTTTAGTCAAACATGTCATGCTATAAAAATAAAAATAAAAAGGGAAAAAAGACAGGTGGTGCATGGGATATGTATTAGCCAATTCCAGTGCTATCCTTGTCCATTTCATAAATATACATATATATCGACAATCCATTTTCCACACACAATACATAGCAAGAGGGAGAGAAACGAGAGCAAGGGAAAAGAAAGACAAAAGAGGAAGAAAAAAGAGAGGAAGAAGAAGGGAAAAAAAAATCGCCAAGTTGTTAGACAATAAGTGCTTTCTACTATTAAACTTAAATTCCTCAATTTCTACAGGCGAGCTAAAGTTTACTCATTGAATAGTTATGTTTAATTTAAGAGTTGTTAGATTATCAATTTAAATTCAATTTTGTTGAAAGGGAACTATTGAACTATAATAAGTTATGAAATTAAGTTAAAAAGAAGTAAAATAGCTTAAGTTATTAAAGAAATTGGGGAATATTGTTAAAGTATAAAAAAGGATTAGAATTTGGTATCACCTATTTAATTATTGAAATTACTTAAAATAGTTAATTGTTAATCTAAATATTATGTCATATTTTAGGCGGCGATATGGATATTAGGACAGCTTACCAACTGAGTCGATTTGTGTACATAGTTTGTGAGTGGAAAAAACTTATATATTTTCAAATATTGATAAATTAATTATACTATTACTTTATGTGCAATTATGTGAATTTCTTGTACAATTACATGATTATTATATTAAGTTCTTTCATTATGATATATGTGAAATCATAAAAGTTGTACGTGAATTACTTATGAATTGGAACGTGACATGTAATATTGAGATCGACCAGAAAAGTACCGTGATTAAATACTTCTTCTAGTTCACAAAGGGGTCTTGGTCATGTTCTATACTAAATTAAAGGGTCTTGGACCGTGGATGAAGGAGTCTTGACCGTGTACAAATAATTTACTGAGAGGCCTTGGTCGTGTTCTAGAATTGGTTATCAAAGGTCTTGAGATCCGCTTTTGTTCACAGAGGGGGCCAAAGGCCCATGGCGAAAGTTCTTAGTCTGAGAGGTGGATTACAAAATTCAGTCAAAGGATACATTTTTAGCGGATTATATGTGGTACAATGAGATGATATTATAAATTTGTGTTGATGATTGTATCATAACTATGAGATTATATATTTCACTATTATGATGATGTTTCACATCTTCACTATTACTATATGTTATTATACTTTGGACTGTTAAATGATGCAAATTTGATTTTCGATAAAGATTTATAAATGAAAAAAGTATAATTATTTTCTAACTTCTTCATTCACTGAGCTATTAACTCATATATTTTTCCATGATTTTTCCTACAGGTGGCACTTGGTTTTTATAGCTGGAGGAGCTTAATGATTTCAGAGTGATAGCCACATGACATATTGAGAGTTATGATTCATATTGATGAAGCATGAAGTAAATATTTTGAGCCCATCGCATTATATTTTACATAAGCATTTGATTTTAGCGTATTTTTGTAATAGCTCACAGTCAGCCTTGGTGATAGATTTGACACCTATTCGACATCTATCAACGGTGTATGTCACTTTTCGGGTCTACTAGGATGATTCAGGATAGGTCATGTCATTGAGCCTTGAGTCTAGCTGTTTAGGGCTTTTTTAGGCCGACGAGCCAATTTGTCATCCCTACTCTAGCATAATATTTATTTTTCACTTCAATTCCCTCAACATTCCAAAATTATCAAAAGAGACCCAACTCAAAATCTTTAGCTTCCAATAGTCATTTTTATCACTAAATAATCTTAATTTATCATATTCTCATCTAAAAATACATTCTCATTATTTACAATTTAGCACCTAAACTTTGCATTTATTTCTTTTATTTCCTTAGTAAACTAAAAAATGCTCTAATTGATAATGAAACTTCTTTAACTCGGGTATAGACCATATATCTTATGATATGAAATTTTGAAATATTTGAGAGCAATTTTTTTGTATTTCTTCGTACCACGACAAATCTTACTTGTAATTGCTACATGGTATGTCAAATTAGCACCATGCCATGTCAAGACACAAAATATCTCGTCACTCCATGAAATTGTTAACTTAGTGAGTTGGTCGGGTTTAACGTGTTTTTTTGACTTTATGATTATTATTTAAAAAAAATATATTTTTAGCAATTTTGAAGTATAATAAAGGATCTTACCAAAATAATAATAATAATAAAATAATAATAATAATAAAGAAGAACTTTTAAAATAATTTCCGTAAGGGTCATTTCATGGAAGGAGTTATGTGCCTAAACTTGACCATACCGACAAAGGGATGGAATTAAAGTAGGAATGCTGCAAGAAATTATAAGGCCTATAATTGCTTGCATTAGCAGTGCTTCCTTGATGTGTTGACGTCTCATTTCTTTGCTTGAGCATTTTTTCTAGAGATCAGAGATGGCTTTCGCTCCTGTTCTTTCTCTTAAGATCATTCTTGATCAGATCTATTTTGAAGATAGATTTTTCAAGTGATGGCAACGGGGCGGATTCGGGGGGCAACTTTTTGCCCCGCTTAATTTTTTTACATTTTCGAAATTTCGAATTATATTATTGTTAGAAAAAAAATACAAATTCAAAATTAGTTTTTAACGGGTGAATTGTTTAGAAATAAAATTATTTTTAATTTTTTTTTTCTCGTCATGGGATGCCCCCGCCCCACCAACCCATTTGAGGTGGAGCGGGTTTTATTGCCATTCCTAGATTTTCCATTCCTTTTGATCGCAAAGAAATTTTCTCTCTGCTAAAAAATGTCCAAAAATTATTACATTTCCTCACTGAATCATCCGAATATAGCAGCAAAAAAGTGAAATCGTTGGAAATAAAAATCAGAGACGCTGCTTATCATGCTGAACATGTCATTGAATCCTGGCAAACAGGCTTGCAGAAAAGAGTGAGAAAAGTTTATTCCAGGATGTAAGAGGAATATATAAATATTACGGACTTGTAGAAAATAATATCAGAAATTGATACCCTTGTAGAAGAGATGGTGAAGATGAGTGATGGGACTGGCAAACAAAAACTTGAGCAATGGAGATTTTTGTCATCACATTCACGACCATCTCGTAGAGGCCAGAATACTCTGGTGGGATTTAGGCAAGACTTGATGCGTACCACTTTTATATTTGTGCTTGGGTAACAATTTCTCAACAATATCATATTCGGGAAATTCTTCTTAGCCTTTTAGAGGACATTGGTGTTCTTAGTGATGAGTTGCGCAAAGAGCGTTATGAACAACTAAAAGAACGTATATACAAAAGTGGGCCGGAGATATCTAATTGTAGTGGATGATGTGTGGAGTACCAATGCTTGGAATGACATAAAAATGTTATTTCCAGATGACAATAGTGGCAGTCGAATCCTATTGACGACCAGACTAATACATGTAGCTGATTATGCCAGCTCAATTAACACTCATCACCTGATGCGTTTTCTAAACGAGGAAGAAAGTTGGAACTTATTTTATCAAAAGGCCTTTCAAGGACGATATTGCCCTTCTGCGTTGATGGATTTCGGAATGAATATAGTAAAAAATTGTCAAGGACTTCCATTATTAATTGTGGTGGTTGCTGGACTACTTGTGAAGGACAATAAGCCACTAGATTACTGGGAGTATGTTGCCGAAAATTTAAGCTCAATAACAGCAGAAAAAGATGACCACTGCTCAGAACAATAACTTGCCTTCTCATTTGAAGCCATGTTTTCTTTACATGGGAGTTTTCCCAGAAAGCTATGAGATTCCTGTATCTAGACTAATCAAATTATGGGTCGCTGAGAGATTTGTGGGCCCATTTGTAATTGAAACGGATAAGGTTGCAGAGAAATATCTTATGGAACTTAAAGGTAGAAATCTTATTTTGGTTGGACAAAAAGGATCTGCTAATGGAAAAACTAAAACCTGCAGAATGCATGATCTTTTGAAAGAGCTCTGCGTGAGGATGGCTCATGAAGAGGATTTTCTTTATGTCAAGAGCAGGCATCAGCGTTTCCTTCTAGAAGAGGCAAGTTTCAAGCGCCGTCTGAGTATTCACCATGATGCTTCATATAGTGGCAGTAAGGAGGACATTACAATGCAATCAATGTATAATGTCCGTTCATTTATTTATAATGGTTGGGATGATACTCGATTACATTCTTATTATTATTTTGGTTGTCGATTGCTGAAGGTATTGGATATGGTGGGATTAGAGCTTAGCGGGTTCCCACAGGAAATACTACTACCAGTTAACTTGAAGTACATTGCTCCCATTTGTCATTCTGTGATTCCAGCTTCTATTACTCTCCTTTGGAATCTACAGACTTTAATTATTGAAGATCCAGGGGGAATTGCAAGTGAACTGCCCATTGAAATTTGGAGTATGCAAAAGTTGAGGCATCTCAGATTCTCTCGAGTCTTCCTGCCTGCTCCTTCCTCGTTTTCCCCAAATGCTGAAAGTATTTTCCTTCTATAAAATCTAGAGACACTGTCTGTGTTAGACGATTTGGATTATGACATTAGTAAACTAACTTCAAACTTAAAGAAATTGGGAATTCATTATAATTCCAAGTCATCTCACTCTCTCAACCATTTTTTCCATCTCCAGAAACTAGAAACACTGAAGATTCTCTTTGACAGGCCAGCAGATTCCACTTTTGCTCGGAGCATCAATTTACCGTCAAGTCTCAAAAAGATAACTTTGAAGCGTGGTAGAATTGATTGGGAATACATGAGTATTTTTGGTTCCTTGCCCAATCTAGAAGTTCTGAAATTGCGTGAGTTTGCCTTCCGGGGCAGTGAGTGGTTACCAAATCAAGGGGAATTTCTCAAACTAAAATTCCTGTTCATTTGGGAGACAGATTTGGTGCACTTGTTACCAACAGTAATCATTTTCCATGTCTCGAGCACCTAATCCTAAGGAATTGCTCGAATTTGGTAGAGATTCCATCTAGCATTGGGGAAATACCGACACTTGAGATAATTGAGATAGATTCCTCCAGTCCCCCCGTTGTGGATTCGGCTAAGAGCATACTAGATGAGCAATGAAACCTAGGAAATGATGGCCTTCGAGTTTTCATCCATCCAACAAAAACAAAAGTCTATCCACTAAAATTTGGGGTAAATCAATTCCTCATCCTATAATTGTATTTTACTTTCTTAATTTTTGGATACACCATGGCTGATATTGATTAACCTGCCAACAGGTCCAGCAAGATGAATCAGGTCGCTTTCATAAACGTGAAACCAAACTTGAGGGTTTAAAGGTATAGATCAATTCCTTGACCAATATTTGTATGTTACTTCAATATTGATCACCAATACATGAAGCAAAATTGTCATAAAAAAATTAGGATCCATTTTGAAGTAGACTAGCATCATTTTAGTTAATAGTTGAAAACTATCAATGTCATCCCATTCACAAGTCTCTATTGAGCAACTACTCACCAAGGATTATGCAGTGTCAGGCTAAAAAAGCAAAGTCTGGAAGCAGCTCCCATTCTTAGGAAATTTTTCTCCAACTCTACCTTTGAAAATGGATTGACTGAATTCTGAAACGCAAAAACATTGGGAGATATCTCAGTAATCAACTCTACCTTCTTCCAACACCATAAATGCCTTTTTTAGTTTCATCACTTATGCAATTTCTTGTTTGTAATTTGACATTATTGAGATTGTATTCTACTTTTATAGGGTTTTTAGTTTTGGATTGTACTTTGTTATTTTGATTGTTCTGTACGACATTATTGATTTCGCTTGTCTTTACAGTATTTTATCTTTTTAAAATGAATGATTCAGCATTTGATGTGTTGTACTAAATTTCCAAGTTTTGTGATTTCCTGTTTGCATACTTATCTTTCTATTGAGTAATAAAACTTCATTCACTGTTTCACTAAGCAAAATGTGTGCACTTTCTTATGATCCTGTCGTGATTCTTTTATGATATTATAAAATGTGAATCATGTCCTTAGTATATGAACATGGGGGCACACACATATATTTGTTAGTACGCCTCTAACCAGTGAGAACAACATCAGCATATCCATCCCATTTCATATGTAATGTCAAATGGAACGGAACCTCGACTGAGCATGCCATGCATGATATGAGCCAAGTTTATTACAATAATTTGCTGTATTGTGTAACTTCATAAGATGTAATGTCATCTAATATTTTGTTCATCAAATGTCTTTTGATTGAGATGCTAAAATCGAGATATTACTTCTTACTGCATATTGTCTTGCTTAAAAGTACGTTTTAGGTGCTTATTTGTACGATACATATATAGCCATAATACATATTGTCCTTTTAAGTGGAGCTAGGGGTGAACACGATTCAGTTGGTCGATTTTTGAACTATTTTCTATTTAAAAAATCTCCAAACAATATCATTTCAATTTTCAAATCAAACTAACTTTTAAGGTTCTGTTTACTTAGTTATTTAAAGTTTACACATCTCAAATAAAATAAAACATAAAATCTTGGTTCTCGAAGCCATTGATAATACCTTGAAGTTCACTTACTCGTATATAGTAGCAATGGAGATGTTGAATTGGAGATGAACTTTTGTAGACATTCTCTAATTAGTCTGTACCAGTAGTGAGCACATATGTTGCATGTCTTATGTATAATATGAATGATAAGCATAATATTTCTAAAGCACTAATACAATTTTTGGAAGTAGTTTACATAATTGATATTGTTAAAGAAAAATTAAAATTGTTAAAAAGAATATATATATTATAAAATTACATATATAATGTGAAATTGTTGAATAAATTGAAATATACTATTTTGATTATAATAACTCTGTTTTATACACAATATTTTTTTCTCAACGTCTCACAACTTTACTTTTTTTATGCTTTTATTAAAACTTCTACTATTTGGATTGAAACTACGTGAAAAAGTGCGACATGTATGGACTTGGAAAGAAAGTGGAGAAATGATCCATGACGATTTTAGTCCAATAACGTAAGTGGAGAAGTTCTTTGTTCTTATTTTTCAAGAAATTCTTTCTAATTTTCAAATATTTATGTAAGACGTGTCTTAATATCATATAATTTGGACAAGTCGGAAGGAATATAAAAAATGATTTTTAGGGTGTGACCCTAATTCTATTTGGAAGATTTGGGAATTTTATTTTAAGTCGACTTGATAATTCTAGTTAAAGTCTATTTGAAATTCTAGTTGGAATTCAATTTTGGAGTATATGATTTGATTTGGAGTCCAATTTGCAATAGGAAAGGAAGAAATCATACAAGAAGAAGAAAGCATTGCATCGAACTCGCTGCGTGCTCAACATCCGCTTAAGCACTCAGAACAGGGGTGCCAGCGCTCGCTGTCCGCGAGGAGGTCGCTCAAGCGGTTGGCTATTGCTCGAAATCTGCCAGATCATCGCTTAAGCGGCAATCTGATCCGAGGAATGTTTAGATCGCTATGTTGGCATATTTTTTTAATCCTATCTTATCCTAAACACTCCAATATTGTATAGACTTGTTATACTTGAACTTCACCTCATCTTAGGCTCTTTTTTGCATTGTATATATGAGGGGTAAACCTCTAGAAAAATCAATGCTAACATTCTACACAATAATTTGTAATCTTCCATTATTGATATTAATATAATTCTCATTTTTTTTATTGTGGTACTTTTTACCACGTAATTCATGAGTTCGTGTTTGATCTTCATATTGCCATATTTCTTATTCCAGTTTATTATTTCTTAGCAAGTGGTAGCGATTCGGTATGAATTCTTAACAAGTGGCATCATAGACAGGTTCGATTAACTCAGTTTGAGATTTGGTTTTTTTGTAATGGCAACTATAAAGTATGATATTTTGCTTTTGGATCGCAACACCACATTTTCAATTTTGCGGGTAAAGATGTGACCAGTGCTCGCTCAGATTTATTTCGATGATGTGTTGTTGAAATTTAACAAGATATTCTCAACTTGGACTATGGAGGAAAAACAATGTAAGGATCGAAAGATCCTATCATAGATTCATCTTTATCTTTTGAATCATATTCTTTAGGACGTTTTAAAAAAGAAAATATCCTCTACATAATGGTTGAAATAGGTCATGGATGATGAAAAGTCTAACCAGCAAACTGCATTTGAAGCGACGTTTGAATTCTCATCATATGGCAAAAGGTACATTACTAGAAGATCACCTAGCTACTATTAAGGACATCATCATTGATTTGAAAACTTTGGAGGTTAAGAATGATGAAGAAGATTTAGTGTTGATATTGTTGTGTCCGCTACCTACTTCATACATGTCTTTTAGAGACGTGATCTTATATATTCATGATACTTTTACCATTGAAAAAGTATATGATGCTCTATTTTCAAAGGAGAAATACCTAGTTGGATCTGACTTGTTGCTCATTATGGTTATGTGAGGGTAGATTAAGGTCTAATTATAGTAATAAAGTTTGTAATTATTGCAAGAAATGGGGGCACATTAAGAATGATTGTTATAAGTTGCAAAAGAAGAATAAATTAGTTGTTGTAAATCAAAAGGAAAAACAACCAAAAATTTCAGGTGAAGCTGGTATTGTAGAAGATTGCTACAATCATGGAGAACTTTTGGTTATTTCTAACGGCAACTCCAAAACTGATAAGGATTGGATTCTTTGGAATTTGTTTCCAAAGGTGTTGGGGTAATAGGAAATAATACACCTTATAGGATAACCAGTATTGAGAGGTTCCAATTATATGTCTTACTTGGTTCTACAGAGTTTTTGGACATTATTAGCAAAATTTAGGAACTTGGGTGGATTTTATGTTTGACTTAGTACCGTCGGAGTTCGGTTTAGCATACTAAAGAATACATCTTAGTCAGGCTCAGAAGTTTAAAGATAAGTTTTGCCACCATCACCAGCGATGCCTCGGTATTCAATTCTTAGAGATAGACATGGGAGTGATACTAGGCCTCCACAAAAATTCGGTGCTCTTGTGGCTAATTAGAGAAACTTTGGTACACAAGATAATCTTGCTAACCAGTGCTTAGAATTCAGTTGATACTCAGTTATTGAGTTTGGTTTTTTGGAAGAGGTGGATAATTTTTTTGTTGCAGGATTTTTTGTGGAGAATTTTTCTTGAATAGTTAAATTTTACTCCTTACTGTGGAATTTGTCTCCGGGTGGAAAATTTTTGAAGTTTTTTCAGTGTAGTGGAATTCGTGTCAAGGTAAATATTTGTTAGAATTAAAGTGTGATCCAAATTCTATTTGTCAAACTATTTGGGAATTATATTTAAAGTCTAATTTGCAATTCTAGTTGGAATTCAGTTTGAGAGTTTAATTGGGAGTTGATGATTTATGTTGGGTTTGAAGAAGATTTTAAAGAGTCTAATTTGCAATAGGAAGGGAAGAAATCATGCAAGGAGAAGAATGCATCCCATCGGTGCTTACTACGCACTCGAAATAGGGGTGCTAGTGCTCGCTATCCGCGAGGAGGTCGCTCGAGCAGTGGGCCATCGCTTGACGTCCATCAGACCATCCCTCGAGCAACAGTCTTATCCTGTGAATGTTCAGTTCACGATTTTGATAGATTTTTGAATCCTATTTTTTCCTAAACACTCCGTTATTGTATAGACTTGTTATAGTTGAATTCCACTACATCTTATACCATGTTTAACACTATATATATGATGTGTAAATTTCTGAAAAAAGTTTTACCTACATTCTACACAATAATTTGTAATCTTCCATTATTGATATTAATAAAATTCTCCTAGTATTTTTTACGACGTAAATCTCATATTATTATTTGATTTTCATATTGCTATACTCCTCGTTCCAGTTTAGTATTTCTCTACAAGTGGTATTGGTTCGGTACATAATTCTTAACATTTTCTATAGAGTAAATTTCATGTGGTCACAGAATTCTGAATTGGCAAATTTCAACTTTAGTTTAGTTTGAAATTTTGCAACATAATAATCTAATACATATAAAATCTACGCAGAAAAAAAAAATACATATAAAAAACTGTTTTTTTACCAAAAAATAAAATAAAAAATACCTTAAAAAAAGCTCTTGGGCCTGAGGGGGGAGGGCTACAGCGCAACCCCCCCCCCCCCCCCCCCCCCCCCCCCCCCCCCCCCCCCCCACCCCCCAAAATCCAAATACACACAAACATATACACACACACACAGATATATATATATATATATATATATATATATATGAGAGAGAGAGAGAGTACTAGCTCGCTTAATTCCAAATTATTTTAATTATTCTAGTTAAATATTAAATTGCTTGAGTTTGAATCATGATGCCCATGCACAAAGATTACTGGATACAGGGACGGATCCAAGATTGGATCCACGACGGGGCTACAAAATTTCAAATCGGGCTACTACGTGGAAATTTTTTTTTTACACATAAAAAAATGATTTTTTACCCAAAAAAATAAAAAATACCTTAATAAAAAAAACTCTTGGACCTGGGGGGGGGGGGCTACAGCCCCCCCCCCCCCCCCCCCCCCCCCCAATCTGTCTCTGATCCACCATCCATTCAAACGTTACTGACGTGAATTTTGTTAAATTGAGAGCATGAGTATCAAAAAATACACAGTGAGATAAGTACAATTAAAAATTCCAATATAACATTAAAAATAAAGGAATTGTTGACCATACAATCATAATTAACAAATTCCTCTCACTTAGTCATAATTTTTTCGTGCTACGCTCTCTGATCTATTGTTCAAACAGGAGCAAAAGGGAAAATGATTATATGAGAGGAAGATATTTGAATTTTCATGCCTTTATTCTTTTAGAAGGGACTAATTATAGATTTTGTCATGGTTTTGGAAGTTGAAGGTAACGGGGTCTTTTCAGTGAATGACAAGTGGTGGGTTTGTAACTAATTTTGTTATACACTTCATGTATTGTTCATTAACTTACGCGTCCTATATTCATTGGTTTTAAAGTTATGCTTGAATTATTTACGCACACATGTTGCTTTGTGATTTCTCCTTGGGAGGTAGCTCACCTTCTTATGTGTGAACTCCTGAATTTACTCTTAGCCTCGCGCTTTCAAGTTTCGCATAGGAAGATTACATTTTTTATTGTTCATTTCGTCTTATATATCCTTGTTCAATAAATAGTCCCTTAAGTTCGAGCGTAATTATTTATATTTGCACTACGGACTTGATATCCTGTAATTTTTTAGTTTGGTTGTATGCATTCAATGATAATTAATGTCCGGTTAGATGAAATATAAAAGGCCAGTATTACGGCAAAGGAAGGTCATTCTCTGCAGCCCTCCCTAAATCCTGTGATGTAACAAACTGCTTGTATCAAGTAGTTGATCGGATTTGTGCTGAAGGTATTTCAATAACTGGAGATGGAAGTAAATTTTGATAATGTTAGCAAACACATAATTCTTCTATACATTTTGTCCCTTCTCAATTATGGATGCAGTTTATATTCATCTAATTTTCTTGAAATAAAACAAATGGAACATCTTTATGTTTATTAATGTTCGTTTTGAACTGATCTGGTGAAAGACTGATGTGGATGAAGACTTCTCATTTCAACAACCCTTGATTCTCATTACAAAGGATGTCAATGAACAATCGAAAATAATGAAGGACGAGAAGAAAAAAGCCCAACGAGTATAGGGTAAAGGAATTAGATGGAGAAAATGAAAGCTCCAGTAATGTTATCTAGTACCAGTGATCTTACACCACCGGTCTAAGTGACATTAAATAATAGGCACAATTAAATGAATCAAATAATTCTAGATTTAATTGAATCTATCAGATTATGACACTTAGACTAGTGCTCTAACATTAGTGATGCTAAATAATGGTATACATAAAAGAATGATAGATGTAAATAGCCACACATTTTTATTTTTATTTTTAGTTTTAACGAATTGTGGGTAGTGGACCCCACTCGTGCAAATAGCATTACTCCGCATACATGCATACACGAGAGCCAAAGAGGTGAAGGGAGAGCTGCTGACTCCAATACCAAATATAAATGTGAGATTATTTTGTTTTCTATTTCATACAATTACAATCAGTCTGGCTTAGATGTTGAAGCATGTAATGTAATATTAGGTACACCCAAAGCTTCAATACCGTTATGGTCTAGTGAAAACTGTGCACCAATGTGGATGTCCACAAGAATACATATGAGAAACGCAGCAGCTGCGGTGGACAATCACAGAAAGCTTTTCGTCGCTGCAAAATGGAAAAGAAGGGAAAAATTGTTGAACCCTTGGGACGCCCAAGTATTACACGCAGCAGATCACCTTGCCTCAAAATCTGACAGAATTAGAAAATAATGATATGACAATAGAAACTACATTATTAGTATGAAGAAACTTGTATTTCCAATAATCCTCCTTGCTTAAATAAATGGCAGTTTATAGACTTTAATCAGATATACGGCAGGGGAAAAAAAATCGTATTTGAATAACGTGAAAAGATAGAGGTATCAGTAGATGACGCTTAAATATATAATAACATTACTATTGACTAGAATACCAGGTGAAATCCTTGAGTAACCAAAGAAACCTAAAGGAAATTTTTGGCAGCAATTTATAGTAATTAATATAAATAAAAGAACTGGGGTAACATTTTCAGCAATATTTTTGAAATTATAATTCTTCTTTTGATTTGCTTATTAGTAGAAAAGCAAGATTTAAGGACATAGTTTGGCCAGAAGAATGCAGTTGCAGAAAGTGCTTTTCATGACTTGTTGCATCGAGTTAAAATAAACAATAAAATATCTTTGGTCACATGGGAGGTTAAAAGATGCAGGCTTGAAAAAGGAGTCGGGAATAGGAAATCCAAAACTTACCTTGCTTAGAGTCACTATTCTTCTGTGGAACAGTTTTTTCCAAGAACTCTTGAATTGTGCTCCAATATCGATCACCACCAGACAACCATGTATCCATATGCATGCCATTAGGGAATTCAACAAATGAACATTGCTGATTGCGTGCAGCTGCTTTAGCATATAACATCTGCATGTGGGACGGTGGAACCATTTCATCTTGCAGTCCAGAGAGGAAAAGAATTGGTTGTTTGATCTGCAATTCAAAACGTCAGCAGAAATAAGAACAATATTTAGCTGAACAGACAAGATTTTACCTGTCTGCATTTATTAATCTTGCCTCTTGAACCTAGAAATCACATTCTATCCAAAACTTACATCATGTGAAAGTCGACTGTAAATGTAGAAGGGTGCAGGAAATAAATTATGTCAACTTTGTAAACATAAAACAAACTTGCCATCAGATACCTCTCTGCGTATCTTCCTAATAAAACATCAAAATTAATATCAACTGAATCACATGCCATAAAAAGGCTCACCATATGCTTTGCCTACATGTATTTCTTTAGCTACTCAAAGGTGTATAGTCTGAAGGTGATTCCAAAGAAGTCAAAAAATTAGACCTTCCAGGTCATGGAAAATAACTGCCAGGTATGCTACGAAGTATCTTCATAATAATAGCAGAGATTCAGAATAAGAGTAGCACGACTTGCAATCTCACCTCACCAATGACATCAATGGTGTTCCATGGAGAGCGAACCAGAAAATTAAGAAGTCGGGGACCCTTTGAGCTACTTTTCCCAATAAACCATTTAAGAAAGGGTAACAAAACGCCAGCCATATCCAGGATAGAAGTAAAAGTGTTCTCCAATATTATTGCAGCCACCTGCAATAATCGATACACCAAAGTTAGTGTGAGTCAAAATTGGCATATCTCATATTTAAACTAAGAATTAGATTAAACCGATTTAGTATGAGAGGACTTCCAGAGATAAGTACAGAAAAATGATATCTTGATTGAATGGACAAAGTGATGAAAAAGGACATTGGCACAAATAAACCATACATAAAAACAAACCACAAAGAGCAGTACAATAATATTATCCAGATGGAACATGCAGTGCATAAGATGCACCAGGTAACAATTATCCCAACACTTATCACTTATAACATAAAACCATTCTGACATTCTGATGGCTTATTCGAATAAGTTGAAGTTAAGAAATGACTTGGTTGACAAAGTAGGCGAAACTAAAATATACCAAGAGAATAACCAGAACCTACTTGTCCAAGTAGCATTACTACCCACTACCCAGTAAATGGGAAAACAACTATCCATATGCTTTGAAAAGATTAATTTGAGAGAGAGAGAGAGAGAGAGAGAGAGCCTGCTCAGAACAGAAACAAAAGGCAACATAAAAACGTTAACTATAAACCAAGCGCTAACACATCTGTTCTAGCGGATGAGAAATTTATAATGTACAAAATGCTATCCCTCCTTACATTTTTTCAATCTATATCCAACTTAATCAATTTCTTGTGCATAAAATCAAGCAATTTTCTGATTTATCATCAAGCTTGTTATTGCTTTTCAATTCATGCTTCCAGCTACTAATGAAAAGATAAATAGCAATAAGAACCATAAACTTGTAGGGAAAAAGTAGCCTTATATTTAAAGTTCTAAGAACTTCAACCAATAATTTTGATGTTAATGATTCGCAGAGCCCAATTCAACCTTCACAAACACACGTGCACACGCATGCACACCCCACCCAACAAAGAAAGAAAGAAGAAAATAGTTAAAATAAATAAAACTGTCATATACAATATAAAAGAAGTTTCTTCTAAAGAAGACTTTCTACCAAATAATGTTATATTGGAAGGGAAAGAGGCCATGCTTTTATTTTGAATTGGATGTTTTTGATAAGAACTTCCAAAAATTACCACACTTGACAGAAGATAAAATATTTATAGGAATATTAAACTAGAACCCATCATCATAGACCCCAACCCGGTTACCCTTTACACAACGAGTCTGTTTACTTTAAGTATCCCCCAGCCACCACCCTCATCCCTACACTGGTTCTCAGCTTTTTCTCTGACCAAGCAAGAGTCTGCGCGGACTTTAAAGCTACTATCTTGGAAATAATCATGAAAATGCTTATTCCCTATACAGATAAACTTATAATAAACTTAAAAAAATAAAAAATTGAACCAAGAAAAAAGGGGAACTTCAATAAAAGCAAACCTGGAATCATTACCTTGTCAGGGTTGTTTTTGGTAAGCACAGCTCCAACAGCTCCCCCAAGTGACCTTCCAAAGACTATTATTCTTGATGTGTCAATATCTGTCCTCTGAAACAAATGATCCAGTGCAGCCTGCTCAAACAGAAGATGCCATTATTACAAACTATTCGTGTTTACTTTATCCCCCATCCCCCAAAAAAAGTTAATAGGAAGTGAAAGAAAATGATGATAGCACCCATTGCAAGAAGTTGAAATGCCATGTTAAGTTAAACCCAGTGGCCAGAAACAAACCTGAGCATCCTTTGTAATACCAAGTTGTGAAGAGAATCCCTCACTAGCTCCATAACTGAGTACCACAAAATCAACAAAACAGATATTCAGTTAGATAGGTATTCACCTAGTTAACAACATTACCTGACAAACCATCTAAAGGAAAAAACTACAATAACTTACCCTCTGTATGAAAGCATGAAAACATTGCATTGCAGTCTCTGTAACATTATGCGAACCATTTCAAGACGATGGGCGATGTCTGCATTTAACTAGTCAAGGCCTCAAACGAAAATAAATCTAACAAACAAAATTCAAAAAAAGTCTGCAGATGCAAGAAAAGGAACAACAAAATATTTTGAGTTTTCAGAAAACAAAAGGATACTTCCAGCATTTTCCTGGAAAAAGAGAATGGTAGGACCTGCAAACCCAATGACATTAGGAACTAAGTGCAGTGAATCCCATTAAGACGTTACCAAATTACTTTATGCAATCCACAATATAAATAAGAATAAGAAAAAAAAATTGATATACTCAACAGCAGCTGACATTTCCCTTTATGCATTTACTATTTTTTTTCTCAAGAGCTCTACTTACAACAACTATCATCTCTTCGAACTGTTCTTTTAATATTTCCTTTTCGTGGTTGAATTGAATGTTATTGGTGCCTAATTCCTTTAAATTCACTGTTCCCCGAATCATCAACGGCATAATGCTACACAAAACTTCACAGGCTTATTGTGGACCTTCACACTTTAAAAAAATGCTTGGAAAATACACCAACTTTCATAAGAAATTGATCAACACTTGCTAATACCCCAAGTGACTGCAATAATACTAACCTCACATACAAAAGCATTATTTCTAATTTCTATCGATCCAACAGTATGAAGTTTTAGTCCTACTTTGCTAAAACCCACTTATCTTGCTACCAAAGAAAAAAAAAATTGAAAACAAAAGTAAAAGAATGAAACTCAATCACACCCATTTACTAGCCCTCCAAGTATTCCCTACTGAACTCAAATCATCTCAAATCAAACTAAGCTGCAGTCTAATTGTGGTCTTGAGGTTGGAATCAGAAAAAATCCCTTCAGATTCAAAATCATTTCTCCTGGATTCCGCTCCCACACCAGCAATCATATTTTTCAAAGAAGTCAATGAGCCGCGCCCAAACTACACAAAAATCACCATCCAAATCAAATCAAATTATGATCAACTTCTAAAAAACCCTAAAATTTAATCATTAATCAAACACCTTGATCCCACCTACAATTACGCTTAAATCAAAACACGTATGAACACAGTTAAATTAAATTCATAGTTAAGACCTCGGCAGTCGGGGAATAGCTTGATGAACCAGGAATGGAGTCTGACGCCATCGGAGGATCTGAGCCACACATCCTCGTATAGGAGGCGGAGGCGGGCAGGGGTCATAGGATAGGACTTGGTTAAACCAGGCACTACCGGCACATACACTAACTTCTCCTGGAACGCCACCAGCAAAGCCATCCCCGCCACCACTATTCCACCCACCCCATACAGCAACACGCTCACGTACGACACCATCTCCCTTCGTCGCCTCTTCCAAATCACTTTCTCTCTCTATATAGACGTGTATGTATATGTAAGCATGTAGGGACTTGAATTTTATAGTGGCAAAAGGGAATTGCAGGCACTGCAAACACGATGGCTGTGAAATTGTGCCAGTTCAACTTCTCGCTTTTCACACTTCTCTATGGGGGGAATGAGTTGGTGAATTAAACGACGACGTTCGGAACAAAATTTGGAAAAGTCGATTAAGGCCCCTTTGAGTCCATTAATTCGGAGAAATGCATTGTGAAATAATGATTGATAGAGAATGTGTGACTAAAAAAAAGTAAGATTTTTTTTTATTAATATGTAATATTATTTTAATTAAAAATGAATACTGTGGAAAAAATAATGAAAAGGAATGTACAATAAAGGATGACAAACTGGGACTATATGGAAAAAATTGCTACAATTAAAATCGACGATTATTACAATTTTCAATAAAGAATTTTTTTTATATATATTTTTTAGTATAAAACCATTGAATCGAAACCAAATTTTGAGGAATAAATTCCTTAAAGCTCAAGTTTCGTCAATCACAAAAATTAAGAAATTCAAAATTCAAAAGTAATTCATGATAAAATCAAGCTATATCACCAAAATATGACACTCGCATAAGTTGAGTTCTCGAACAATTAAACTTGTGCTTTTATATTCCAATTGAAATTGATATCACTTTTATTGTCACTTCTATTAAAATCAATGTGAGAGTAGTTTTGAGACTCGATTCAATAATTGCTCCGAAAAATATTAAATTATCGAACAACATTTGACATAAACCAACAAACGAGCTGTCAAATTGGCCAACTAGTGGGCTAACGGAAGAGTTGATTTACAGATTTTGAACATCTTTGGCATAAATTTTTCAGAATTATAAGTTGATCAAAAAAAAATTTAGCTACAGATTCCTTAAGATCCACGAATTTTATATACTTTCATAACAATACATTCTTTGAAATAAGTACTTAAAAGCAAGCAATTTGAAGAAGATATTTCTTTTGCAGGTCATAAGGTTATCGAGGATGACGAAAATAAATAAGTGTAAAATTGAGTAACAGTCAAGAAAAAAAGAAGCCCAATTTAGTTCCTTTAATTTAATAAGATAAAAATCGAATTATCAAATGGTTACTTATTATGAAATTACACTAAGTAGTTATGCAATTATAAATGTCTTTGTTTGGGATATATCATTTGAAGCGAAAATAAATTATTATGAAGAATGTATGATTCAAAAGTAAGAAATTATAAATGCACGTGCATAATTATATTAATGAAAATGTACAATTGAATATGAGTTTAAACGAAAAATATTTTTCAACTAAGTTGGGTTAAAGTGTTAAACAAGCTCTTCTTTGCTTAAAAAAAATAAAAAGTAAATAAATAAATAAATAAATAAAATTCAAGATTCTCAAGATTCATGAACCCTTTTTATCCCGTCACTATTGAACATGCACTTTTTCCATTATTGGGTTAAATAAGAAACATTTAGGCAAGGGTATTTAGTATCAAAGGTTCTTATATTTCAATGTTATTGTGCAAAACGTTCATACCTTTCATTTTTTGACATTTTCGCCGTTATTTCAACGTTTCATTGTAGAAAATGTCATTTTCACCATTTTTTATTTTAAAATGACTAAAATACCTTCCTATTTAAATAAAACAAAAAAATAAAAAGAAAAATAAAAAATAAATTACAATCTTGCTCCTAAATATTTTAAAAAGTACAAGTAAGTCCAAATAATTATTAAAAGATCTAATAGTACAAAACGTTAATACGTTTGACTTATAGTGTACAAAACGTCATTACATTTCAAATTGGTGAAAATGACGTTTTCTGTAATGAGACGTGAAAATAATGATGAAAACGTAAAAAAAAAAATATATATATATATATATAATGAAATATATGAACGTTTTCGACAAGAAGTGTCAAATGTAGGGATTTTTTTGCTATTAGACCTTATAAAAATATTGAAAATTACAAAGGAAACTCTCTCTCTTCTATTCTTCTCCAAATGGGTCAACTACCTTAGAAGTCAAAAAACTCCAGCGACCCACCACCCAAACTGCTGGACCACCATACCACCGAAAAAGCCCTCAATTCACTCTATACATACCACCCAATGTCCAACCTTGAAACCTTCATGTTAATAGATTTATTCGGAATTGCAAACCAATATATCCAACTTGCGAATGCAAATACTAGCAGCATTACCTATTTTTTAGAGACCCATGTTATTTCTAACACACCAATCGACTATTCTCACTAGGACGCCTCTCTTCATGGTCTTAAAATATCGACAAATGGTTCAACAGTATGGAGGTTCGGCGATGGTTAGTTGAAGTTTTTTCACTTCTAATGTAACAGTCACATTTGGAGAAGAAGATAGAGAGAGAGAGAGAATTTTGTTATTTTTAATATTTTAATAAGGTTTAATAGCAAAAAAATCTCTAGATTTAACACTTCTTGTGGAAAACGTCCCTACGTTTCAATTTTTTTTACGTTTTTATCCATATTTCAATGTTTTATTGCACAAAACGTCATTTTCACCAATTTCAAACATATGGACGTTTCCACCATATAAGCCCAACATATGGATCTTTTGTGCTATTAGGCTTTTTAATAATTATTTGGACTCACTTGCACTTTTTAAAATATTTAAAATTAAGATTGTAATTTATTATTTAGTTTTCTTTTCTTTTTTTTTATTTTATTTAAATGAGAGGGTATTTTGATCATTTTACATTAAAAATGATAAAAATGACGTTTTCTACAATTAAACGTTGAAATAAGAGCAAAAATGTTAAAAAATGAAAGGTATAAACGTTTTACACAATAACATTGAAAGATATGGACCTTTTGTGCTAATTACCCTTTAGAAAAATACTATTTTGAAGGAGGAAAAAGCCATGAGTACAAGAAATTCTTGACAGAATTCCTATCGAAATTAATTTGGTCGTAGATAATTGGATTATTTTCTTTTTTCTCTTTCCATCTTCCAATCAATTTTTGTCATGTGCTATCTATCAAAGTTTTCTTTCAAATTTTATTGTACTTGTAACATAATTGTTTGAAGGAAGGTTACAAAAAAACTAGCAAAATCTAAAATAAATAAATAAATAAATAAACTTATAAACAAACATTAAATAGATCAATAAATCATTTCAGTAGCAAATACTATGACAAAATTTTTATCCATGATTAAAATTAGAAGAAAAATAGAAATCTTTCATATCGTTAATATCCCACTTCGAGTAAAGTCAAAAGAGCCTAGTAGCCGCCTTTATTGTGACAGAGAGAGCTTCTAAAAAGGAACGTTCAATCCTATCTCCAAAAAAAAATAATAATAATAATAAATTAAATTAAATTAAATTAAAAAAAAACATAAAAGACTTTAGGCTATAAAAAAAAAGACAAAAAACCTAATAGCCAATAATTAAAAAAAAAAACTCAAAAAGGCAACGGCCAACAAGCACTGGCTTAATCGCCAATGGCTGAGGCTTTGTAAGTGGAAGCATAAACCGTGAAAAATGATTCTTGAGTCATAACCTTCAATGTGTTTATTGAAGGCTTTTATATAAAGGATGGATCTTGGATTGAATTAAAGAGAGGATTGTAACGTGAAAATTTTTTTTTCATGTAAAAAACAGCCCAGCCCCCCTGTCTCTGCCTTATATGAAGCAGACTTTGGAGTTAACAAACTTAATATCACCCAACCGAAATCTAGAACCTCTCAGACATATCTAATATTTACGTCCAACCTATATAAATTAATCTATTAGTCGAGTATTTTTAGCACAAAACCTCTAAAACTGAAATAACGAAGCCAAGGATGAATTGCCTGGCTGTTGGGAGCCTTGCACATTATAAGTTCTCACCGGGCTATTTCCATAGTAGACAAGGCCACTAGTGCCTTGCATGGAAACAACCACATTGGACTGGTTAGTTGAATACCTACTTTCCGGCTGTGAGAAAATAACATCCACATTGCTGACCCTTGTAGCTTCGATTGGAGTATCATTCTTGCTAGCTTGAACGTGATGCGAGTACTCCATACTCAGGGAGTTGGAGGGATGAGTTGAGTCGAACTATGAGGTTTCTTTGTGCTGAGAAAGCGTCAACCCGACCCTCTAACTCTATTTAGAGCATGAAGATGTCGAGGCTTCGTCCAAATACAGCTGCTAATGGCATATACAACTGCTAATGGATTAGAAGGATGGAAATTCAACCATTCAAATTCACATTGGACAAAATCATGACAAAGGAAATGTTCTATCTTAAAAAATCAACATTGTTTAGAGAAGTAATTCAAGACCTTATTAGTTGGTCTATGTTTCCATTTTTAATCGATGTGGAATTTTTATCACTTAACATGTCCCTGCAAGATGGTGGCTCGTTTAAGCAGACCGATATTGAAATCCATATGCTCATTTATTGAGTCTTATTCTAATCGAATAGCTTGTTAGAGCCCAATAGACTCTAATATCATGTCAAGATTTAGGGTTTTATTTTAAAAGATCAACTTTGTTAAGAGTAGTTCAAGACCTTATTAGTTTGTTTATGTTTCCATTTTTAATCAATATGGAATTTTTATCCCTTAATACTTTGCATGTGTCTTCTCCTTCAGAGTATTCTATGATATTTTTTAGCATTGACATATATGGGACCATCATCTGGCATATCAACAGGCAGTGGCACTCGAATAGAGGCTGCACTCATAACCTGAGACTAAGCCCCCATTTGGCAGATACAGCTGCTAATGGCAGATACAACTGCTAATGGATTAGAAGGATGGAAATTCAACCATTCAAATTCACATTAGACAAAATCATGACAAAGGAAATGTTCTATCTTAAAAAATCAACCTTGTTTAGAGAAGTAATTCAAGACCTTATTAGTTGGTCTATGTTTCCATTTTTAATCGATGTGGGATTTTTATCACTTAACATGCCCCTGCAAGATGGTGGCTCGTTTAAGCAGACCGATATTGAAATCCATATGCTCATTTATTGAGTCTTATTCTAATCGAATAGCTTGTTAGAGCTCAATAGACTCTAATATCATGTCAAGATTTAGGGTTTCATATTAAAAGATCAACTTTGTTAAGAGTAGTTCAAGACCTTATTAGTTTGTCTATGTTTCCATTTTTAATCGATATGAAATTTTTATCCCTTAATACTTTGCATGTGTCTTCTCCTTTAGAGTATTCTATGATATTTTTTAGCATTGACATATATGGGACCATCATTTGGCATATCAACAGGCAGTGGCACTCGAATAGAGGCTGCACTCATAACCTGAGACTAAGCCCCCATTTGGCAGATACAGCTGCTAATGGCAGATACAACTGCTAATGGATTAGAAGGATGGAAATTCAACCATTCAAATTCACATTGGACAAAATCATGACAAAGGAAATGTTCTATCTTAAAAAATCAACTTTGTTTAGAGAAGTAATTCAAGACCTTATTAGTTGGTCTATGTTTCCATTTTTAATCGATGTGGGATTTTTATCACTTAACATGCCCCTGCAAGATGGTGGCTCGTTTAAGCAGACCAATATTGAAATCCATATGCTCATTTATTGAGTCTTATTCTAATCGAATAGCTTGTTAGAGCTCAATAGACTCTAATATTATGTCAAGATTTAGGGTTTCATTTTAAAAGATCAACTTTGTTAAGAGTAGTCCAAGACCTTATTAGTTTGTCTATGTTTTCATTTTTAATCGATGTGGAATTTTTATCCCTTAATACGTTGCATATGTCTTCTCCTTCAGAGTATTCTATGATATTTTTTAGCATTGACATTTATGGGACCATCATCGGGCATATCAACAGGCAGTGGCACTCGAATAGAGGCTGCACTCATAACATGAGACTAAGCCCCCATTTGGCCCCCTTTTCGTAGAATGGAAAGGGATGTAACAGTGTTTTTCTGAAAAATGAATAGTTGAAAAAGAAGGAAAAGTTTTCAATTTACGTGTAATATTATTTTATGATAAATTGTGTGGATGAAAATAGGAGAGAAAAAAATAGAATATAATGAAATAAAAATTAACAGGGGCCAAACGAAGCTGAATCTAATCAAGAATTTTGAAAATAATAACATTGTAAGCAAAGCATTAATTGAAATCAAAACAAGAATTCCTATTTTAATGTAAATAAACTTCGAGTTCAGAAAGAAAAAGAATAGTTTCTCCGTGACTTCCAATGAGTATTTCTGTTAATAAGACGAAGCAGCAAATAATTACAGTAAAAGTTTCAACACATTTATAATGCGATAATTGCATTTATCATGGTATGAGGTCCGTCGGCAGTGTATAACCCGTTGAGGTAATGGTCAGAGTAAGCATATGGATTCTGCATCTGTAGAAAGTTAATAGTAGCAAGTCTCTTAAGTAAGAGTAGTTTTAAAAATTAAGTGACTTTTTTTAGTTAAAAGTAAGAAAAAATAAAAAATCAAACAAGTTTGGAAAATAAAGTAACTTTTACCTTTTCTCCAGCTTGGCCAAAACATGTCATCGGCAGCAGCAGTGAAAATTGTTTTTATCAAATAAATGAACTATAAAACGAAAAGGACAAAGTTAATGGAAAGTCGATACCACCTGAGTCCAACAAAGCACATTGATCCTGAGAACTTGTCTTTTCCATCACAATCACTTTGTGACAAGAGCCTGTTGATCGAGTCGAGGACGAGTGTTGATCCTGGAGTTGAAAACTTCGATGTTAAGAAGGATATTCTGCTTTTGAACGGATGTTTTTCGATGATGTCTCAGCTAACTTTTCGTGGAAATTCTGCCAAGACGAGCAATTAATAGTAAACGAGGCATAAGTATACTAAACATGAGGATGTTCATTCACACTTTTCTTTGGGTAAGTTTTATACGTACAGCCATTACTTAGTAAAGTAGCCAAATCCCAAGGCATAACATAAGCTCTAAAAGCAACGATGGACACTTCTGGATTCACATTAGGCATTCGCTGATTGAGAAAAGGATAACATGAATACATTGGGTCACATCGATCATCTTGTATAATAGAGTTTATATAGCAGTATCGGAGCCTAAACCGGCATTTATGAATCAGTTTGGGGAATAAGAAGCAAAGAGTGGTGCACGGAAATAGGCACAATTTGCACAAAATAGTGAAATCTTACTACCAATTTTACTTGTGTCTAGCATTATTCGCATTGAAACTCATAAGGGAAAGAGGCCATCATAGAAAAACTCAAAAGAAACTAACATTCAATTTTTCCTTCTCCCATTCATTTTTTTCCATAATAGCAATGCAGTTGTAGATTGAGCAATCTTTCATTTCTTGATGTTTATCAAAAACAAAATCATTGCAACAAAGACTTCAGTGACTACAATAAACAACCTAGAGAAAATATATCTACCATGGTCTCATTTATGAAATAAACTATCAATCTACTCAAGCAAACCAAAAGGAATGAGATATTACATTTCCAAGTCTCTGGGATCTCACGAAGAAAAAATCGAATAAAGCAACATAAAAACCAGGCAGCAACCCAAACCTGAGCATAAAATTATCTTGTGATCACAATATCAATATGAAAAGGATAAAAAATCTATATATTTGCATAAAATAAGTTTGTATATCATAACAAATGACGAATTAAAAAGATTCACTTCCACTCACAAGCTAGACAAAGAGGTCCACTTATATTCGCCAGCCCAAGCGAACATCATATGGTTTGGTCTTTGTTCAATTTAAGTATACAACCATCTAGAAATAGTATTTGACGTCCAACATCATTAACAACAAAACTTTCATCAATGTGCTTATTAAACTTAAATACATATTCAAAAAAAAATTGAGAGTAAAGTTCGTAATTATATCAATGTTACAAACAACTCAAATTTAAACTAGTGGATTTTGATTCAATATAGAAGCTCGTGAATTTTTGTTTTATAATGTGATCTTAGAAGTAATGAAGTAATCACTTACCAAGAACGGATTACCTATTCATGGAATATTAGAAGGGATATTGTTTAATTTAGTTTCCAACTTTGAATGTTTATTTTAGGAAACATAATTACAGTTTGATTTTATAGCATTTCTTACCTAGAGTAAGATCTTTTTTCAAACCCTATGTAAGGGTTTTGCATTGTAATAAGATAATCTTCGATAATCCCCATTTTCATTTTTCCATCTCCTGTTCTTCTTAACTTACAATCTCCCTCCTACTACATTCCCCCCTTCTATTTCTCTCTCCATTCTTCTCTTATCTCCCATTTCCCTTATCCTCTAATTCTCGTATTGTATCCTGCATCAATTTGGTATCAGAACAAATTATCTTCCTTTGACCAAACAAAAGTCTCTTCAAAAGCCATAAACCAAACACCACAAAATGTATAGAAAAACCTCCGCCCAAAACTTTAAAACAACACAACATAAAAAAGTAGGTAGCAGCAGCAGTAGTTTTTTTCCCAGTTGTTTTTAAGTTATTCGTTCTTAGTAAAAAAAAAAAAAAAAAAAAACAATGGAAAATCTGCCGTGTAGTTTCTACTTGCTGCTTTCTTATTATTGCTATTGTTCATAGTGCTGCTCTATAAACTGCTGTTCTAAAAAAACTCCTTATAGCCTACAAATAACAGCCCCACATTCAGCTCGCTATAAACATTCACATATATACCAGCCGAAAGGCCAAACCTCACAACACACAAACCTTATAGCCGACTAAACACCATGTACAAGGCTTGTGACGCCCCGAGCTATGGGGGCTCATGACATTTCAAGGACCTTAAATTTGTAAAACTCTGTCTAAATGGTTTATGAAATGTGAAAATTTAAGTTGTACTAAAAGCATTAAGGCTTCAGAGAATTTGTTATGAAGTTAAAGAAATTTCCTTCCGGAAAGTATAGATCTTCAGCTTGTACGACTTTCTTAAATAAATCCCGTTCGACATCCAAATGAAATCCAAAATCTAGAAAATTTAAATTGTAGTCATGTTATACCTAGGAGAATTTCAGGTTAAAATTTTGTGAACAAATTCAATTGATAGGTCGGCCAAAATTATTTCCTAAACAGGATCTATTGTTCTCGAATAATTTCGGGCAATTCTCAGAAAAACGTTCATAACTTGAGTTTTACACATCCAAAGTTCGTGATTCAAAATCTGGGAGATAGATAACTCAAATGGATATCATCTCCAACTAGAATCACCTCAAAATTCTGAGTATTTAGGTCTAGGCAAACTTTTAAACTTAGTCTAGAAACTGGAAATATTTAGATCCTGTGTTGTACCTCAAATGAATGGGATAAACCACCATAACAATATTAAGCAATTTCATTGTCAATTCAGTTTTCAAGCTTTCAAGAAACAGTAATTTAAAATATTCCAAGTAATTTAAAATATTCCAAGTTTATTGACCATAGCACAAAGTTAAAAATAGTGGGCAGAATTCTGAAATCTTCTTCAAAGAAAACACACACGAACAATAAAACCTTTCCGTTTCAAAACATGAATTCAATCTACAATCTCAAGGAAATCCAATGATTGTTAAACATGAAAGTGACAATTTAATGCTGGGAATAGTTTGAAAACAATGGCAGTAGAATAAAACTAGAAGAAGATAATCACAGCACAAGAATTCACAAACTGCAGAGGATTTTATTGCCTGAGGAATTACACACACGCACACAGCCTTTTGAAGTGCTCACAGATATATATATATATATAGCCATAGCCACACAACCAAAAAATGGAAATAAAAGAATACATATAAAGCAACGTGTAAAAGACAGAAGCTCTAATATTCTTGGACTTGGACTTGGGTAGACATCATCTAGGCTCCACAGAAAAAGGCCCAACACTTAGAAAACAGGCCCAACAAATTCTCCCACTTGGAGACTAGATCAACCAATGCATCACCATCTCCCTCAGAAATGAATATCCTCCACCTCTACAACTTATGACTTTGCCTTCAGACCAAAAGACCAACCGAAGTTGTGCATAACTTCAGTTTCTCGAGTGTAACACCCTTTGTCGGCATATCAACAGGGTTCTTGCTTCCACAAATCTTTTCAAGTATCAACTAACCATCGTCAAGTAAGGACCGAATGAAATGATACCTGATCTGAGTGTGCTTTATCCTGGAATGAAATGTCGGATTCTTGCAAGGAATATGGCACTTTGACTATTGCTATAACAGTTCTTCCAAGAAGTTTTGTAGCGAAATAATCTCCTTTAAAGTTTCTGACACTGCAACATACTCTGCTTCTGTAGTAGATAAAGACTCTGTCTTCTACAGATTAGAACCCCATGAGACGGCAATACCACCCAAAGTGGAAACAAAACCAGTGGTGCTCTTTCTACTATCACCATCTCCGACCAAATCAGCATCAACAAACCCTCGTAACTCCAGACTTTTTCTGGTGAAACACAGACATGCTTCTATGGAGCCTTTTAGGTACATCAAAATCCATTTCACAGCCTCTCAATGTTGTCTTCCTGGGTTACTCATGTATCTACTTACAGCTCCCACTGCATGGGCGATGTCTAGCATTGTGCAAACCATAACATACATTAGAGAACCGATAGCTGAAGCATAAGGAACCTTATCCATGTATTCGTATTCCTCTTTTGTTTTAGGTGACTAATCTTTGCTGAGTCTAAAGTGACTTCCCAACGGTTTACTGTTCATGTTAAATCTACTGAGTACCTTTTTCATGTATTCAGCCTATGAGAGTCTCAATGTACCCTTGACTCTATCTCTAATGATCCTAATACCAAAAATTTGTTTGGCAGCACCCAAATCCTTCATTGTAAACTATCTTGATAATTGTTTCCTCAGATTTTTGATCTCCACAATGCTGGACCCTGCAATGAGCATATCATCCACGTATAACAATAGAATGATATAAGAGTTGTCAAAATGCTTGACATAGCAACAGTGATCTTCCTGACATCTGATATACCCTGAGATGCACATGAAGTTGTTAAATTTCTTGTACCACTGTCTACGAGCTTGTTTCAAATCGTACAAGCTCTTTATTAGTTTGCAAACCAAATTCTCTTTGCCTTGCACTATGAACCCTTTAGACTGGTGCATGTTGATGTCTTCTTTTAGATCCCCATGAAGAAAAGTTGATTTCACGTCTAATTGTTCAAGATGTAAGTCTTCAATAGCAACCATTGCCAATACTAGCCTGATGGTCGTGATCTTTACCACAGGGGAAGTAATCAATGCCCTTTTTCTATTGAAAGCCTTTTACAACAAGCCTTGCTTTGTATCTCTTGCTACCATTGTGCTCAGTTTTTGCATGGTACACCCACTTGTTCTGCGAAGCCTCCTCCCAGGTGGAAGTTCTGTCAACTCCCATTTCTGATTTCCTAGCAGGGAATCCATCTCATCCCTCATGGCCAACTCCCACTCGTTCGAATTCTCATCTTGTGAGGTTTTTCATTACTTTGTGGTTCTCCACCTTCTGTCAATAGAACGTAATTCAATGTCAATGAAATCGCTGTGGGGGTTGAATATTCCTAGTAGACCTCTGAATTGTTGCTGCAGGTGTGGATGGTTCTGGATTTGACTGTGGAGTAATAGGAATGGATGTATTGGGCCCATTCTCACCGTCACTCATGTCTCCACATTGCACAGTGACCTCTGAAAGGTCATCTAAACTTACAAACTCGTGTTGTTGAGGAGTTGTATCAGCAATTGTGCTAGGCTTGTCCTTGTACATAACTTTCTCATTGAACACCATGTTTCTACTCCTATCTTTTGACTCTGCCCATCCCAGAATCGATAACCAAATGCCTCATCTCCATAACCAATAAAATAGCATTTTTTTTATTTTGCTTCAAGTTTGCTGCAAGTATGGGAATCAGCAAGAACATAAGAAACACAACCAAAGGTTCTTAGATGGGAAAGCTTAACCACTTTTCCGCTTGAGGCCTCCTCAGGGAGTCTGTACTCCAATGGGACCGATGGTCCACGATTGATCAGGTAAATTGCAGTGTTAACTGCCATCTACCCAGAATGTAGGTAGTAGCCATGCATGCAACCTCATACTCTTAGCGCGCTCATTGATGGTTCTGTTCATGCGTTCAGTGACACCATTTTGTTGTGATGTCCCAAGTATGGTCTTCTCTATTCTGATACCATGAACTGCACGGTACTTCTTGAGTCTTCCATCAATGTATTCTCCACCATTATCTGACCTTAAGCATTTCAATTTCAAGTTTGTCTTTTTCTCAACTAGGGCCTTTCACTTTTTGAACACATCAAATACATCAGATTTAAATATTAGAAAATAGACCCATACCTTTTGGCTGTGATTGTCGATGAATGTGACGTAGTATCGAGAACCTCCAAGAGACGCCACTGGAAAGGGTGTGTGCACAAGATCTAGCTTTTCTAACTTTAAAGCTCTGCCACTCTTCAAGAAACTGACCTTCTTCTGCTTTCCAAGTATATAGCTCTCACACATGCCCAAATCAACTGACTTTAGCTCTGGTAGTTTTCCTTTTGACAGAAGTTCCTTCATGCCATTTTGACTCATATGGCCAAGCCTACTGTGCCACAACTCTGCGGTGCTATCTACTATAGTGGTAGTAATAGTGTCATTAGAACTGTCAGTCATTTACAAAGTACCAGTCTTCTTGCCTCGAAACAATACCACTGCTCCTTTAGTGACCTTCCAGATGCTATTTGAGAGCATTACTGAGTGACTGAAGTCGTCGAGCTATCCTACGAAAATTAAGTTTTTCTTCAACTCGAGAATGTGTCTAACCTTCTATAATGTCCACATTTTCCCATTAGAAAATGAAATGTTAATATCTCCAATTCCCACAACGTTCAATGCTTGTCCATCAGCCAAGTATACTTTTCCAAAATCACTGGCAATGTAGTTTTTCATGGTCTCCCGATGAGAATAGGTGTGAAAGGATGCCCATGAATCTAATATCCAATCATCAACAGAGCTGTGAACTGCAAGTAGTAACGAATCTTGTATTTCTTCAGTTACTATGTTCGCCCGTCAGTTTTTATCTTCTTTGGATTTCTGCAGTTTTTCTTTATGTGGCCTGTTTTGCCACAGTTCCACCAGGTTGCCTGTTGTCCAGGCCTTGATTTACTCCTGCTCATGTTCCTTGACTTTGATCTTCCTCTGTTTGAGTTCCTGTCATGTAACCTTCCACGAGCATCAACATTTAGAGTAGAACTTGATCCCAAGGTTTCACCAGAGTCCTTCCTGCGCACCTGCTCAGCCAAAATCAAATCACAAATATTGTTGTATTTTAATTTCATCTTACCAACAGAGTTACTAACAGCCATTCTCATGGCTTCCCAACTATTTGGCAATGATGCCAACAATATCAGAGCCCAAATCTCATTATCAAATTCAATTTCAATAGATGATAGTTGATTAGTGCTGGTATTAAACTCATTCAGATATTGGGCAACAGATGAACCTTCTGCCAGATTCAGATTGAATAATTTTTTCATCAAGTGCACTTTGTTGTTAGCAGACGATTTTTCATACACACGTGACAAAGCCTCCATGAGGTTTGTAGTGGTCTTCTCCTTGGTGACATTGTGTACAACTGTTCTTGGAAGTGTCAGCCGAATGACTCCCAAGACCTCCAATCAGCATCTGTCATGTTGTCTGGTTTCTTCCCCAATAGTGGAAGGTGGAGTTTCTTACCATAGAGGTAGTCTTCTATTTGCATCTTCCAGTATCCATAATCTATGCCATCAAACTTCTCAATACTAGATACCTTGACTTCTTTTCTAGCCATCATTTTTTTCTCCCAGACCCGAACTTGACTCTAATACCAATTTCTGGGAGTAGTTTGAAAACAATGGCAGTAGAATAAAACTAGAAGAAAATAATCACAGCACAAGAATTCACAAACTGCAGAGGATTTTATTGCCTGAGGAATTATACACACGTACACAGCCTTTTGAAGTTCTCAGAGATATATATATATATATATAAAACTTCTCAATACCAGATACCTTCACTTCTTCTCTAGCCATCATTTTTTCTCGCAGACCCGAACCTGACTCTAATACCAATTGCTGGGAGTAGTTTGAAAACAATGGCAGTAGAATAAAACTAGAAGAAAATAATCACAGCATAAGAATTCACAAACTGCAGAGGATTTTATTGCCTGAGGAATTACACACACGCACACAGCCTTTTGAAGTTCTCAGAGATATATATATATACACACATCAACGTGTAAAAGACAGAAGCCCTAATATTCTTGGACTTGGACTTGGGTAGACATGATCTAAGCTCCACAGAAAAAGGCCCAACATCTAAAACATAAGAATAAATTTCTCTAAAAATAGTGCATGCCATTCAAGCCAACCACCGCCATATCTCCGATTACTTAGAAAAGGGTTAAATAGGAGAGAGCATCTCAAAGAAATACTCAGTAGGCTACACGTGCTACATGAACATAATAATCATATATTTAATCATGCATTCTTACATGTTGCCTTCATAAATAAATAAATCAATAATTAAACGATTCGCTTAAGGTTCTGATGAGCTTCTGTGACCATCAGTTTAAACATATATAACTTTTCATCGTCAAAATTTAAAAGAGAACTCTAAAGGCACTTCATACACTTCATGCAAATATAACGAATAACATGCCAAACTAAAAATTAAATTCATGTAACGACAATTTCGCGTAAGGATCCTACCTTAATTCGTGGTGATGACGTAGTCGTTGAATCGAAATTTTATTTTTTCCAACATTTTTCTAAAGATTAGAGGTAAAATTGGAATTTTCCATCTCTGCTATATTTCTTTGGAGATTATGAAAATTGGAAGCTGTGTCAAAGAAAGTTGGATGAAAATTAAATTAAAGATAGTAGAATTTGGATAGGAATAGGTTTCTTATTAGAGGATTAGGATAGGGCTTAGCTGATTCAAATTTTTAACTAAATCCGACTTAATTCTAGTTTAATTCAAATTGGATAATTTAAAAAAATATAACCAACTTCCAAATGACTTTTATCCTAACCCAACGTATTAGAATACCCAATCCATTTCGCATGTGCTGCCAAAATTTATTAAATTCCTAATTGACTTTAATTAAATAGGTGGATACTTTGAACATCAATATCATGGGCCTAATTTATCCGAAATAACTTATTCTCGAGTACAAAATTTGTCATTTAATATGAGTTTTGAAACAAGTCCAATATTGATATGAAAATTTTTACTAGATGAATTCTTGGTTATTTGACCGAAAGCTAAAATTTTTGAAACAAGATTTATTTTTAACTTAATCCCTCGGTATCTCAAATTAACCAAACATGACAAAATGAAATAGATAAAAGTTTAATTTCAGTTGCTACAAGGCCCATCCCAACAAATAATAAATCAAAGCCATAGTAAATAATAAGACAACGAATTTCTAAACTATATTTAAAATTGAAGTACAATATTTCCTAGAGGAAATTACAGAAAAATATGTATCTAAATGTTCTAATTCAAAATTCAAGTGTGAACGATTTTTAACCAAAAATCAGGTATTAATTGAATTTACCTACCCACCCCATTACAAAACCTAAAATTTTCCCCCATCCCCATCTTATTCCTCTCTCTCTCTCTCTAAACACGCACAATCATAATCGAATTGGGAGCACTATGTACACAGAGTTGATGTGATGTGAACCCACGTAGCAACGATGGCTACAAAAGCCACATGAGACTGGTAGGAAACCCAGAAAAGCCAATTAATTGGTTTGTGAGTTTGAACCCAAGAAAAGTGAACCAAAGAACCCACTAATAACGATGATTGAAAGATCCCTTGATTACACAATCAAAGACCTGCACCTGGATTTGAAAACGTCACGAGAACGTAATTTTTGATCAATTCAAAGTGTTCAATGAAGAACAAGAGTTGAAAGCAAATAACCTTGCTACTGAAATCTCTCAAAGTAATAATTAATGTAGTGTGTTTTCCAATCGAAGGAAATAACATATTTATACTAGACACCAATAACCCTAAAAATCTATAAGGAAATGAAAAACAATCGACCAAGATTACAATAATTTGACTAAAATTAGAATTCTACTAAGATATGGAAACTCACAAAAAAAGAAGAATTTCTCCCGAAATCACACTATGCGATCGCATTATATAATCTAATGCAGTCGGATAGTTCATTTGAAATTCTTCAATTTGGTCTCAGGAATGGTCTATGCGATCGCATGCCTTTTATACTATGTGGTCACATAATATTAAATTTCAACACCAACTTTTTTATATACAGAATTTTGTGACGATTCAGGATTGCACTCATGGGCGAAAATTCGATACCCGAGCTAAAAGTTATGCTCATTTTAATCCAAGGCTTGAATCAAATTGCTCCAATTGGTTTCGACTCTTGACCCCAACACAGAAGTTGTCCCATTTTGTGCCACGTGTGATGTTTCATCAATTATGGATTGAACAAGTAATCCCATCACTTGTTTCACCCACTTTGCCCTTGATCTCGTCATCGATCCATCTTTGATTATCAACGGGTCTTGTCCCGGACTCCTTTTTGCTAGGTCGACTCTAGGATCACATCATCCCCTCACTCTTTAAAAAGATTTGTTCTCAAATCTGTACCAGCGTCAAAGAGAAAGATCAGACATATTAAGGGCCTGTTTGATAATGATTTTAAGAATTGATTTTTTGACCATTAAGGAAAAAAAATGGGGCCACATGTGAGTGAAGAAGTCAAAAAATCAATTTTTTGAGGTGAAAAATCACTACCAAACATAGCCTAAATGCTGCTGAAACATTGCACTCACCTGGAAGGTCCAGCTTGTAAGCATTGTCGTTGATCTTCTCAATGACTTGAAATGGACCGTCTCCCCGTGATTGCAACTCTGGCTTCTTTTGCTCTGGAAAGCTGTCCTTTCTGAAATGCACTCAAACCTAATCACCTAGTTCGAATGTGATGCTTTTCTTGCCTTTGTTTGCATGTGATGCAATGAGCTTATTCTTCTTCTCAATCTACAACCTAACTTTATCATGGAGTGATTTTACCAATTCTGCTTTTCTTTTACCACCACATTCATTAACAGCTAACAATATTAAATGCAATGGGGTAGCGGATTAAAACCATAAATAATTCCAAAAGGAGAACATGAAGTAGTAGAATAAATAGCTTGATTATAAGCAAACTCAACAAATGGTAAACACTCTTCTCAACTTTTCAAATTCTTGTTTATCACCGTGCATAACAGTTGAGTTATAATCCTATTGACTACCTCGGTTTGTGGATGACAAGTTGTGAAAAATAACAATTTAGTGCCCAACTTACCCCCACAAAACCCATCAAAAATGACTCAAAAACTTGACATCTCTATCTGACACTATGCTCTTAGGGACCCCATGCAGATCTACTATCTCCTTAAAGAAAAAATCCGCTATGTGAGTGATGTCATCAGTTCTATGATAAGGTATGAAATGCATTATCTTACTAAATTTATCGACCACTACAAAGATTGAATCGTATCCTTTCTTAGTCCTAGGTAAATCCAAATAAAATCCATTGAAATGTCAATCCTTGGTTTACTAGGTGTAGGTAATGGTGTATATAGTCATTGGGGGTAAAACTCTAGACTTAGCCCTCTTACAAGTTATGCATCGACTACTAATTCTCTCACGTTACTTTTCATTTTAGGCCAATAGAAATGCTCCCCTAACATCTCTTAAGTCTTTCGTACCTCAAAGTGCCCCACGACTACTATGTGCTTCTCTCACTAGTAACTCTCGCATCGAACATTTAGGAATACATAACCTATTTTCCCAAAACAAATACCTTTCATGCTTATAGTACTTATCTATAGCCCCCTTATCACATAAATTGTACATTTCGCAAAAGTCCAAGTCATTTTCATACATATCTTTAACATATTCAAAGCCAAGCAATTTAGCACTTAGTGAATTTAACAATGCATACCTTCGAGATAAAGCATCTGCCCCTACGTTTTCTTTACCTTGCTTGTACCAAATGACGTAGGAAAATGTCTTAATAAACTCCATCGATCCGGCATGTCTCTTGTTTAGCTTCCCTTGACCCCCCAAGTGCTTTAACGATTCATGGTCAATGTGTATCACAAACTCTTTAGGCCATAAATAATGCTACCAAGTCTCCAATGCCCCGAACAAGTGAGTATAGTTCCTTATCATATGTTGGGTAGTTTAGTGCAGCTCCACTCAACTTTTCACTGAAATATGCGATTGACCTTCTTTCATGCATTAACACTGCTTCAATACCTATTCCTGATACCTCACACTCAATCTTGAATATTTTGTCAAAGTTAGGTAATGCTAAAACATGTGCTTTACACAATTTTTCTTTAATAGCCTTAAATGAATGTTCCTATTCATCACCCCAATGAAAACCCACACTTTTCTTAACTACTTCTGTAAGTGGTGTAGTAATTGTGCTAAAATCTTTTACAAACCTCTTATAAAAACTAGCCAATCCATAGAAGCTCCTAACTTTAGTTATGCTTTTAGGTGTTGACCAATCTTTAATCGCTTTAATTTTCTCTTCGTCTACTTCTACCCCATTGGAACTAACTACAAAACCTATAAAAATACTTTCTCCATGCAAAATGTACACTTTTTAAAGTTTGTATACAATTGTTTTTTTCTTAACACTACAAACACACATCTTAAATATTATATATGCTCAGTTAGATTTTTACTATAGATTAAAATATCGTCAAAATAAACAACAACAAACCTTCCCATAAGAGCATGCAAAATATTATTCATTAAGTGCATAAAAATGCTTGGTGCATTAGTGAATCCAAATGGTAAAACTAACCATTCTTATAACCCATATTTAGTTTTCAATGCAGTTTTCCACTAGTCAACTTTTCTCGTGCGAATTTGATGGTAATCACTTTTAAGATCAATTTTGCTAAAGATACATGCACCATTCAATTCATCGAACATGTCATCTAACCTAGGAATATGGTGACGATACTTTACCGTTATGTTATTGATGGTTCTGCAGCCTGCAGTCCATGCACATCCTTCATGATCCATCTTTATTTGATACAAGAAGTATTGATACGGCACATGAACTCATGCTTTTCTGTACATGACCATTGCTAATCAACTCCTCTACTTGCCTCTGAACTTCCTTTGTCTCCTTAGGATTATTCCGGTAAGTTGGTCGATTTGGAATGACAACTCCAGTTATGAAGTCAGTGTGATGCTCAATGCCTCGAATAGGTGGTAATCTACTAGGTATATCTTTCGAGGATATATTTTCGAATTCCTGCAACAAAGATTTAGCCAAACTAGGGAGGGTGTGTTAGTTTCCTCAAAATTGAGGAGTGTTTCTTTATACAACAATAAAATAATTTGTTTTCTCTCATTTGCCGCCCTCATCAACTCACTCCCTTTTTGCAAAGAAATTCGTTCATGATTTTTCCTTTCTCTCGAAAAACTCTATTACTTTTCTCTCTTGTGGCTCCTCTCTCTTTTTCTCTCTAATAGCCACCTCACTATTTTCTCTCTTACTCACCATCTCATTATTTTCTCCCTTTTTCTCTAACTCACGGTTTTCCGTCTTTTTTTTTAACTCACAATTTCCTCTCCTTTTCTCTAACTCTTTTACTCTTCTCTCTTCCTCATTCCTCAACTTGATTTGGTCCTTATATACTTACGCTGGTGTTAATGGTACAAGAGTAATGGTCCTCCCGTCATTGGTGAAACTATAGCAATTCTTGTACCCATCGTGAATAGCCTTCCTATTATATTGCCATGGTCTTCCCAACAAAATATGTCCCGCTTACATTGGTACCACATCACACACTACTTCGTCTCGGTAACTCCCAATTGAAAATTTATTAAAATCCTTCTATTAGCCTTAACTTCTCTACTTTTTCATTTGACCATTGTAATTTGTATGGCCTAGGGTGTCTCAACTATGTTAATCCTAACTTCTCTCAAGTGCTATACTAGCGACGTTTGTGCAACTACCACCATCATTAATTATACTACATACCGTATTGATAATGTCGCATCGAGTATGGAATATGTTCTTTTATTGTAACTCCAAATCATCCGCCTTGATGTGAGTCCTAAGAGCTCGCCTTGTGACTAGTAATTTTCCAATGGCTCCTTCAAAATTTTCTCCATCACTAACCTCCTCCAATGCCGACATGTTGTCATATTCGCCTTCACCTTGCTCACCACCTCTCCATTATCCTACAACAGCATTGCCCTTTTGTTTGGACATTGAGAAGCGATGTGCCCTGACCCCAAGCAATTAAAACACTTCATGTCTCGGATTCTTGATGGTTGTGACTCCGCTTTAAGTATGGGTTTGCTAGCGCCTTCCTCTTTTCCTTTTTTCCATTCATTCCTACCTTTAGGTACATCCCCGTTTCCTTTATTGTTGTTATCCCACTTCAATTTTCAAGATGTATTAGAAACCGAAGAATCTATCGGTTGCCTAACTGTTCCATTCCTATTCAATTTTCTCTCCACCTTCTTGGCTCCATACAACATGTCCTCTAACTCCACATAATATTGCAATTCAACTATGTTAGCAATATCCCGATTTAGTCCATTCAAGAACCGTGCCATAGTAGCTTCTCAATCCTCCTCCACATTCGCCCTAATCATAAGTATCTCCATCTCCTTATGGTAATCTTTCACATTCTTTGATCTCTGATACAGGCTTTGCCATTTTTGATGGATCTCCCTATAATAGTGAATAGGAACGAATCATTTTCTCTAATTGGTCTCTCTCGATTCCTACACCGTGATGTAACCACTTGATCCCACCAAGTTATTGCATAGTCAATGAACTTGAGAATCACTATCTTTACCTTCTTCTCCTCTGAGTAGTTATGACATTCAAAGATCAATTCAACTTTTCTCTTCCATTCTAAATATGCATCCATGTCACTTCTCCCCTTAAATTGTAAAATCACCATTTAGATGTTTCTCATGTTCCCATCTATCTCATCTCCATGGTTATTTCTACCCCGTCTTTCAAACCTATCACCTCTATTCCTCATCCATCCTATATCAACTCCATTAAACTAATCCTCATCCACATTACTACCATATTCACATTCTTCACGCCTTTCTCTCCTAGGCTCTCGTCTAACCTGTCTTCTAACATTAGACACTTCGACCCGCTGTCCCTACTAAGATTAGCCATCGATGTATCTTAACCTTGTCATCCAAGCTTCTTGTCTATCCATCCTATCTATCACATCCCCTAGCGCCCTTTCAAACCATAATACCAAGTCGTCCGACGTGGTGTTGTGATTGCTGTTTCTGCTGGAATTTGAATCTTTTCTTCCAGACATCTTAAATCAAGAATTTTTTTTGCCTCACCAGTATTCACTCGGAAACACACAATATGGCTTTTACCCTCTATTAATCTCACCACTCTACCTTTTACCACTTAGTGCTTTCTACAAGAGCTTCAAAGAACAAGGTGAACTTAAAGAAACTCAAACATGTCGATTCTCAACCGGATGTGAGCAAAGAATATGACTCAAGAAAAATAATTCGACGATATAAACTCTAATAGAAGACTATTGAAATTTAGGAATTAATTGACACGAAATTTATATTGATGGAAAAGGAATAAGGAGACTCGAAAGTTAAAATAAACTTTGTTGGTAGTAAATTGAACACTAACAAAATAATAAATTTTTTTTTTGGCTCTTTTCCTTCCTTTTTTTTTTACCTTCCCTTTTTTTTTTTTTTTTTTTTTTTTTAAAAAAGTTTTTTTTTTTTTTTCCTTCCCTTTTTTTTTTTTTTTCCTTCCCTTTTTTTTTTTTTTTCCTTCCCTTTTTTTTTTTTTTTCCTTCCCTTTTTTTTTTTTTTTCCTTCCCTTTTTTTTTTTTTTTCCTTCCCTTTTTTTTTTTTTTTCCTTCCCTTTTTTTTTTTTTTTCCTTCCCTTTTTTTTTTTTTTTCCTTCCCTTTTTTTTTTTTTTTCCTTCCCTTTTTTTTTTTTTTTTTTTTTTGTGAAAAACAAGATATCAAACTACAAACAAACCAATAAAGTGGTTTTGGATGCTAAAATAGCCCCAAAACAATCTTTGAACAATTTGACGATAATTTAATCGGATTAAAAGGCTCAAATAACAAAGAACAACAATGACATGATGAAGGACGAAGAAAACATGAATTAAAATACTCAAACTTTAACGAGATACAAAGAACAAGAGGAAAAATACGATAAAACGCGAAAACAAAGAACAAAGACTCAATAAGAAAAAATTAAAAGGATATAACCTGTTAATTTGGAGCCTGTGCTCTGATACCAACGGATGCAAACCCACGTAGCAACGATGGCTATGGAACCCATAGGAGATTGATAAGAAACCCAGAAATGCCAATTAACTGGTTTGTGAATTTGAACCCAATAAAAGTGAACCAAAGAACTCAGTAATAATAGTGATTGAAAGACCCCTCGATTACATGATCAAAGACCCGCACGCGAATTTGAGAACGTCACAAGAATGTAATTCTTGATAAATTCAAAGTGTTTAATGAAGAATAAGAGTGGAAAGCAAATAACCTTGCTATTGAATTCTTTCAAAGTAATAATGTAATGTAATGTGTTTTACAATCGAAGGAAATAACATATTTATACTAGACTCCAAAAACCCTAAAAATCTATCAGGAAAAGAAAAACAATCATGAAAGATTAAAATAATTTGACTAAAATTAGAATTCTACTAAAATATGGAAACTCGCGAAAAAAGGAAAATTTTTGCCGAAAATTACATTATGCGATCACATTGTATAATCCAATGCAGTCTTATAATTCATTTGAAATCCTTCAATCTAGTCTCGGGAATGGTCTATACGGATGCGATCGCATAGTATTAAATTTCAACATCAACCTTTTCATCTGCAGAATTTCGTGATGATTCCAGATTGTACTCATGGGCTAAAATTCGACGCCCAAGCTGAAAGTTATGCCCGTTTTGATCCAAGACCTGAATCAAGTTCCTCCAATTTGTTTCGACGCTCAACCCCAACATAGATGTTGTCTCATTTTATGTCACGAGCGATATTTCATCGATAATGGATTGAACAAGTAATCCCATCACTTGTTTCACCTGCTTTGCCTTCGATCTCGTCATCGGTCCATCTTCGATTATCAACAGGTCTCGTCCCGAGCTCGTCTTTGTTGGACTCAACTCTAGGATCACATCATGATGGCAATGACAACAGTGACATCGACACCCAACACTCGTCTTCTCTTCTCCTTAATCTCTCCTCTCACAACAGTAGTTGCGCTATCCCTGGAAGAGAATCTCCGATGTAGGTGGTTCTGCCTCTGTCTTTCAGAATCTTCAATATGAACGCCAATCGTGAGTCGGAGTTGTTGATCGTCGATCTGACCGTGACCTTTGCTATCCTCTCTCAATTGTTATTTCAAAGTGACTTGTTATATGTTGGCCGACAGCAATGAATGTTTAGTCGACATTTTGAGTTTGTATTTTTTGGTGGTTGGTGGAAAATAAAATCACTGCTGCTCTTTCTATTTTGTTGTTATTTGTTGGTTGTTGGAGTTGTAGTAGTGCAGCGATGGTTTCTATTTTTCAGGGCTTTGCGGAGGTTTTGGTGATCGGCTTAACTGGAGTTGTTGGGTAGTTTTTGGTAGTGGTGGTGGTGCAGGATTTGACGGTAACCATGGTCACCGTGGTTGTGGATTTGGCAATGATAGTGGTGTAGGATTTGGTGTTTTCGGGGGTTTTTAGGTGGTTTCTGTTGGTTGTGTAGGTAGAGGTACTGGCGGCGATGTTGGATCTGGTGGCGGATGATGATGATGGTGATGTTGTGGTGCTGGCAAGTGTGGTCGCAAGTGGCGGTGGCAGTAGTGTTGATAGCGATGAACCAATTATTTGATTATATGTGATCAAGTATTAAATTGTGACCTTAAAATTTGATAACTTCTGACTGAAATATAATTTGTGACAAATGTGTGAAAATATGTGACCAATAATAAATTGTAACCTATAATTTTTTTGATTTGTAATCAATGAAATAAATTGTGACCTATAAAATTTTTAATTTGTGACCTCGAAATAATTTGTGACCAATTAATTTGACAATATGTTTAGTAAAAAAATTGTGACCTACAATTATGTATATGTGAACATTAATTTTATATTTGTGACATTATTAAATTTAATAAATAAATATTTTTAATTAATTCGCTAATACTTAAGTTTTGCATTTGGAAACTTGATACCTGAAAATTGAATTTATCATACTTAACCCCTAACTTTTGATTCTTAACTCTGAAATGAAGGGTAGCAATTTGATCATTTGTCCATTTGGGTCTAAAGAGCCCATACTCCTGGCCCACCTTTCTAAACCATAACCCATCTTCCACTTTACTAGCTCATAAATCACCAATGTACCTTGTACAAACCCACCAACCTAACCTACTATAATTCCAAACCTAAAACTCCCAAAAGCCTAAAACAATCCAACAAATTATCCAACCCTATATAGCCCAATTAATCTAAATACTCAAGCACAATACCACAAAATTGACCCCGTTAATCTGGCCACTACAATTTGTACGAACTATACCTTAACTCAAGCCTAATTCTAAACCTTCATTTTTTTTCAGCTTTCTTGGCATCACATTTTTCTTCCAACTCGCCAACGACCAATCATTTGGTGTCGACACCCGTCATATCACCACCTCCTTCACCATTCCAAAACACAGCCAACCACTCTAGCAGTTCCACATTTTTGGCTTCCCAAACCATCCACAACCTACAACACTAGCTTCACTATCTTCAACAGCTCTTAATACTACCTCTATCACCCACCAACAGCCATTGGCCTGCAAGATTTGTCGTATACTACTTAAAATCAACTACCCACCACCTCCTTCTGCCCAACAGCAAACAACCCTTCACTGTCTTCCTTTGCCTAACATACATCAGGCATCCTTATCGCTGACTGGCCTTCCTCGCCAGCAACCTATTTCCACTCACGCCTCTTTATGTCGAACTATCCTCGTTGTATGAACAACCCAAAGCCAGACCCACTATTTCCTACTCCATACCAACAACCAGGGACAGACCCACTAAAGGACGAGTGGGGTCGACCGCACCTCACTGAATTTTCAAAAACCTTCAATTCGACCTCGTTAAATTTAAATTTTCAGATTTTTTAGTTTTTTTCACAATTTATTTTAGCCAATTTTTCGTCTCACCCTTACTGATGAATAATTTTAGGCCCGCTCCTGCCAACAACTACCACCATTCTATATAGTCGTCACTGGCATCCTGAACAATAAATTGAGCCTTGGAACCTTAGATCTTTTCTACAGTAGAACCAGCAGGATTTTTTCAGGTAGCTTGCAATTAATCTTATAGCATGCCTAATATTTTGTTGCATTAGACCTGGGCACTACGCATGCAACCAACAGCTTGAAATAAATCCTAAGTAATAAAGATGCCTGTGTATTTCGAACTCAATTGTTAAACCAATATTTTTTTTGCACTATAAGCAATGTACGTACACTTTTAGTGCATATTTAGCCCACTTTGAAGATTTATTGCCCAATTGTTATATCTTTGAAGCTTTCCACATCATAGTGTCTAGGTCTATCATTGGTTTAAATTCCAAGATTTTGCCTAATGATATTCTGGCATTCCATTCTTTAGATGATGCTTACCAACAAGACAACCTATGGAACATATCCTTCCATCTTCACCAAGCATGTCATATGCTAGATCTACTACACTAGTTTTGACAGTCACTTTTCAAGTCTAGTTGTATTTGGCGCGATGATGTGGTGGTTTTTTTTGCGATGCATTGACTTGTTTGAGATGGTGGTGTTGCTGTCGAAAAGCGGTAGTGGTGACTCTGGTGAAGACAATGGTGGTGGTGCTGCTAGAGGGAATGATGAGATTGTGGTCGCAACTGCTTGTGGTGGTCACAAATTATTCGTTTGACTATGACCATTAAATTGGTTAATTTATGATCAATAAACAATTTATGACCAATTAAAAAGATCAAATGTGATCAAGAAATAATGTGTGACCTAAAAATTAGTTCATTTGTGTTTGATAATTTGTGACAGTATAATAAGTTGTGAGTTAAAATATTTATGATTTGTAATTGATAAATAAATTGTGATTTATAAATTTTTAATTTGTAACCAATGAACGAATTGTGATCTATGATTTTTTTGGATTTTGACCGTAAAATAATGTCTGATATATAAAAATTTTGATTTTTGACAAAAAATAATATGTGCATAACAAAATTGTTAATTTGTGATCAAATTGTATAGATTTGTGACCTTAATATATTTACTTAATAAAATATATAATTCATTCATAAATAAATTTTAATAAATATCCGATTTTTGAAATTCAAAATTTTTGTTCTTAGTTTTAAAATTGATGATATTTAACCTCTTAGTTATGAATTTTTCCCTTCTTTCATTGATATATTAGGCTTATGTGGGAAGCATTAATATTGGGTTTTCATCAATGTCCAAGAGGCCCGTGGGCCTTTTTTTGATGTTTTTTATATATATAAATATTTAAAGAACATGTCAAAAGGACATCAGAGATTAAAATTTCAATATCTATTATTAAATGTTTCAATGGAGTCACATATTGATGAGCTCAAAATCTTGTTAATATTCTCGACTTTGATTCAAAGCTTTATATATAACCGGGGGACAATTTGCATTTAGGCATCAATTCTTAACACTTTCAATTTACTTATCAAATTAGTACAAGTTCTATATTTGTGTCGTGTTGGTATGTTATGTTAATGCCTTAATGGGTTTCTTTGAAAATACCTCTAGAGTGTTCACGGCATTTAGAACAATGCGTTCTCAGTAGTTTTAAAATCCTTACGTATATTTTCAATCCCAAAAAAATGATCTTCAACCAAAGAGGAGTTTCTACCATTCAAGGAGCATGTGCCTTTTAAGATGTGATATTAGGTATCGACCACTAGTTAAGTAATAATAATAATTCAACCATCCTTTGCTTCAAGAAACATGTTATGTTTCAAAATATAGTTAAGAATAATTTTGATTCTTCAATGCACCCCAGTATAAATCAACATTAAAGGCTCACACATTTCTTATGAGTAAGCACTAAGCATGTGCCAAAGGATTTTTTAGGCTGATCACTCAAGCGCCAAGCAAGATGCTAAGCCAATATTCAAGCCTAGCCGTGAGTTGCACATCAGTCTCTTCGTTCTCTATTCAACTCTAATCAATCAAATACTTCTATGATATCACTTACTTAATTATTCCAATATAGTTTACCTAGATTTCAAGTGACTTTTAATTAACAAGGGTCGCACAATCTTGATCACCTTGCAGGGGCATGTCAAGCCTCTTCCACAATCCGAGCGCCTAGTTATTGAAATCAAATGCATAACTAAAACTGTTAAATTTTCTCCTAGAAAACAGAAAACCTAATCTCAATATAGTCTTTTAGACCACTAAATGGTCAACATCCTGCTTGTCTGTTGCATGCATATATGTATTTTTCAGATTGAGTGATTAAAAATTAGGGAAAAAATATGAATCTATGTATAAAATTATTTTATTGAGAGAATATGTGATTGAATTTGAGTTCCGAGAAAATGAGTTTTTGAAAAATAGACTCAAACAAGGCTTAAAATGTTTAACTATTGCATTTCTTTTTCCTTATAACATTATCTACACATAATCATCTCACTTGTCAAGCAGATTATATATCCATGTGAAAAGTGGAACAAATAGACTTATGTCAGTGCTCTTTCTTGGGATGAGACAGGATTTTTCAAAGGTGGTGAAACATTTTAAATCGAAACAAAAAATAAGAAATCTCTAAAAATAAATTTTAAGATCTGTTCCCGAAACTGTCTCCTAGTGTTTTGTTGATTTATCTCTATACCTTCTAGAAAATCCAGTACAAATACAACCAGATCATTTGTACCCACATTTGACAAATTATGTGTTAATCTCTTGAACAAGAACGATATCAAAATATTGCTTCCATCTAATCACCTTTTGCAAAAGAAAATGTTCTCCAATGTGAACACATTTGATCTTATGGGGATTCAAAAATATCCCTCACTTTTTGACTAAGGATATGCCATCCATGACCAGCTCGACTTTGATTGAACCTTATTTATTTATTTATTTTTTCCTTTGAGTCTACATTCAAATTTATTTTAAAATATTGTTACCAACTTAACCTCAAGATAAGTCTTTTTGTGTACAAACAACCTTCTTTTTTTTCCCTTCTTTTTCATGACATAATTATTTATCATTTGTTAATTTATGATAATAACAAAATTTAAATCAACTATATGTTTCAAGTTTGCTTAATTGCTAAGAACTAAGAAGTCAAACATTCTATATATATATATATATATATATATA